>NW_028318614.1:2488000-2830000 GCF_062004578.1 Staurois parvus | reverse complement strand
CAAAGGAGAGAATAACCCAGAGATTCTTTTGGCCAGGCTTACATGGAGACGTCAAAGCACATTGTGAGTCATGCCCGGAATGTCAATATTCTGCGCCCTCACCCCATTTTCGCAGTCCGCTAGTACCTCTACCCATAATTGAAGTACCGTTTGAAAGAGTGGGCATGGACCTAGTGGGTCCAGTAGTAAAGTCTGCCCAGGGCCATCAGCACATACTGGTTATACTTGACTATGCCACCCGGTATCCTGAAGCCATCCCTTTGCGTAATACTTCCGCTAAAAATATCGCCAAAGAGCTTGTCCGGGTGTTTAGTCGTGTAGGTATCCCAAAGGAGATATTAACTGATCAGGGCACGCCATTTATGTCTAGAGTTATGAAAGAGTTATGCAAATTGTTCAAAATCTCCCATCTCCGTACCTCGGTCTACCACCCCCAAACCGATGGGCTTGTGGAAAGGTTTAACAAGACCCTTAAGAATATGTTAAAAAAGGTGGTGGACAAAGATGGGAGAAATTGGGATTTTTTGCTACCATATCTCATGTTTGCTATACGAGAAGTACCTCAGGCATCTACAGGATATTCACCTTTTGAATTACTGTATGGTAGACATCCCAGGGGATTGCTAGATGTCGCAAAAGAAACCTGGGAGGGAGAGACCACGCCCTATAGAAGTGTCATCGAGCATATCTCACAGATGCAGGATAGAATCGCAGCTGTCATGCCACTTGTTCGGGAACACATGGAGCAAGCCCAGGAGGTCCAGAGAAGGGTTTATAACCGGGGTGCCAGGATCCGTACCTTCAACCCTGGGGATAGAGTGCTGGTGCTAGTCCCCACCGTGGAAAGTAAATTCCTCGCAAAGTGGCAAGGTCCCTTTAAAATTAGGGAGAAAGTGGGGGAAGTAAATTATAAAGTTTACCAGCCAGGAAAAAGGAAACCTGAACAAATCTATCATGTGAATCTCTTAAAACCTTGGAAAGACAGGGAAAGTTTGTTGGCAGTACCAAGACCCCAAAAGGACGTGGTTCCCGTGGCCCCTCCGGTACCTATAACGGAAACCTTGTCAGTAGCCCAACAAAATGAGGTTAAGGAGTTTGTGAGGAAAAATGGAGATTTCTTCTCCCACCTACCTGGACTGACGACTGTCATACAGCATGACATAGTTACCCAGCCCGGGGTCCGCGTAAATGTCAAGCCCTATAGAATACCCGAGGCCAGGCGGGAAGCGGTGGCAAAGGAAATAAAGGACATGTTAGAGTTGGGAGTGATTGAGGAATCTCACAGTGAGTGGTCGAGTCCCATAGTGCTGGTCCCAAAACCAGATGGAACCATTCGTTTCTGTAATGATTTCAGGAAACTGAACAGTGTGTCCAAGTTTGATGCGTACCCGATGCCTCGGGTGGATGAGCTCATTGACAGGTTGGGAACGGCTCGGTACATAACCACCTTAGATCTGACCAAAGGCTATTGGCAGATTCCGTTAACGGAAGCTGCAAAAGAAAAGACAGCATTCTCCACCCCCGAGGGGTCCTTTCAGTATAAGCGGATGCCGTTTGGTTTGCATGGGGCTCCTGCATCATTCCAAAGGATGATGGACAAGACGTTGAGACCACATCGCCAATATGCAGCTGCCTACTTGGACGATGTCGTCATCCACAGTCCCGACTGGGAATCTCATTTGTCCCTCTTGCAAGCGGTCGTAGATTCGCTGCGGGAAGCAGGTCTTACCGCCAACCCCAGAAAGTGTGCCATTGGCTTAGAGGAGGCCAAATATCTTGGCTACATCATTGGTCGAGGTCTCATTAGGCCTCAGATCAATAAAATTGAGGCAATTCAAAAGTGGCCCCAACCTGTAAATAAAAAACAAGTCCGGGCATTTCTTGGAATCACGGGGTACTACAGGCGGTTTATCCCCAATTTTGCCACCATTGCAGCCCCACTGACAGATCTGACAAAAGGTAGGGGGTCAGTCATGATTAAGTGGAATCCTGAGGCGGAGACCGCATTTCAAAGGCTGAAACAAGCTCTCTGTGCTCAACCTGTGCTTGTGACCCCAGAGTTCACAACAGAGTTTGTGGTACAGACTGATGCCTCTGACGTGGGACTAGGTGCGGTACTGTCCCAAATCAGAGATGGGGAGGAGCACCCTGTGGTCTTCCTAAGTAGAAAGCTCAACAAACATGAGAGAAACTATGCCATTGTGGAGAAGGAATGTTTGGCCATCAAATGGGCCTTGGAGGCCCTGAAATATTACCTGTTAGGAAGACCGTTCAAGTTGGTTACTGATCATGCCCCGCTCAAATGGATGTGTGATAATAAGGAGAAAAACAGTCGAGTGACAAGGTGGTTTCTCGCGCTACAAGTGTTCAAATTCACAGTGGAACACAGAGCGGGGAAACTGCAAAATAATGTAGATGCCCTCTCCCGGGTCCATTGTCTGGTTGGAACAGTTGCTCAGCCGCAGGGGCTTGAGCAGAGGGGGGGGATATGTGACAGGATGAACGGCGAGGTGATAGAGGGACGCTATGTGTCACCTCGCATATGCTCATACCTGACCGTTTAGGTGGAGTCCACTCCGGGTTTTCGGGGCCACAGTTAAGCAGGTGGTTCCGGACCAGAGTTTGGACTCCACTGATCTCCACCAACTTGGTGGTATAAAAAGGGCAGGGCTGGAGCAAGGAGTTGCTCGTGGCCTGGGACTCAGAGAGGTGTTCTGAGAGAGCTGTGTGTATGGACTATACCTACAAGAAAAGGTTTGCTTTTTGTTTTATTTTGGTGACAGGGAGAAGCCCTTCACCTCTGAGAGAGGAAAAGCCTTTTGTTTAGTTAGTGCCTGGATGGCAAGGATTTATTTTCATGTTTTGTTTATTTTTCTGCAAACCTTTTAAATAAAGCTGACAACCAGTCAGATTTTGACAAAAGCCTGCTGTGCGGTCTACCTTTGTCCCAGGGAAGGAGACCCCCCACCTGAGCTAACCCCACAGTATGTATATATATATATATGTGTATATGTATATATCATTTTTTATATATTTTTAAAATATATTTCAAATATATTTTTCTTACATGTGGGTATTTTCTGACTGTATTCCTCTGCCTCTATGTAATGTCCTCTGTGAGCTCCTTTTCCCCTCACTTCCATTTGTTTGGAATGAACAGTGCACGTTATTTGCGGTCATACTACATACAGTATCTCATTGTCCATAGTTCCTAGTTCACCTTGGAAATGAGCAAGAGAGAGTGGCAACATTCCTATATACAGTGGGGACTGTGGAGAATGAATGTAGCCACCCTATATCAGGAATCACACCAGCATAAAATGGAGATTTGGAGGAGGCTGAAAGCTCTAGAGCTCTAGAAGGTACTTTACTGAGTTAACAATACATACTGAAATAGATTTTTTTTCAACCAATTTAAAGTGGAACTTCACTTTCTCAACATTGACTATTTTTAATCCTTATCCTGCTAACATTAGTAAATACTGTAAATAGAAAAGTATATCATATTTACTTGTTTTAAACTTTTTGGTTTACATTTCCTCGGTTACTTCTTGGCTCCCATGCCTGGGCAAATTATATCATACATTCCAGGAGTCTTTAGGAGAGGAGGGGTTTTCTCAGCTAAGCGCACCCTCCTGTCTGCATGGCTGAGCTAAGGACAGATGGATTCCAGGAAGTAAATGCTTCATGAGAGATGAGAGGTCGAGATGACCATAGCCTGAAATGCTAGGGGGTGTTTTTCAAAGTGATTTCTCAGCAAAATAAAGCTTTGAGACAAGGATGGATGGATGTGTTTGCTCTGAATATTAAAAATTAAATAAATAAAATAAATAGCATTTTTGGATTGTGGTGCTCAGATGCAGTGTAGTTCCGCTTTAAATTTAAAGTTTCATTGTCCCTTCTATATAGGATGATCGCACAGTATTTATTTTATTCTGTAAAAAATCAACATTTTGTCATAATTGATATACAAGTGTCGTGTGACCCAGCTCTTTCCCAGACCATCTGCAGGAACCCATCTGTGGGAGGAGCTTCTAGTTCTCTGCTGGCCATTGTAAAAAAAAAAGGAAAAAAAAAAGGAAAACAGTGTTCAGAATAGAAAAAGAAAAATACATAAATAATATCAAATAAATGTTCTAAATTGTCATACAAATATCTATTTGAACTCAAATCATTATTTTTTGTGCAAAAACATTGTGTGGGCTATCCAAGGGGAGGTTCTGGCAATCACAGCCTGTTTCATGCCCCTGCATCCTCTGTCTATTGTTTGTAAGCGCTTAGAATTACAGGGAGGTGAAGCCTCTATCAATCAACATGTAATATCCCACCCTCTTAGCTGTTTAGTGGACATGGAGGAGGAGGGAGGGAGTGGGTTGTCATTTATCAGTGTGGACACCCCCATATGTGTGACTCTATAGTCACATGGGCTGCACAGATAAGAAAAAGGAGGAAATGAACAGCTTAGATGGAAACTGAAAATGGAGCATGCTCAGTAGATGCTCAATAGATGTGGTCTATACAATCTCAGGCTGCTACAGGGACACAGACAAGGAGAGAGGGACAGTAAACAGCAGGATCAACCAGGTTTTTTTCAAAATACAAAAAATGAATCATAAAGTGACTGAGTGAATATAAACAGCATGTAATGACAGTTTTCAATGATGCGGGTTTACTGACACTTTAAGAGAAATATGGGAGCTGCCGTAACTCATCACCTTCAAAAAACATGTATTGTCTTTTATTATACTGACACACTGGAGTCACCAAAATGAAACAATTGAGTAAGGTCAGAATGTCTTATCTTGATACTTTTTCTAGGTCAGTGCCCAAAGTCCTGGAGCAAGATGATCGAAATCACAGTTAGGCAACGAACATTTTCAGAGGTCAGCAATGACAGCTTCCATGTTTCTCTAAAGGCAGGTTACTTGAACACGTAAATGGCAGCTAAGCTCCATTGGGTGAGGAGGGCTCTCTGCACAGCATACTTGCATCTTATAGCACACTTACCTCCTAATGTACCTCCTAATTTTTAACACTTAATTAGATTTCAAGAGCTCACCTTGAAAGATAGCTTATGTCCTACTCAAGGGCGGACTGACAACTCATGGGGCCCCCGGGCAATAGGGGATCATGGGGCCCCTGTGTCCTTGCCCAAACTCAAAAAAGCCTATGAAAAAGGTACCATGAGCATCTCATGGGGCCCCCTATTGACCCCGGCCCTCGGGCAGTGCTCAAGTTTCCAAATGGTCAGTCCGCCCCTGGTCCTACTAACACCTAACCTGTAACTAAGGTTAACCTAACTAACCCCATAACTAAAGACATTATTTTGCTTTGAATAGAGTGGAGAGGGATTAGAAAACCTGTCAGCATTTTATTGATGTCTTTGTCTCTGTTAAGATTTACCCCCCTTTATTTGTCCTGTTTACCAATCTCACTGAAAGTAATATTGAAAGAAAACCCCAAATTTTGGAATGTCATCAGAATTGGAATAAAGGGGAAATCTCTCTATAGTATTATGTGAGGTCACACTGCTGGAGGCGAGCAGACATCTGGTGGTGGAAGGATGCACTTTTCTGTTTGAAGCACTTGGTGATTATAGAAGGGAAGGAGCATTATTAAGAAGAAAACATTTTTTATTTTTTGGACCTATTTTTGATTTTTCAGTATATACAATTATCATATATATAAGTTTTTGTATTTTTTATCACATTCGGATTTAGGTAGAGTTTTCACTTGTAGCGTTGCATTGGTTCACTTAATTTATTCAAGTGAATAGCTCTGCAAATGCCCCACAACTGCATGAAATACACACAGTTGCAGCATGCTAGTGTGGGGTTGCAGGGGTTAAAGCATGTAGCGTGGAGACAATACAATGCCACCTTACTGTCTGTCAAATGCTCTCTGAAGAGCAATCTAAATGATGATTGGACTTCACAGACCAAAGTGGGATCCTAATTATTTGATTTTCATATTTTTTTACAGTTTTTAGAATTTTTTTTTTACAGTTTTAACAGCCCTGTGGGGGCCAGGCTTTGGTAAATATTAGGGTCTAAACAGACCCCTGATGTCTCACTTTTGAAACAGAGAAAGGGACAGAGGACAGAGATTCTCTAGTCCCTTTATTTGCAGCCTCAGCTGCACTAGACAGGGAATGAGTGAGAAATGCTCTGTGCTGAGTGGCTTCCTGTTCATTCACAAACTAAAGCATAATAAACACAGTTTACTATGCTTCTACTATGCGATCGGTATCAACTGAGCAGTGTGTATATTCAGGAAAGGAAGGGACAAGAAAACATTTACTTCCACCCGCTCTCCATCCTGAACCCAATCCTCTCCTCTTGTGCCCTGCAGCAGCAGCAGTCAGCTGGATAGGAAGAGAGCCAGTAAGGGGCACAGAGGGGGATTGGAGCATCTGAGGAGCAAGCAGGGGGAACAGAGAGTAGAGCGGTGAGTGGAAGGGTGGTGCTGAGTGTAGTCACTGAGATTTGATTCCCCTGCAGTGCAGTTGGAGGGACAGAAGGAGAGGCCAGCCCACTTTGGGGGGGGGGGGTCAAAGCTGGATCGGAGCAGGGGGATTAATGCAGCCCAGTGCCAGAATTAGTTTCAGCACTGGGCTGCGGATTTAGCCTGGATGTGCCGGAATCTGGGATTTCAGTGAAATCTCTCGATGGTTTTGCCCATTCTGGGATGTTTGTAAGGTATGCAGCACCCAGCAGGTAAAGATCTGTCACTTCCAACTAAGATGTAACTCATAGCAATAGAGCTTTAAACTCCCTTATGTTCTCTCTGGAGCCACAGGCATAAAATGCTGCCTCCCTATGTCACCAGCTGGGCCTGATTTAGTAGTGAAAGCAGTATTACTGCGGGCGACTGAAATCCCTCACTGGTAACTCGGCATGATGACAGCTGTGCCATCAACCATGGCAAACATGGGTACAAGGGGGCGATGTCATTGCCAGGGCTATGCACTTCCTGTCAGGAAGGAGATCATTTTGCCCAGCGATGCTACTGTTCAGCAGTGCCCAGTGCTGGAATAAGTGTTCCAGCAGTTGGCTGCAGGACATGGCCCCCCCATCTGCAAGACCCCGGGACCATGTCTACAATTCGGGAGTGTGCGGGGGATCCTCGATAGCTGGGGGGTGTGCGCACAGGGATGGGAGCTACACTAGTATAGCGCTAACCCTGAAGGAGCCGCTTGAGTATTTGGGTACCCTGTTGCTTTGCCTCAACCCCAAGAACAACCTCTACCCTTCTGGCACACCAGGTTATATGAGTCACTGCAGACACCAACAGATATTCGAATTTTAGGAAATACTTTACTGGAAATATTAAGTCAATAAGGAAACAGACCCTGAACCAACAAATATACTCTCTTGCTACGAAGTCTCTCACAGATTTATAACAATGCATACTGAAATAGTAGCACCCCTAAACCTTATTTTATAACAGTATATATTAAGACACCATCAAGTCTTCAGTAGATCTATGATCCCGGGGTAGGAGGGGGAAGAAGAGACCCTTGGTCAGTCAGCTCCCTCTAGGCCCTGACACCACAGGGAGTAAACAACACAATATATTAACTCTAAGTTTCTCCTTCAAATGACTGAGCAGTAATTCAACAATATTAACCCCTTGGCGCCGGCACCTCACGGCCCTTTAAGGGTTTCAGAAGCCAAAAGGCCGTGTGGGGTTTTAAGGTCATGTGACCGCCGTGATTCGCTGTCACGGGGTCACATGATCTGGAAAGGTCCCGATCGAAGGAGGAGATCAGGACCTTTCCATGAGTACCGGACATGTGTGCTGGGAGTACGCAGGGTGCGTGCTCTCAGCATGTATGTTTTTGTCAATTGCATGCAAATGTGTGGCCGCTCGGCGTCAAGGCCCAGACACCGCGAGGCTGCACATTTGCGTGCGGCCAGCGTGAAGAGGTTAATATACAGTCATAAGCCTCCCCACAGATGGAGTCCCTTTGGATAGGGGAGTCCCAACGGTGAGTGTGCCCTTTGGTTCCAGCCTGCTTGGGATGGAGCTCAGATTTATCACCGTGCAACAACAATCAGCAGTAGAAAGAAACTTTCTAACAGACAGCACTCCTCCACAATGGATCCTAATTTGATGCAGGACAGGTTAACGGTCTCTGCATGCAGTGTCTATACAAGGAAGATTGTTGGGAATATGCCCGCTCTCCAAGCCTCTAGAGAGTGGCACAGCCGAACTCTGCTCCATAATGTCTGGCTCTTGGCGGTCCAGGATGCCACTTGATGGCCTCCAGGCAACCGGTCAACCCACCAGTGAAGAAGCCTGTGCAATCCCAAGTGATGCCCGGTCCAATCTTCAAATAATGCCACGGTCCCTAGAGCGCTGAGGATCACCGCATGCTGTGATGTGTTACAGAGCTAATGAGCAGGGTCGACTTGGTGCAGCACTGAACCATGGCCTTGAACTCCTGGTAAGAAGTCACACTCCCCTCTGTCAGTTTCCAAGTCCCCATGCCAACTCCCAAGATCCTCTGCTTTCAGACACACTTCCCACTCTGTCAGAAGGAAATTACGTGATTACTCTGTACTGAACACTAGAGGGAAAGAAAGGGAGTCTCAGCTTGTACAGCAAATGTCTTTGAATTGCAGAATGACATAGCCTGACCAGCTACATCAGTATTGGGCTCCAAATGGTGAATATCTTCTGGAGGTGCCCAAAGTGGCTGCTGATGTGGGTGCTATGGAGGTACTCTGAGAAGCACCCACCTGGTGTCCCCCCTCCATCCTGAATGCAGCCCTGACATTAACACTCTAGATCCCAAATATAATATAAAACTAAGGTAACGCCTAAACTAAATCCTAAAAATAAGTAGGTAATCTCTTTTGATCACACTTAGCTTGTCCTGTGCCAGGAGTCCGCATTGGAAAGGCCATATGGAAAAATACAACAGTGAAGTCATCTCAGCATCAAATCCTAAAGGCCCTATCTAAATATGTGGCTTCTGTTCCACATAAACTGTCTTATTTTGGCCAAATTGGAATAACTGGAGATTGTAAACCTTTTTCAATTCATTTCCTACAGCCTACTGTTTTCCTTGGATAGAAAGCATCCCTTTTCTTTGTGTGCTGTTATCTCAAGGGAATGCTCAAATTAATATGTCACTTTGCGTTCTCTCTGAAGAACCTGCCTATAAACAGAAGGGAAATACGATGCAAACTGATTTCTAACAACATGCTTGGTGAAATATCAGTGGAAATTACTCACATTGTATGCAGCACACACTTAGTTTTATAAGAAAACATCCACAATTAGAATACAAAGGGTTTTTTTTACTAAAACCGAAGAGTGCAAAATTGTGAGCAGTTCTACATAGAAATCAATCAGCTTTTTTGTCAAAGCTTAATTTAACAAACTGGATTTAGAAGCTGATTGGCTACCATGCACTGCTGTACCAGATTTTGAAATCTCCAGTTTTAGTAAATCCCCCCCAAATAATGGACTATGTCTGGTTTTTGACTACCTGTGTAGCCTGTAAAGGAGGATAAAGTATCGGCTTCTGATCAGCTGAAAGAGAACACCATCCAAAACAATCAAATATGTTTTGTGTAGAGGTCAATTGGGTCACCTGCAGTGCATAGATATACCTAAGTCCTGTACCTAAGTCCAAACACTCAGGTGCACTAATCACCTTCCACACAGATTGACGAATCATGATTGACACACGATTATGATCACTGTAGGTTTGGCTGGAGCTTTACTATAGGATGGCATTAGGCCACATACGCTTTTTACAAAGCATCTGGTAAGGGCCTTAGATGGGTGTTAAGGCACATATTAGTTCAGCAGTCTCTGAAGATCCTGCTAGAATGTCCTCTCCTATTGGTGAACTGGGCCTTAAGTTAGCTATTTCAGAATGTTGTTTCTGAGGATGTTCATAGGACGAAATGCTGAGTGGGCAGGCGTGACATCAGATGGTATCAAGAAATCTGAGCTTGGACGCTCTGCTGAGACTGTTAAGCAGCAACATACATCCTTGCTATACTGGATGAATGGATTTAGTTTCATTAATAAAATTGTCTTCTAGGGATTCACACTATTGGCTTTTCTTTATGCTTGCTAATTGAGTGTAAATTAGATGTTTAGCAATAAGGTTGCAATAAGGAAGTCTGGTGAGTGACTCTGAAGGAATGAGCACATATTTCTACATGATTACTCACAGTGACATCTCAGTTTTGACTGGATTGTTTTTCTACATACAAGCTGTGTGGACTTATTTTAACTGTATTTACACATGCACATTTGTTTCTGGGTTTCAATTGCTAATTAGTGCTTGCCAAAATATTTTTGGAAGTTATGACTTGATTATTCAGGAGGATAATTGTGGTCAGCAGCTATAGAGAGGGTTTCATTAGGGGTTATCAGGATTAGCTCAGAGTTTTCCTCTTAAATGTGTCCTATAAAAGTGTAACACTGTGCATTGTTACTTAGGCTGCAGAACTCTATTTGCCCACAAGATGTCAACATTCAGCACTCTGCCTTGCCATAGCCTTAATACCAGTACTCAGAGCATTCTGGGAGATGTAGTTTGGAAGCAGAAATGTATATACAGTAAAGCTGAAATCACAACTACAAAGCCCACAAGCACCAGCCAAGGGGAGAGACATTATGAAAGAAAAAGCCAGGAAGGAGCTGGGAAATTGGGGAGAGACGTGCCTACTGGAAGGACTGGGGAGTTGGGGAGAGACATGCTGACTGAAAGTAGTGTGTGAGTGACTGTTCCGAGCCAGGCCTGGTTGAGCTGCATTCAACAAGCTTTTAGTGAGCCAAGGAGCAGACTGCTGTGCTAAGCGCTGAGCCAAGGAGACCATTCTGGGGAGATCCTTGAGCATCCGGGGCCACTGTGAGAAGTACATGTATCCTGACCACCACAGCCACATCGCCATTTAAGGCGCCACCAACGCATAACAACGTGCATTGTTCCCGGACTGCTGTATAAGAACTGGGTAAGGGGGCCATCGACCCACACTTCACTGATACTCATTACAATTAGTTGTTGTTGCAACGTAGGCCTATTTGGGCTATGGTCACTTCCTGATACTGTTTTGATCAGAGCTAAATACATTGTTGCCATCTATTGCTGTAAGCTGCCACTTTATTACACTAAAGCTGACATTGAACCAAAATTGCTGAACTGGATTAACACTTTTCTTCTTGTTTAACAGATCCCGTGATTCAATTACCTTGGCTTAGCCAACCTAAATTGGCACTCCTACTGACTAAGTTCAACCCTTCTTTATGAAAATTCCCAATTAACTTTATCTCTTTTTTTTTAAATCTTTATTTTAGTTTCAGTGTTGCACAAGACAATACAAAAATAAACAAAGAAAAAGAAAAATGAAAGGATCAAACATACATTTCACAAAGAAGACCATAACGGTCCATTCAAAAGTACAACAATAATGTGAGCTGTAGCAGGATCAGACAGGGCGCTTCATAAGTAAAACATAAAACAGAAACAATGATATGTTGGTTGAACTGTCTAAATGCCCACACCAGATGAGCAGGAATGTAAAGAGAGAAGAAAGAAGAAACAATAGACAAGTCACCTTGGTCAAAAGGTCTCTAGCAAGTGCATCAAAAGAGATATAACGACTACTTCTTCAGTAAACTATATCTTACAGAGGTTATATAATCAAGCCAGGGGGCCCAGCATCTATGAAACTTGCCATAAGTTTGTGTACATTGATACCTCTACTCCTTTAACTTCATGACTTAAGTGAACTTCCCCATTGACTCCAAACCCTAAAGCAACTGTCTTGCGTGGCAATGCAAAGAGACCCAACTAAGCCGGCAGAAGCTATTTCCAAGGACTATTCAGATCCAAGAGTCTGTCTTGTAGCAGCACTGGTGTGGAAGAGATTTGACAGACTTTCAGGCCTAAGCCTAAACTCTCCAAACTGAGGGCTCCTAAGTGAACTAGCCTGTTGTCTTATTGTCAGCCATTTGAAGTCACTTGGAGCATGATCTCCCAATTATTATTATTATTATTATTATTATACAGTATATAGCGCCAACAGTTCACTCAGCGCTGTACATTACAATGGGAGACAATACATGAGACAGTTCAATAACAATACAATGCAATACATGAGGGGCCCTGCTCCTTAGAGTTTACAATCTAGGAGGGAGGGGATAGTGGTATGGGAGGAATAGCTGTGGGGGATGGAGTGGTAGGAAGAGTGGAGGAGATCGGCGATTAGCAGAGGGCGAGGTAGGCTTCCCTAAAGAGGTGGGTTTTCAGGGTAGTGAGTCATTGTTTTATCTCTTGATACGCTCTTGATACTGCAGTACAAATGTAGCCTCATTTTGAAGATAATGTGTTAACTGCACTGAATTGTTATTGCCTTCTCTTCTGGTGTGTTAACTTTGAATCTTTGAACTGCTGTATTGCTTTACTCATGTTTTGCCAATACAACCTGTTTACATTACCACAGTCAGCGTGTGTCCTTCTTCAGGCGCATTGGGCACAAATGGCTGTGTGCAGTGACCTATTGGAGAACCTCTCTGGAGAAAATTTAAGGTTGGAAGTTCAGGTGTTGAAACTTGCTTTGTCTTAAGCTGAGTATAGCAACAAACCAGCCTGTCCCCATGGCTCCTGCCACTGGATAGGACTGTGCAGCAGAAAAAGAAAAAGGGGGGACTCCTATTGGTCACTGTTCCAGCTGGGCTACACACTGGACAAAGGGAGAAGAGGAGAGAGCCTGTGCAGAAGCCTAAGGGAGGCCATGAGGCTGCTGCAGTATGTGGTACTAAGGAGACTGCAGTGCTGTGGCCTGATCTGCTGAGAGCCCAGTACAAGAGAGGATTGAGCTTCTGACAGAGTTGCGAAGAGAGAACTTAATAGTGCCATGTTGCTGGGCAGGAACACCGTAGATGCTGCTGTGTTGAGGACTGAGCTGCAGAGACCAGAGCTTCAGACGGCAAGATTGCTGACTCCAGCTAGGGGAGAGGAATAAGTGGCTGTAGTCCTGTGCCATGCTGCTGAAAGGACTGGGAGCTTCAAAGTGAGAGAAGGTTGCAAATTTAGCTAGTGCTGGTTTTAGAGGGGAATCCTGCATGTGGTGGGACCTCTTGCCTGACCCCTAGGGGATGGACTTTGGCCTACACTTGTGGTGAGAGGCCCTTTGGCAACCAGTATTGTTACTGACTTTGCTGTTTCTTCCCAAATACTTTACTCAGGATTTTAGGATCAACCTTCGTTTTTTGTGGTATAAATATCCTTGAAAGAGAGAGCATTTTAACAGGAGACCATGGGCTCCAACGCTGACAGATCCCATTAAACGTGGCATAGCTAGGGCACCAAAATCCCAGATAGGCCATTTAGTTGTCCTGGATAGCTGTTTATTGCTGTTTCTATTTTTCTGAGCTTGCCATTAAGTTCTTTTGGGTTTAACATTGTGCCTTAAACATTTTTCTACAGGGATTTTATTCTGTCTTTAATAAAAGCCAACTTTACACTACTAGGTCTAGATCAGACGTATCACCACTGAAGGGCGGTAGAAGGACCCATCTATCCAGCGGCTCCTTAGGGGGAGAGCTACACCAGGAAAACAGTTGACCTCTCACAGGCCTGGAGACCCCTTTAGAGTATTGAGTTCTTCTCTATATGCCCCCATTCCCTGCCTAAGAGTTGTTTGATTCTACCCCAATTTTCTGTCCAGTCAACCGGTAGGTGAAGGCTGGGTCATTAAGTGTTACCTAAGTGTTACCCCAAGAGGTGATAATAACTACTTGGAGATGCTTTATATCTCAGAAAAACAGGTGACCTCTCACAGGCCTGGAAACACATTTAGAACATTGAGCTCTGCTCTATATGCCCCCTTTCCCCGCCTAAGAGTTGTTTGATTCTACCCCAATTTTCTGTCCAGTTAACCGATAGGTGAAGGCTGGGTCATTAAGTGTTACCTAAGTGTTACCCCAAGAGGTGATAACAACCACTTGGAGATGCTTTATATCTCAGAAAAACAGGTGACCTCTCACAGGCCTGGAGACCCATTTAGAACATTGAGAACATTGAGCTCTGCTCTATATGCCCCCATTCCCTTCCTAAGAGTTGTTTGATTCTACCCCAATTTTCTGTCCAGTCAACCAGTAGGTGAAGGCTGGGTCATTAAGTGTTACCTAATTGTTATCCCAAGAGGTGATAATAACCACTTGCAGGTGCTTTATATCTCAGAAAAACAGGTGACCTCTCACAGGCCTGGAGACCCATTTAGAACATTGAGCTCTGCTCTATATGCCCCCTTTACACGCCTAAGAGTTGTTTGATTCTACCCCAATTTTCTGTCCAGTTAACCGATAGGTGAGGGATGGGTCATTAAGTGTTACCCCAAGAGGTGATAACAACCACTTGGAGATGCTTTATATCGCAGAAAAACAGGTGACCTCTCACAGGCCTGGAGACCCCTTTAGAATATTGAGTTCTTGTCTATATGCCCTCATTCCCTGCCTAAGAGTTGTTTGATTCTACCCCAATTTTCCGTCCAGTCAACTGATAAGTGAGGACTGGGTCATTAAGTGTTACCCCAAGAGGTGATAACAACCACTTGGAGATGCTTTATATCCCAGAGATTAAGCAACTATTTGGAAATCCATGTGACAATTCCTACCGAATTAAAAGAAGGTAGGCAGTAGTTTCACATACACTTGATGTCTGCTGCGCTGCATTCCAGAGTGGCTGAATATGGGCATGCCTTAGCTACAGTATATCTTACACTAATAGTCTACCAGTTTACTGCAGTCACTAAGTTGAACAAAGCAGTGCCGATGCACAGGCATTGCAACCCATCACAGTGCATAGAATGCACTATTGAGCATAGAGGTGTGTTGCATCCGAAAAATACTGCATGTAGATTTCTGTCTGTTCTTGTACATTGGCAGCCCATTCAAAGTGAATAGACTGCCTTAATACAACACATGTGACACATGACACAAAGTGCATTAACACAACACACAGGTATAGCAAAATGTGAATGGGTACTTAACGTCCTGGCAATCTTAAAAGGTACCAGTAGACTTTAGGCCCACTGATGCACATTGAGGTCACTATTATATTAATTATATAAATTGTCCCCAAACCCAGTTTCTGTTCTTTCCCTAAAGTCTCTGCCTCATTTCCTTTACTGTAAAGTGGTTGTAAACCCCAGTGAAGTGACTGACCCCAGGTGATGCACAGAGATGAAAAAAATCCTCCTACAAATGTTGCACCCAGGGGCGGACTGACCATTTGGAAACTCGGGCACTGCCCGAGGGCCCGGGGTCAGTAGGAGGCCCCATGAGATGCCCCTCGTACCTTTTTCTTAGGCTTTTTTGAGTTTGGGCAAGGGCACATGGGCCCCATGATCCCCTATTGCCCGGGGCCCCATGAGTTGTCAGTCCGCCCCTGGTTGCACCTGTTTATCTAATGCATCTTTCCTCTACATCCATTCAAAGGGCAGAATTGTGCACAGGATCTCTCAGCTCTGAAACCTGATTGGAAGGAAGGGTTGCATCCCGCTTCACACAGCACACATGAACAGAGCTGAAGCTGTCAATCACAGGCTGTGCCCTCCCCTGTCACCTTTTTTTAGTTATGTAATAATGGTAAGATGTGATCACTAAAAAAAAAACAGGAAAAAAACAAAACAAAAAAACAAGCAAATTTCACCTAAGTAACTCAATGAGAAAAATTGACAGATTTCAAAAGTGTAAAAAAGACAAAATCAGAATTTTTTTACCATAATCATTTCACTGAAATCACTCGACTCATCCCTGCTAATAGATTAGATACTTTCAATTAAGTGAAGGTATACTTAGGAGTGTATTTATAAGGGGCTCATGTACATTGCAGCTGATAAACTCGTTCAGGAGCTTTTCTGCGTTTTTTCAGCAGCCCCTGAACTCTCCCTAATGTTTTCCTATGTGTCCGTGTACACTATGTGGTTTACAGTCGTTTACAGGCAGTTGAGTTTTTAGCCTTTTTTTTTAACGCACCAAGCTTGCGTTCAGAAATAGATTTTATCAGCGTTTCAAATGCCAAACGCTTGTAAACACGTGTAAATGCGACCAACCGCGTTTATTTTTAAAAACGTTTTTAACGGTTTCATATCCAAATGCTGTCCAGAGCCTTTTTTCATCATCAGAAATGCATGCAATTTCCATGTATTCACATGGACCCGGTACACCAGTGCAGTCAGTTCCAGGTTTTGCTTGCAGGAAACAAATGGTAGAACGTACTGCATTATGCTCATGATGGGATCCATAGTGAATACAGTCAGAAAAGACAGGTAATCTCAACACATACTGCTCTCTCTGCTTCTGCTCTCTCTATTTCTCTCAAAATGTCTGAAATAGTTAATTGTTACTGTTTTTCAGTGCATTCTGGGCATTTTGGAAGGTCTCTTGATGTTATCTTTAAAAAATACTTGTGAAACGCAAAAGCACATAAACGCTGTATGCAAATGCAGCTAAACAGACATTTTTTAACCTACGTTTTCCAGCAGTCAGTTTCCATCGTTCAGAAGTGTTTTCCAAACGTCCCGTGTACATGGAGCCTAAATATTTCCACACAAGATTCGCAACCTAAACCCATTTTTCTAAATGAACCCTGAATACTGGGTGAAAGTTGTGTGAATCTTGTGTGAAAACATTATTTAAATGGACTCCTAAGATTGAGAAAGTGCCTAGAAATTGTACTTTTGTCATTTATAAAAGTTCAAAACATGACCACTTGGAGTCACTCTTCATCATTGTAAGTTTGTCCATTATGGATTTCTTACATACAATTATGATCTCAGGCTTGTTCAGTTAATCAGAACACAAGAGCCATAAAGATGTGCAAGGTATAGAAACCCACAGCAACCAATAAGAAGTCAGTACTGAAAACTCTGATGACTGCTATGGGTGAGTGTGTTTGGATTGTATTCATACATGTACATAGCATATATGTATTAGAAATGTTATCCTAGATTAAGTTCACCTATCAATAATTAGGACATAACTAAAAGGTATGCCAAGCCTAACAATCAACTTCTCTTAATTGGTCCCTTTGGTCTATCAATGTGATGCAGCTTTAATGTGTCAATATGATGTTGCTTAGTATTATGCTTTAATGTACATGTGTCAAACGCATGGCCCATGGGCAGAAACCGGCCCACCGGACCATTTCGTGTGCCCTTCACACCTCTCCAACAGCTGTGGCACACCCCTGGTCTCTGCCCCCACCATATCTCAGTAATCGGCAGCAGAGAGGAGGACGGAACTCCTCCACCAGATACTGTGCTTCTCCATGCAGCCGTGGAGAGGCTGTTCTCTGCCCCCCCCTTTCTTCTCAGCAATCGGCAGCAGAGAGGAGGACGGAACTCCTCCACCAGATCCTGTGCTTCTCCATGCCACTGTGGTGAGGCTGTTCTCTGCCCCCCCCCTTTCTTCTCAGCAATCGGCAGCAGAGAGGAGGATGGAACTCCTCCACCAGATCCTGTACTTCTCCACGCAGCTGCAGTGAGGCTGTTCTCTGCGCCCCCCCCTTTCTTCTCAGCAATCAGCAGCAGAGAGGAGGATGGAACTCCTCCACCAGATCCTGTGCTTCTCCATGCAGCTGTGGAGAGGCAGTTCTCTGCCCCCCCCCCCTTTCTTCTCAGCAATCGGCAGCAGAGAGGAGGATGGAACTCCTCCACCAGATCCTGTGCTTCTCCATGCAGCCATGGAGAGGCTGTTCTCTGCCGCCCCCTTTATTCTCAGCAATCAGCAACAGAGAGGAGGACAGAACTCCTTCACCAGATCCTGCACTTCTCCATGCAGCTGCAGAGAGGCCGTTCTCTGCCTCCCCCCTTTCTTCTCAGCAATCGGCAGGAAAGAGGAGGATGGAACTCCTCCACCAGATCCTGCACTTCTCCATGCAGCTGCAGAGAGATTGCTCTCTGCCCCCCCCCCCCTTTTCTTCTCAGCAATCAGCAGCAGAGAGGAGGACGGAACTCCTCCACCAGATCCTGCACTTCTCCATACACGCTGCTCATTTTTTTTTTCTTGGGAGGGTTTAAACAAATCGGAAATAACTAAACGAAATTTTGTCCGAAAATATAAACACATTGCTGACTATTGCTGATTTCCTTCAAAGACTATGTGTATTAGAATATAGCAGTCTTCTAAAATTCAAAATAAATAGAAGAGAATAAAACAGAGCAGAATATAATAGAATAGAAAATAAAACCTGTGTGAACGGCTCCATTGAAAACGATGTAGCTGTGTTCAGATTTGTTATTAAAAAATACTTGTATATGTCCTTTTCTTTTTTTACAGCTGTGTGAATGAAGCCTTAAAGTGTTATTAAACCCACAACAGTAAAATCAGTCTGTATATGCAGTAAAGCATGCTTGATATACTCACTGTGGAATCTAAGGGGTTAATCCTCTGCATTTTCTAAAAAGGATGCTTGATCCTGTCTTCTCTGATCCTCCACTTCATTCACTTCAAGACTTCACTTCATTCCAAGACTTCTCCAGGGTGTCACCCATCCTCTGGAACTCCCTACCCCAATCTATCAGACTATCACCCGCTCTACTTACCTTTAGGCGATCATTGCAAACCTATCTCTTCAGGGAAGCCTATCCCACCCTCTGCTAATACTGGTATCCTCTATGCTTCCAACCACTCCACCCCCCCCCAGTCTTACCTATTGTACCACTCACCCCTCCCTCCTAGATTGTAAGCTCCAAGGAGCAGGACCCTCAAATCCCTCTTATATTGAACTGTATTGTTACTGTATTGTCTCCCACTATAATGTAAAGCGCTGAGCAAACCGTTGGCGCTATATAAACCCTGTATAATAATAATAATAATTCATAGTCCCCAATCCATCTGCTGATAGAACAGAGCAGCAGTGGCAAGTCTGCACATGCTCAGTTTTTTTTTTCTTGGGAGGGTGCATGTAATCAGCGCAGGGCCCATCAGCATTGTCCGGACAGAGGGTCAGGGGTTATGCAGCCCCATAGGACAATCAGGGGAGAATGAAAATTCCTTCGCCAAGCTTTAACCAGTGCTCTGCTGGACTCTGATAGAAGTCACAAGACTGCTATATACTGCTCATGCGAAGTGGTATTTAGTTTATATTTATTAAAATAATTGCATTTCCATGTTCTGTGTACTGTGGGAGACCAGATATAGTGAATGCAGGGTCCTGGGTTTAGTAACACTTTAATGGAACAAGAAACAAGCCAGCAGATGACAAAATGACAAGTGAGTCTTTGTTTTAGTTCTAGATTTCTGTTGTCTTTTTAGTAGGAGTTCGACTTGTGCATTGTTTAAAGCAACATGTTATAATTTCATGTTTCCCTTTAACATGACCTCTGTGGCATTTTCATTTGGAGAAGAAAAACAGTTAAGTAGCGTAGTGCAGAATCCGGGAACTGCAACAGAGTCCCGAGTTAGGCTGAAGCATCAAAGTTTCAGAGTGGCAAGACTCTGCCCCACCCAACTGGTACATAAACTTGTCAGAGATCCGAACTCAGAACATGTTCCCAGATCTGAAGCCAAGGCAGAAAGCCCGCACTCCCTGTCACAGGATCCAGCACTTTCAAAGACAACGACTCCTTCAAGTCTGGCAGAAGAATAAATAATTGAAGCGTTAAGGTGTCTCCTCTTTTAGAAACTGTTTTAACACTTCCTTGTGGAACCGCAAAGCAAAGCTGATTGAAGTGCAGAGAAAAAGTTGCTTAAGAGTCATCTCAGAAATTAATACTCATGGCTGCCTAAAACTTTTTCACTTTTTTATTTTTTTTTTGCCTCCGCAAGGTGAATTTTTTTTTTTTTTTTTGCATTTTTCATAAAGAGATGTACTAGAATTTTAACAATGTCCGCCGTGAGAGTTGAACTGGATAATCTTTCTTCCGAAGAGATTGAGTGTGACAATGACATTGAATTCAATTTTATTGTGGCAAACACCAGCGAAGCAGATGTTGATTACTGTGAACCGGAAAATACGTCTTCCAGTCTTGCTCTCCCTGGTAAGTCTCACTTTCCATTCCCGAGGTCCGCTCTTGTCACAACCTTGATCAAATGGCTTTGTAATAGCGGAAAGAAAATGTCGCTTAAATGTCACCTGTGCTATAGTAAAATGGCACCTTTATATCGGGCGCATTGTGTAATGTGTACGTTGTGTGCCGTCAAAAGCTAAACTACACATGTAATTTACATTATTCTGCTAATATAGACTCCGGTGGTTTATATTGTTGTTTAAATATACTATTCACCATGAAATGTCATTAACATTCACTATTGTCCTTATCTGAAACGTCAATCTAAACAAAAACTTTTCTATAGATTGTGTGATGGCAGAGCTATTTAGAATTCTCTATGAAACCTATTATGTCTCATTCACACAATTATACTTAACCACTTGCCCTCCAGAGGATTTACCCCCCTTCCTGACCGGGCCATTTTGCAATACAAAAAAAGACTGACAATTTTGGAAAAAAAACTATATTTTTGACTTTTTGGTTTTAAGCACTTGTCCTCCTGAGGATTTACTCCCCATTTTATTGCAATACGGCGCTGTGTTACTTTAAAGCAGAGCTCCACCCAAAAGCAGAAGTTCCACTTTAAGGACTGCTCACCCACTCATGCACACATCACACATCTTTTGTGTATGCGCAGAAGATTAAGCACTAGCCAGCATGAAAGATTTCATACCCTGGTGCTTGGAATGGAGATTTCAGTCATAAATACATCTACATACGCTTTTTCCAGCAAAAGCATAATGTACAGATGTTTAATGGAGAAATCTGGTGTAGCTGTGCTTTTAATTTCAGCCTATTCAGTAAGGCTCCGTTCACACTTGTGCGACTTGTTATGTTTTGAACACATAAATTTGCATGACAAGCCATAGCCCATTGATTTCAATGGAACCCGTTCAAATCTAATCCAATATCCACGCCGGAAATGACGTCACCACGTTACCGGACGTTCCTTCCCGCGTACCGACGCGCTGCGTCACGTTTAACACATGACTTCCTCAGGGCAGGACTCTGTTTAAGTGCAGGAGGATTTTTCACCACAAAGTAAATACAGTTGCCGATTATAGGCAGCACTTTCCTCATGCTGTCACAGTGTGAGGAAAGTACTGCTGATAAGCGGCAAATGTGACAGGGGAGATCTGCACTGATTATCAGTGCCGCCCAACAGTGCCCAGCAATGCCGCCCAGTAGTGTCACCCATTGGTGCCCTGCAGTGCCACCCATCAGTGCTGCCCAGTAGTGCAGCCTAGCAGTGCCACCCGACAGTGCCCAGCAGTGCCGCCAGTCATTGCCGACAGTGCAATCTGTCAGTGCTGCAAGTCAGTGATGTCAGTCAGTGCCGCCCATCAGTGCCCATCGTTGCTGCATATCAGTGCATGATCAGTGCCTCCTCATCAATGCCCACCAGTGTTGCCTCACCAGCCCCGCCTCATCAGTGCCCATCATTGCTGCCTATCAGTGCTGCCTCATCAGTGCCCATCAGTGCCGCCTCATCAGTGCCCATCATTGCTGCCTATCAGTGCCCATCAGTGTTGCCTATCAGTGAAGCCTCATCAATGCACATCAGTGAAGGAGAAAAATTACCTGTTTGCAAAATTGTATAATAGAAACAAAGAAAACCTTTTTTTTAAATTTTTTTGCTCTTTTTTTGTTTATAGTACAAAAAATAAGAACCTCAGTGGCGAGTAAATACCACCAAAAGAAAGCTATATTTGTGTGAAAAAAATGATAAATATTTCATATGGGTACAGTGTTGCATGACAGCACAATTGTCATTCAAAGTGCAACAGCACTGAAAGCTGAAAATTGGCCTGGGCAGGAAGGGGGTGAAAGTTCCCAGTAGGTAAGTGGAAGGCTACAAGATACCTAAATTGTAAAAAGCCTCAGTACGTGGCAGGTATCGTACTACATGCGCGTGGCAAGTATTGTACTGCATGCTCGTGGCAGATATCGTACTGCATGCGCGTGGCAGGTATCGTACTGCATGCACGTGGCAGGTATCATACTGCATGCACGTGGCAGGTATCGTACTGCATGCGCGTGGCAGGTATCGTACTGCATGCGCGTGGCAGGTATCGTACTGCATGCGCGTGGCAGGTATCGTACTGCATGCACGTGGCAGGTATCGTACTGCATGCACGTGGCAGGTATCGTACTGCATGCGCGTGGCAAGTATTGTAATGCATGTGCGTGGCAGGTATCGTACTGCATGCGTGTGGCAGGCATCGTACTGCATGCGCGTGGCAAGTATTGTAATGCATGCGCGTGGCAGGTATCGTACTGCATGCGCGTGGCAGGTATCGTACTGCATGCACGTGGCAAGTATCATACTGCATGCACGTGGCAGGTATCGTACTGCATGCACACATCTTTTGTGTATGCGCAGAAGATTAAGCACTAGCCAGCATGAAAGATTTCATACCCTGGTGCTTGGAATGGAGATTTCAGTCATAAATACATCTACATATGCTTTTTCCAGCAAAACCATAATGTACAGACGTTTAATGGAGAAATCTGGTGCAGCTGTGCTTTTAATTTCAGCTTATTCAGTAAGGCTCCGTTCACACTTGTGCGACTTGTTATGCTACTTTGGACACATAAATTTGCATGACAAGTCGCAGCCCATTGATTTCAATGGAACCCATTCAAATCTAAAGGTTCCTGAACTACTTTGCTGCAACTTTCTTGCAACTTGAGTGCCAGAGAGTGTAATAGTCGCATGAAAGTCGCAATCAAAAGTCACACTCAAAATCACACGACTTTGTAGTCGCACTAGTGTGAACGGATCCTTAAGCTTTGACAATAAAACCTGGAAGCTGATGGGTTTCTATGCACAGCTGCTTCAGATTTTGCACTCTCCATTTTTAGTAAATCTCCTTCTTTGTTTCTTTTTATAATGTGTGTTTTCTAATGTTGATATGTGTATTGTTTAGTGCACTGTATAAGGATAAAAGTAAAGAAAGGCAACATTATTTGGATGATCCATGCACATGCCAAATTAGTATTGCACCGTATGTATTGAACATCTTTTTATGCTGTGTGTGCAACCATCTGCGTCATCTATGAATGCGGGGCCACGATCCAATTGTAATTTAATATCGGGAATTACATCTTTTTGTTTGCTATAGATTATTTGCACAGTAACTTTGTCTTTGCACTGCTATATCGAATAAGCCAGTGTAGAGTACAGCAATACTGAAAGAAAAGTGCCAAGTCAGCTGGTTAGGGCCAGCCTTTAATAATCGCTGTCTGCTCACTCTGCATCTACTTTTATGGGTGCCTTGGAATATTTCATTTATCTTCCTGAAACCAATGATTGCACCCTGTGTCCTTGTTTTTAGCATTTGGGTACAATCACGTGCCGGAGTATACAATAATGTGCATGTCATGTAGCCTGTATACATAACAGCGAGAGCAATCACTCCTAAAGGCTAAAAAGCACATTAAAACATTTTGAGATAGATATGTATTATATTAAGCTGCAAAAATATCAATGACACATTTAATATGTACTTGTTAAACTATGTGAATCATAAGGAACTTGTCATGCTGTTTATAAAGAGTCCACCTCCAAGTGACTTGCCCAAAAATAGATTGCCAATAGATACTGAATGGTCCCACGTAGGTGGTATAGTGGGCTCCTCCAAAGAGTACTGTGCATTCATACTACAGTGGCTCCCCTAATTTTATATATATATATATATATATACTGCTCAAAAAATTAAAGTAACACTTTGAAAACACATCAGATCTCAATGTGGAAGGATATCATGCTGGATATCTATACTGATATGGATGGGGTAATGTGTTGGGAATGTAAGTATGCCTCATCCTTTGATGGAAATGAAAATTATCAATCTACAGAGGGCTGAATTCAAAGACTCCTCAAAAATCAAAGTGAAAGAAGGATGCATCGGGCTAGTCCATTTTGGTGAAATTTCTTTGCAGCAACTCAAAATGCCCCCACAAGCTTGTATGCATGCCTGACAACATCGGGACATGCTCCTAATGAGATGATGGATGGTGTCCTCTGGTATTTCCTCCCAGATCTGGACCAGGGCATCACTGAGCTCCTGGACAGTCTGAGGCGCAACCGGGCAGCGTTGAATGGACCGAAATATGATATCCCAGATGTGTTCTATTTGATTTAGGTCAGGCAAGCATAGGAGCCATTCAATGGTATCAATTCCTTCATCCTCCAGGAACTGCCTGCATATTCTCACCACATGAGGCCGGGCATTGCTGTTCACCAGGAAGAACCCAGGACCTGATGCACCAGCGTAGGGTCTGACAATAGGTCTAAGGATTTTGTCCCGATGCCTAATGGCAGTCAGGGTGCCATTCTCTAGCCTGTAGAGGTCTGTGCATTCCTCCATGGATATGCCTCCCCAGACCATCACTGACCCACCACCAAAACAGTCATGCTGAACAATGCTACAGGCAGCATAACGTTCTCCATGGCTTCTCCAGACCCTTTCACATCTGTCACATGTGCTCAGAGTGAACCTGCTCTCATCTGTGAAAAGCACAGGGTGCCAGTGGAGGATCTGCCAATTGTGGTTTTCAATGGAAAATGCCAATCGAGCTCTATGGTGCCGGGCAGTGAGCACAGGGCCCACCAGAGGACATCAGGCCCTCCCTCATGAAGTCTGGTTCTGATTGTTTGGTCAGAGAACATCACACCAGTGGCTTGCTGGAGGTAATTTTATAGAGCTCTGGCGGTGCTCATCCTGTTCCTCCTTGCACAAAGGAACAGATATCAGTCCTGCTGATGGGTCAACGACCTTCTACGGCCCTGTCTAGCTTTCCTAGAGTAACTGCCTGTCTCCTGGAATCTCCTCCATACTCTTGAGACTGTGCTGAGAGACACAGCAAACCTTCTGGCAATGGCAAGTATTGATGTGCTATCCTGGAGGAGTTGGACTGTCTGTACCTGGTCGCCTCCTGCTACCAGTAGAGACACTGACCCTAGCCAAATGCAAAACTAGGGAAAAACAGTTAGAAAAGATGAGTAGGAAAAAAAATGTCAGTGGCCTCCACCTGTAAAACCATTCCTGTTTAGGGAGTCGTCTCATTGTTGCCCATCTGGTGAACCCGTTGTTAATTTCATTAACACCAAAGCAGCTGAAACTGATTAACAACCCCCTCTGCTACAATATATTGTGAAAACTTACAGCGCAATATGCCTATCCACTTCAATATAATCAAAATATTGCAGCTAACATGTATAGTGTTCCCACACATAAATGATAATATACAAAATATGCAGCGCAATACAATATAATCAAATAATAAATATTATATGTGCACAAAACTTGCTATGTGACATTGCTAAAATATCATAAAGTGCATAATCCGTGCTCCAAACGTATCACCTTATATAAACAATAACGCACTCTATCTCATATTGCTGCCCATATTGATCATGCGTTTTCCAAATCGTGTCCACTTTGTGTTTATATACTAACAGTGTCCCGATATAAATAAATAATTCTTAGTGAACCGTCCCTTTAAGGCTCTGTGCTCCAAGTGCTATTGTGCAATCTCTCCTCTGTATATATCCATCCAGTGAATTCGTGTGACCCCCAGTGTTATATCCACCTCCAACACACTTTTGCACTCACCTTATGGTTTGACCCAAAACGTCAGGTCAAACCTCGCCTTTCCCTTTAACCCGGGCGGGTATGATGGTGTGTCAATCTCCAACTCCTCCTGCACCTCCAAACTCCACAACGCACCACTTGGAAGTTGACCCGAACCGTTAGGTCAAAAAGCACGCCTTTCCCTTTAACCCAGGTGGGTATGCTGGTGTATGTAATCTCCAACTCCTCCTGCACCTCCAAACTCCAAAACGCACCACAGGAATGGAAAGAATGCTCCAGATGGTGAAGTATATCAAACCAATCTATACTTTATTAAAAACTCTTAAAATTTACACTCACATTCGTTTGTGTCCTCATGGGACACTACAGGATCAAGAGCTCTTTGTAAAATACTTTTATGAATGAAACAGCATAGAATCCCCTAACCAAGATGGCGGTACGTACACTTCTGGTTACGGCTTGATGTCATCGGCATGCCCTACGCGTTACGTCACGACATGTGACTTCATCAGGAGTATCGGGTTTCGGGTCTAACCATAAGGTGAGCGCATAAGTGTATCGGAGGTGGAAATAACACTGGGGGTCACACATATTCATTGGATGGATATATACAGAGGAGAGATTGCACAATAGAACTTGGAGCACAGAGCCTTAAAGAGACGGTTCACTAAGAATTATTTATTTATATCGGGACCCTGTTAGTATATAAACACACAGTGGATACGATTTGGAAAACGCATGGTCAATATGGGTAGCAATATGAGATAGAGTGTGTTATTGTTTATAAAAGGTGATACGTTTGAAGCACGGATTATGCAATTTATGATATTTTAGCAGTCACATAGCAAGTTTTGTGTACATATAATATTTATTATTTGATTATATAGTATTGCGCTGCATATTTTGTATATTAACCCCCTCTGCCGTTTAACTGACCGGATCAATATCCCAGGAGTTTAATTGACTTGATGCTATACTCTGATTAAAAAGTGTTCCTTTAATTTTTTTGAATAGTATATATATATATATATATATATATAATGTAGGTGCACTTTCTCAAGACTTGAGAAAGATGGACTGCGCTTCATCAAAACGTTGACAATAAAAACACTGCTGTTTTTGACCTACCTCCTCTGCAAGACCTGTATGCCTTTGCACCAGTTTTGGATTCATATGGACTTTTCTGGGTAAGCATCTGGGCATTTACTTCAAACATAGAGTGCCGTGGCTACCCTTGGGTCTAGGTCTATATATTGGTTTTTGTTGCTCCCATACTGAGGATACTCATACTCAAATACTGCATGCTTGGTGGCTTTTAATATCCCAGCATCTCCTTTGCCTATTATACATCACGTCCGAATCCTGAAGCAGCAGATTTGATTCGAAGAAAGTGTTGAGAACGAGGGGTTCACACTCTCGGCTGTACCGTTTATGGTGTTTCCATCTACTACCTACCTTTGTGGTTTAAACATTGTATACTCCAACTTTATGAACACTTCAGTAGGCTTGTGGGAGTGAGATTTAACCTGTCACTCAGATGAGATTGAGCGATCTGTAGTGCATAACATCTGTGTTTGGGGTTACTTTCTATGGAATATATTAATAAAAGATAGTGTCTTTATACGATTAGATGTCAGTGAGATTTTGGTGTTCTGGTATGAAGGTTCTGAACACAACATCTAATAAAACAACATCCTAGAAACTTATATTTGTATTAGACCAGCCTTTCTCAACCAGGGTTCTGTGTAACCATAGGGTTCCCATCTTGGGGTTCCACACTAGGGTTTCCTTGAGCGAATCCTGAGAGATAAGTAATCATTGACATCAATGACCTTTTTAGCTATCTGTAAGGGGGCATTCTCCCCTTTGACCACCAGTGCAATGGGCCCCTTCCTCCCACTAACCACAAATAAAATGAAAATCCTTTCCACTGACTACCACAGTATGGAACATTTTTCCCTCTGGTCCCCAGTGGAAAGAAGCTCTTCTCTCATTGACCACCAACATAATGGGGCCCTTCTCTTGATCACCAATATAGAAGGCTGTAGCTGAGCAGTTATAAACCTGAAAAAAAACAGTTCCCATGATGCAACAAAATTCTCTGTTGTTGGAAAAGATGCTGCACCTGGCTATATATTTATGTATGATATGTAATAATAATGATAACAATGAGTAATATTTTCATTATTACTTTTTGCATTTTATATTATCCTTTAGATTGTAAGCTCCACAAGCAGGGCCCTCCTATTCCTTCTGTACTGAAATGTATTGTAATTGTACTGTCTCCCATTATATTGTAAAGTGCTGAGCAAACTGTTGGCGCTATAGAAATCCTGTATAATAATAATAATATTTGCATATCTGCTAACTGGTATGCACCATTTGTGCAGCACTTAAAACTGTATACAGTACTGATAATACATTTATGTTTTGCTATTTTATTATTAGTGTATTTTAGTCATTATTTCGGCAGTGTAATTGTGAAAAATACAGTTTTCTCTGGTGTAAGCAGAATCAGGGAGGGAGAAAATTGGAGTGATAGACTTTCCAAAAGATTCATTGGTGATAGTCTAGAAGCTGGGAAACATACCGCCATATATAATGTTCCAGGGCAGTGTTTTATTTCTCCAATGAGAGATCGATCCATAGTATTGTGGTGGAGTGATATATTTAAGTGGATTAGGTGTGTTTCACATATCAGTAAGTGATTGGCTTGCTGTAAATATTAAATTCCATTTGTGTTATGAATAGAAAATGTATTGAGTTATTGATTTACTGAGAGAATCATTATTTTTCTACTACGTTACTGGCTAATATTTCTTTTCGAAGAGCACTTCACATGGCTGTATGGAATATGATGGCAATTTAATAATTTTAACATATCGGGTTAATTAAAGGTAAAGCTGGTCATTTGTAGCCTGACATTTTTAAGATATATATACCTAGAGACGAACAACTGAGCCTAACCAATCTGCTTCAGTCCTCTTGGTCCTAGCTTGGGTTGATTCACACTTGGCAGATATTCATAGATTTCCATAGATTTAAAGCAGAGCTAAACCCATCGATTATACTGTTACCCAAAACAGTTACATTCAAGGTTGTCGTGAATGATAACTGTAAAAGTTGCTTGTGCTCTCAACCAAACCTTAAAGCCATCAAACGGCTTGGGTCATAATTGATCACATGTACAGCACCATGACAACTGCAGATCAAACAGACCTAAAATGGCAATTTCCTTGGCTTTAAAGTTAAGGAGAGTTTTGTTTCTCTGAAAAGCCTGATCTGTGGCCTATATGCTAATACACACTGGTAAGTTATTTGCATTTTTGTAAGTTTAAAAAATGATGGCTGTTCCTTTATAGGGACATTGGTATCCTCACAATCAATGAGCCACCAGATATTCTAATATTGGTTTATATCTTCTTTCATAACAAGTAGGTGCTTTAACCACCTCCCGCCCACCATATAGTAATATGACGGGCGCAAGGTGGTTCTCTCGTTCTGGGAGGACGTCATATGACATCCTCCCACTCTCACTGTGTCCCTTGGACACAGCGGATCACCGATCACGGAAAGAGCCGAAGATGTCGGCTCGGTCATGTGATCAGCTGTGTCCAATCACAGCTGATGACATGTACAGTAAACAGGGAAATGCCGGTTATCGGCATTTCTCTCCTCTTGAGCTGTCACGCTGACAGCTTGTGAGGAGAGGAGAGCTGGTAATTGGCTTTCCGTGGAGGGGACATGTACACTGATCATCAGGGCACTGATGACCAGCGTGCCTTGATGATCAGTGTAGCCCCAGCAGTGCCACCTATCAGTGCCTTATGTCAGTGCTCATCAGTGCCTTGTGTCAGTGCCACATCAGTGCCACATATCAGTGCCTACCAGTGCACATCAATGCCACATATCAGTGCCCATCTGAGCTGCCTTTCAGTGTCACCCATCAGGGCCAGTCAGTGCCACCTATCAATGCCAATCAGTGCCACCTATCAGTGCTGCCAATCAGTGCCAGTCAGTGCCACCTATCAGTGCCAGTCAGTGCCGCATATCAGTGCTGCCAATCAGTGCCACCTATCAGTGCCAGTCAGTGCCACCTATCAGTGCCAATCAGTGCCACCTATCAGTGCGCATCAGTGCCGCCTATCAGTGCCTGTCAGTGCCGCCTAACAGTGCCAAATATCAGTGCCATGTATCAGTGCTGCCTTTCAGTGCCCATCAATGATGCCTGTCAATGCACATCAGTGCCACCTACCAGTGCCTCCTCATCAGTGCCCATCAGTGCCACCTATCAGTGTCCATCAGTGCAGCCTATCAGTGCAGCCTCATTAGAGCACATCAGTGAAGGAGAAAAATCACTTATTTACAAAAGTTTATAACAAAAACTAAGAAAAAACATTTTTTTTTCAAAATTTTCAGTGGTTTTTGGTTTGTTTAAGAAAAAATAAAAAACCCAGAGGTGATTAAATACCACCAAAATAAAGCTCTATCTGTCACAAAAAAATGATAAAAATTTCATATGTGTACAGTGTTGTTTGACCGAGCAATTGTCATTCAAAGTGTGACAGCGCTGAAAGCTGGAAATTGGCCTGGACAGGAAGGGGGTATAAGTGCCCTGTAGGCTAGCGGTTAAAGGGGAGGCAACATTTAAAAATGCTAAGTTTTCTACAAGGCCAGTACACCAAAAAATGTTTAGCAAGAATGGGGTTTGTGCAACTTTTCTTTTCCTAGCAGGGCAAGTAATTATTGCCCTCTGCCCCAATGACGTGGTACAAAAAGGCACTGAGATTCATTTTAGTAATTGGATCATAGGATTCCTGGTTCAGCAATCGATTTTCCACATGATCATTGGTTAGAGTAGAACTAAATACTCCTGTACTGTATAACAGTCTAAACAAATACTAAATCTATTTTCTATGTGGTACACAAGTCTCTAAAGCAGGGGCGGACTGACAACTCATGGGGCCCCTGGGCAAAAGGGGATCATGGGGCCCCTGTGTCCTTGCCCAAACTCAAAAAAGCCTATGAAAAAGGTACCAGGGGCATCTCATGGGGCCCCCTACCGACCCCGGGCCCTCGGGCAGTGCCTGAGTTTTCAAACGGTCAGTCCGCCCCTGCTCTAAAGTAAACAAAAAGCTTCCCTTACATTCCCTAACTGAGCCAAATCTACCTTCATTTGTGCTCCACATTCTCCCCATCTCAGTCAACTGTTGGAGAGTTTCAGCAACAGAGACATGCCCATATGACTAAGCCCTGTGGGTGGGGTGAAACACGTTGGGGGCATGATCTGGGAGGAGTTGGCGTGAAGCCGGTTTTACGCTTTCTTACACCTGGGCTGTTCCTCCAGAGTGCGGCGTTCCATCCTTCCTCCTTCCATGTGTTATATAGCCATGCTATATTACAAGTAGTCACATAACCTCTCTTCTCAGCTGTATTGAAGGCTTGAGCGGTGGGGATGGAAAACCAGCAGTACACTGATCTTCCCAGTGAATGACTGTGCAGGGGGAGGGGTGTGTCAGCAGTCTGATCTTTAGAAGACAGGCAGGTTGATTAATACAATTATTTTCATATGATTGTAAAAGTACAACCTTTTCCTCTTCTTGGTGTATTTGAAATTTATAAAATTATAATTGTTTGTCTTTTAGCCACATAAGGAGGGTAAACTTTTTTTCAATTTATTTTACAAGCAATTTTATTCAATAAGAAATATAGTGACAACATGGCATGGCCCCTGTAACCAAAATGTTAAAAAATAAAATTCAAAATGAATAACATGTTAAAAATTAGCTGTAATAATTCATATGTTGCTATGTGAGAAGCACTAGCTTGGAACCAGTGTCTTTAATCACATAAAATGGTCAGCTATTACCTATCTATTACCTACCCTAGGAATCTGTGTTGTGGCTAAACAGCATAGATCGAGGCATTATTGCACTATGCTCCCTCCCTCTTTTTATATCAATATACACTCAATATACAGTTGCAAGAAAAAGTATGTGAACCCCTTGGGATTACGTTTGGTTGAGGTTACTGCTGCCAAAGGAGGGTCAACCAGTTATTAAGTCCAAAGGTTCACATACTTTTTCCTCCCTGCACTGTGAATATTTACATGTTATGTGCAATTAAACCATGGCAACATCTAATATTTGTGTAGTATTATGTTCAGCAGACTGTGTTCTTCTATTGTGACTTAGATGACGTTCAGAGCACATTTTATGCCCAATTCATGCAAAACTCCACGTAATCCCAAGGGGTTCACATACTCTTTCTTGCAACTGTAGGCTCTTCTGCCTTGCAGTATTGGGGTCCTTGGTTCAGATCCTGCCAAAGACACTCTTTGCGTTGAGTCCTGTGCTTGCATGGGTTATCTCTGAGTATTCTGGTTTCTTCCCATACTCCAAAGACATATTGGTAGGTTGATTGGCTCTAGAATAGATAAGCATGATAAGGATGATACCTTCCTTGAGAGCAAGGACTGATGTGAACCAATAGTATGCAGGGTGCTGTGTAAAGTTCTTTGAGGGCAGCGACTGATGCGATCGAAGAGTATGTAGGGTACTATGTCAATACCCATAATAAATAAATACTGGGTTGCCCCCACCCCCCTTTGTTCTCAAAACAGAAGCTATATCTAGGGTGTACTTGACCTGGGTATGTTCTACCAGAAATTGGGGTGTGTCAGGGACCGCCGTGGCTCCGTCCCCAGCGCATGCGCACTAGCGGCGGCTCACGCCGGGACACAGGCACCAGGTCCCGGCGGGCCGAGGCTGACAGGAGGCCGCGCATGCGCAGCAGGAGCCGCGGGCGCGCCTTGGGCGGCCAATGACAGCCCGGGGGCGCGTCCTGGGCGGCCAATGACAGTGCAGGGCGTGATATTTAAAGATGCCCTGCACTGTCACAAATCGCCGCAAGGTCTGATCTGTTACCTGTAGTTCCTGTACCCTGTGATTAAAGACCCGGATTGTTTGACCTTCTGCCTGCTCCAGCCCTGACCCAGATTACCTGACTACGCTGCCTTCTACTGTGTTTGACCCGGATTGCCCCTGACTACGCTGCCTTCTCCTATCCCGACCCCCGGCTTGTTTGACCATTCTGCGGACTGACTCTGGTAACTGACCCTGCGTGTGACCTGACCATTCTCTGCCTACCGTCTCTGTACCTCGCCATTTCCCACGGTGACAACCGCCGGTTTATCCTGCCTGGTCCTGCCGGCCTCCTCACATCTGGCTCTATTCTGACTTACTCTCATCCCCAGAGGCTCCCTCTGCCACTGGTGGTATTGCTCGGAGGTCGTGACCTGGTCCTGGTTCTGCTCCAAGTCCATCCCCACCATCAGGGGCCCCGGTGAAAACGCAGACCGGGACTTAGACTCCACGCTCCGGGTGATTCCGCCTAGTGGACTACCAGAGGTACCACCTGGCGGATCCGTAACAGGGTGCTTGTTTATATATCTCTATCTGCCTATCTATCTATGTATTTTATAATAATGCTAATAAATAGATCTAATGTGAAATGTTCGAAACATCTGCAAATAAAAATGAGAAATATTTATTTTGGAAAATAAAGGGATCCAAGGCAGCCAGTGTAAATTCCAAACCTGAAAGCCGATGTCTATGCCTCTGTGAAGATTTAATTTGCACTTTTGTATTGTTCTAAGTATCCCTATGGGCTTGCAGATGACACATTGTCCAGAGCAGCGGCTCAGTCTACTCGTGCCTTGCGCTAGGGTTGTAGCATATAATGGAAGTTAGCCATGTGGGACTTGCACCTGCTTCTAGGACGGAAATACTATATCCAGGCACATCCAGACATGCAAATATTACCGTATATGCTCTGTGAACAACAAGATTTCCCAGAGGAGCTGTGCAATTTACACTCAGCTGAAACTTGTGAGGACGGCAGGAATAAAATAAACTGTGCCAAGGAGTTTTGTTCTGTAAACCGGCAATTTCAATATAAAGATTTCTGGATGATAAGAAAGCTTTATTTCACAGAAGGAGGAAATCAGAAGAGAGGGAAAACAAAAAATAAAACACAATAGGGGAGCTTTACAAAGCATGACAAAGATTCTGTCCTGCAAAATATGCATACTTTAATAACGTGCACTTAATTTAAAAAAATGGTTTTTGATATAAATGATCAATCCAAATCATCTGCAATACAGAAGTTACATATAGTAATTGGGGTTGATTTATTAAAGGAGCAGAGCCTGTCTCTTAGCAAAGGGAATGTTCTCCAAACTTAGTTAATAAAGCTGTAACCAGGGGTGGACTGACAACTCATGGGGCTCCCGGGCAATAAGGCATCATGGGGCCCATGTGTCCTTGCCCAAACTCAAAAAAAGCCTATGAAAAAGGTACCAGGGGCATCTCATGGGGCCCCCTACTGACCCCGGGCCCTCGGGCAGTGCCCGAGTTTTCAAATGGTCAGTCCGCCCCTGGCTGTAACATAGGTTGAAAAAGTCCATCAAGCTCAACTAGTAGCAGAAAACATCTTAAAACAGAACCCTATACCCAAAGAAGATCCAGAGGAAGGCAAAAATGTGGATCCAGAAGAAGACAAAAAAGTGGATCCAGTGGAAGGCAAGGCATGGTTCAATTTGCTCCAACAGGGAAAAACTATATTCCTTCCTAATCCCCCAAGGCCACTGGATATCCCCTGGATCTGGTGTTATTACGTATAAATGCTAATATTACGTTATATTTTGTGCTTTTTAGGAATGCATTCAGCTTTTTTAAAATTATTTAAGTAAAACTATAGGCAAAACGTTTTTTTCATTTTGGATAGAGCAAGGGTGGGTTATTACCCCTGTCAGACATCTGTGTTGCATTGTGGAGATTTCCCTTCACTTCCTGCCTCATAGCCAAACAAGAAGTGAGAGGAAATCTTTGCAAATTAAGGAAATTCCTTTGGGCCCCCCAGGTCACCAAAACTGAGTCCCAATTGGAAGATTTCCACTCTATTACTTTTCTGGGGACAGCCCAAAAGTTGGGATTTTCTTTCACTTTTAATGATAATGGTAAACAGAACAAATAGAGAGGGTGAATCTCCTTCAAGGGGGCAGAGACAGCAATAAAAACTGACAGATGTTCTAATCCTTCTCCACACTATCTAAAATGAAAAAAAGTTTCACCTTTAGTTATACCTTAACTGAACTGGCTAGTCTATTCCACATTAGCACAGTTCTTACTGTGAAGACCTTTCTGAACGATCAACTACCTTTATGTAGCCATGAGCAAACGTTCAACATGTACATAAAAGTTTCTGTTCTCTAGGACAGTGTTTCTCAACCTTTTTTTCAGTCAAGGCACCCTTTAAAATTATGGACAGTCTTCAGACACCCCATTCTAAAATGTGAAAAACTATTCTAATAGTTTTATATAACGCAGCAACATCCACACATATAGGACACCCAACATTAGAGGTTCAAATACACCTTTGCACACTGGTACTGACTAGTATTCCAATGTTTCTCTTCTCCCGCAGTTTTTCTCCATCACTGAACTAATGTGACCCCAGCACTGATGGAGAGGGGCAGGAGAGGGTCAAACTAGGATGCTGTGCAGGCAGCTGACATCCTCCTTATCAACTGATGATGTCATTGGTTGTCAGGACGCCAGCAGCTAGAAGATCATAATGGTGCACAATGAAATCCTGTGGCTTTGTGTAACTAAAAGACAAGCTTATTCCACCTGCTGGCTTGTATACAAGTTTTGGTAAATTTTTAGACATTTTTCCAAGGCACCCCTGAAGAAACCTCAAGGCACTCCAGGGTGCCTGGGCACCCTGGTTGAGAAAGGCTGCTCTAAATTACCAGACAGAGGCAATGGCTGCATTATTCAACAACCTATGCAAGACAGCAGCACTTATTACACTATCTCATCTGTGAGACTGTGAACAATACTGGAAAACAGGAAACGATGGGAGTATTGAGGACCAGAACAACTGTGTGCTTAAAGGGGAACTCCACCCTTCCTATTACAAATATATATTTTTTAAATCCCAAAACCTGTCTTTGTATCAAAGTTAGAAATCACATATCTACTAGTCCTTGGAGTCCAGAATTGTCTGGCAGATGCCCATAGTATGCCTACACACGCTCAACTCCCCCCAAACCTCCCTGCGCATGCACAGACACATTGTGGACCACTCCCTTGTTATATCTCGCCTTGACTACTGTAACTCCCTCCTCATTGGCCTACCAAATCGCAGGCTATCCCCTCTTCAGTCTATCATGAATGCTGCTGCCAAACTCATCCACCTTACCAACCGTTCTGTATCTGCCATTCCTCTCTGCCAATCCCTCCACTGGCTTCCCATTGCCCAACAGATAAAATTCAAAACATTAACAATAACGTATAAAGCCATTTATAACTCTGCCCCAAATTACATCAACAATTTTGTCTCTAAATATCACCCAAACCGTACTTTCCACTCCTCGCAAGACCTCCTGCTCTCTACCTCCTTGTCTCCTCCTCCCATGCTCATCTCCAGGACTTTTCCAGAGCTTCCCCCATCCTCTGGAACTCTCTACCCCAATTTATCAGACTATCGCCTACTCTGCTCACTTTTAAGCGATCTCTGAAAACCTATCTCTTCAGGGAAGCCTATCCTGCCCTCAGCTAATAATGGAATCTTGTACTCTTCCAACCAGTCCATCCCCCACAGTTACTACCTTTTGTACCACTAGCCCCTCCCTCCTAGATTGTAAGCTCCAAGGAGCAGGGCCCTCCTAACCCTCTTATATTGAACTGTATTGTTGCTGTATTGTCTCCCGTTATATTGTAAAGCACTGAGCAAACAGACAGAGGCAATGGCTGGTAATAATAATACCAGTAAATTAACAGATATCCTACACCATCTTGGCACATGTGCTACATTCCATGATCTGCCTCCTGGGATGAGTGGCATAAAAATCTCAGAAGGCAATACACAGGACTGCGTCCTTGTGCAGAAATGCCACATTGGATCCTGAAGTGACCCACTGCATTCCTGCACATGTGCAGGGTATGCTAGGCAAGAATTAAGACCTAAACTTTAGAAAATAATATTTACTTTAAAATGTACTAATTTTTTTTCCAATTGGTTTATAGGGAAGGGGAGGAGGCAAGAGAAAGGAAGATAACAAAGCTCTTTTGGCAAATTGCCAACAACAAAAAACAGTAGACACAGTTCCATGTTAAGTCTACATTGGGCTTAAGGCATAAAGGGTCAACATCCCCCACTGTCTAAACATATAAGGCTCAATATAAAAAAAAAAAAACAGAAAGGGGAAACGGGAGTGGGGAGGATTCAAAGAATGGGTGACTGTAAATATGTGATCCAGGGATTCCAGATTTTATCAAATCTAGCTTATCTGCCACAGAAAGTGCTAGCTAATTTTTCATGTAGCTTTATCCAGAATTGTTTGTGTTTAGTTGTTGCAATAACCACTACGGGGAATTTCCAAGCTTTGGCAATAGACATCTTTGTGGCAAGCAGAATGTAGAAGATAAGAGATCAGGTATGTCTAGGGATGCCATCCACCAAGTCATTAAAGAGCACCATTTTGGTATTCTTTGTGAGGTTAACAAAGGTCACAGAATAAACCAGAGTAAACACTCTGGTCCAAAAGCAGTTGATTTTCGAGCAGGTCCACCAAATATATTACAATGTCCCATTCTGTCAGCATCCTGTGAAACACAAAGGAGAGACGTAAGGGCACATTTTAGCAGGTCTCGCAGGCACCATGTACCAGCAAGATAGGACCTTATACTGTATAGTTCACCACAACCAAAGTGGTGTTGTGGAGCCCTTTGTGCAACATGGAAGACAACCTAGGCCAGTCTTCCACTTCTATGTCTGTTCACAGGTCCCATTGGGGTTTTTTTAATTCTAAGTGAAAACTGGCAATGGTTGAGCAGGACGTTTTTATAGTGGACAAAACTGCAGAAGTTTTGAAAGAATAAAATTGACAGCAGTTATTTTTTTCCCCTTATTAAAGTATATTTAAGCTCCAAATGCATGTTTTTCTTGGTAGGGTTTTTTCTTGATATCTTTGACTCCTTGGGAAGATTCACCCCTCTGTTTGTACTGGTGACCACTGGGAAATCCAAAATTTTATAATTGTCACTGGAACAGGTAGTAATGATGGGGCACAATTCTTCCCACTGACACCAATGATGGGGCACTATCCCTCCCACTGACACCAATGATGGGGCACTATTTCGCTCCATAAGACACACTTGGGGGGAAATGTCTGTGCGTTTTATGGAGCGGCCGGCCCAGTATTCTCGCCGCCGTTGTATGTCAGCAGTCTCTGGTCATCTCCTGTACTCTGTCCGCATTTGTTTAAATTTTTTTTTTTTTAGAAACTATAGTCCGGCCCTCCAGTGGTCTGAGGGACAGTGAACTGGCCCCCTGTTTAAAAAGTTTGAGGACTCCTGGTCTAGATACTTATATATACCTTGAAACTGTCCTTTGCATTAATCTCAGTAAAAGATATTGAAACAGAATACAAAAAAAACCTTTAAATCAACCATGTCTTAAATCAGACATTCTCAACCAGGGTTCTGTGGAACCCTAAGGTTCCTCCAAAGGTTGCTAGGGGTTCTTTGAGCTATGGGTATTTGGCCTCCCATCTAATGGTGCCTTCAAAGCTCCAAATCCATCATCACTTGGCAGAGACAGTACACCAATTAACTTTTTAGCTGTCAGTAATAGGGGCATTCTTCCCAATAACCACCACAATATACGTATTTGTTATAAATTAGCAAACAGGTTGCAAGAAAGATTAAGAGATTCCCTGTTCACTGTGTATTGATGGATGTAATTAATTATCATATTCTACTTAATAAAGGACAGTGATGAGGGTCTGTCTGCAATAGGTTTGCGCTAGGGGATACAGGATTACATATCTTCATATAGCCTGCTATTTTGATAATCACTTGCTTAACAGCTACAGAATTCCATTGAGATATTTAAATAGCATTTGATAACTGCTCCAAGGCTTTGTATTGTAAAAGACAGAATATTTATCAAACGCACTGCAAAAAAAGTACTTCAGCAATGTTCCGTTTAATGCTAATGTGATGTGAATGTAATTTAATGAGCATCTATATACATGTCACTACTTATTATGTCTTCATGTATACATAAAATGAGTGGGAGAGTGAGGGATAATTAACTGCATCATCAGATATGTTATTAAAGCAGTGGATGAGTGGCAAGCATACATATGTACAGGCAGATTAAAAGACATACATAACAATAGAGCTGTCTTGCTTTCAACTTGGGCAACTGAAGAGGTGTCATTTTGTGCACCTGATCTATTGGCTTTAATAGAGGCGAGGCTTAAGAGTTTTGCTACAGAAATGTATTCAGGAAAAGTTTGTGAAATTAAGCAGGAACTTTTTCTAAAAGATCGCTAGGACAGTTAGGTTGATAAAGAAGTTTATTTGAAAGGACATATAAAAAACATGCTTGTTTCCACTGCACTTCAGAGTTTGAAGAACTCTAGCCTAAGCAAAAAAGTGTCTGTAGATTTTTTTCACCTGAAATTGGAACGTTTTTTGCAGGGGGTGGCAGTATCTTGGCTTCAAGCTCTGTGCAGACTTCTGGGAGAAGCAGAGAGCTAATCGTGATTGGGAAGATGGGAACTCCAGGGACAGTCAACGTTTTTTTGCCAGGTGGCTGCAGAATGAAATGGGAAGATACTTCCTTAACCACTAGCCTACAGGGCACTTATACCCCTTCCTGCCCAGGCCAATTTCCAGCTTTCAGTGCTGTCACACTTTGAATGACAATTGCACAGTCATGCAACACTGTACCCATATACATACCTATGATTAAAAAAATAATAATAATAATGTGCAAAAACATCAGTTTTAGAACATCCGTAACAGCCCTGAGGGAAACCTTGCACATGTTCAGATGTGCCACAAGCACTGCTGGAACCCGAAGCCTGTGGCAACTTTAGGCTAGACTATAATGATTTTTTTATGCAGGAAAAACCAAGCAAGGATGGTGCACATAAATGGCCTACATCTACAGTACATCAAGGGCAATATTCAAATCTGGTCAAAGCTGCACAGTTTGTTTTTATGCACAGACGCCCCTTACCTACTTAGGCAGTTTTTTGGTAAAAAAAAACCTTTAAAACGTATGTTCAACCTATAAATACAGGAGAAATTAGGGAAGGATAGAGTTCAGTGCATTTATATAAGTGTATTTGCATGTACATGTTTACATTTTAAAATGATTGCAAAGGCACAGATTTTATTTTTTTAAAAATAGCAAATATCTCATACTTACCTGCTCTGTACAATCATTTTTCACAGAGAAGCCCCAATCCTACTCTTCTGGTGTCCCTCGTCAGCACTCCTGGCCTATCTCTATTGCCAAGTGCCCCCATAGCAAGCCGCTTACTATGGGGGGCACTTGTGCATGCTCGCTCCCAAGCCAGCTCTGTGTGTCCAATAGACACAGAAAGTGTGTCTCAGTCCCACCCCATCCCTCCTCATTGGCTGTAATTGCTGAGTCTGAGCCAATGAGGAGAGATAGAGCCTCTGCTCCCATGCACATCGCTGGATCCAGATTGGGCTCACGTAAGTATTTAGGGGGGGCTGGGGGAGAGCTGCCTGCAGAAGGTTTTTTACCTTAATGCATAGAATGCATTAATGTAAAAACGCATTCAGACTTTAGAACCACTTTAAACTGAATGCACCTGAATGCATGTAAATGCACAGTGTGCATTATACTAATTAAAATCATTACATTTAGGTAGATGCATTTAGAAGGGTCCTATGCAAAAAATGCAAAAAATTGTGTGTATGTCATTGCCCTTGTGAATGAGAGCTTGGAATGGCTGGATGAGGTTTTATACAGCTGTCTGTGCCTTCCTGTTCAAATGATGAGAACATCCCTTGTTCTGTCTCTCCAATCTAAGCATTGAAAGTGTGATCTCTGTAACCTATAGTTGTGATGAGATAGCGATAACTCCAATCTTAGTTGAATAACACAGGCAGTGACTCGATCCAGATGACACCTTGTAGATCTAGTGAAGTTTATTCCATAAACTGAAAGAATCTTACAACAATGAACATCGGATAGGTCAAAAGATCATAATGTGATCTGCTTCAATAAGACATGAGGCTTGAAGCTGAAATGCATTAATGGGAAAAAGGGTGGGCTATCTATACAGCATGAACTAAACCAAAGGAAAGGGAGGAGCAGAGACAAAATACAAAGAACACTTAAAGGCATATGACAGTCATGTGAAACATGACATCCCTTATATCTTATATTAGTATTCTGGTCACAGACCGAAATAAAGGGACATTTTAACTCTCCCCCCTTGTATTAAAAAAATGGCTGAATTTAGGCTTAATACTTTTTTTGTAGTTCTATGAATTCCTTTAGAAAAAAATGTAAACCCAAATTTTCCCCAATTAACCATTTATCTACATCCCAAACACCTTCTCCCCTCTGGGAATCATTCAATCCGAGAGAGGACCAGTGACCAATGGACATGGAGGGCATGAGTTTTCTTTTTTACATCAAGGACAGGAAAACTATTATTTCAAAATTGAAACCTTGCACTGAGCTTTCAGGGCCCGTTCACACCTGTGTTAACAGTACATTGTGGTGGCATTCATTGTGACACATTGTACAGTAGAGCCCATCGCACCACAGCACACCATAGTGCATATACCAAATAATGTGATGCACTGTATTGTTAAATAAGGGGCATCTACATTTTTTCATCCATTGTGGTGCATTGACAGCCTATTAATAATGAATGGACTGTGTTAATGCAACACATTTTAATGCAATATTAACCAATTCAATACCGGGCAATTTTACACCTTCCTGCCCAGGCCATTTTTCAGGTTTCAGCGCTCTCACACTTTGAATGACAATTGCGCGGTCATACAACATTGAACCCAAACTAAAATTTTATCATTTTCTTCACACAACTAGAGCTTTATTTTGGTGGTATTTAATCACCGCTGGGGTTTTTATTTTTTGCTAAATTAACAAAAAAAGACCAAAAATTTTAAAAAAACACATTTTTCTTTGATTCTGTTATAAAAGTTTGCAAATAAATAATTGTTCTTCATAAATTTAGGCCGAGATGTATTCTGCTACATGTCTTTGGTGAAAATAACCCAAATTAGGATGTATTTTTTAGTTTGTAGGAAAGTTATAGAGTTCACAAACTATGGTATAGGTCTGAATATTGATCAGTCCTGAAGTACTGACAGCCAATCTAATTTCTTGAGGCCCAAAAATGTCAGAACAGAACAGATATCCCCCAAATGACCCCTTTTTGCAGAGTAGACAGTCTGACGTACTTCATAAGAGGCATGGCGAGTTTTTTGAAGTTGTATTTTTTTGTCATAATTTTTCGGAAAATTAAAAAATTAAAAAAATTAGTTTCACTATTTTCTTTTTACATATTGTCACCAGTGCAGTACAGCGTCATCATATAACTGGCATGGCGGTGATCAGGGACACTGACTGGTGACAGTATGAAAAAAAAATATATATTTTTTTATTATTATTTTTTGTTGAATTTTTTTTCTTTTTTTTAAGATTTTTTTTTCATATTTCACTATGACCAAAGTAGTACAATGTTACCATAGTAACATTGTACTACTTTGGGGAAGTGATCAGTATTTTTTTTTTTTTTACACAATTTGCTTATAGCAAAGAATTACTTTGCTATGAGCAAAGCATTTACCTGAATGACCGATTCATGCAGGGTTTTTTTTTTTTTTGTGCTTAGCTGTGATTTGGCCACAGCTAATCACATGACATGTGCATGTGATTAGCTGTGACCATTCACAGCTAGACACTAGTATACAATGGATGGCATGAATGAAGCCATCCATTGTATACAACTGTAATGTGACCTGCTGTGGTTGGTCACAGCAGGTCACATGGTACTGGCAACGGGGGCCGATACTCAGATCTGTTATCGGCCGTGTCCGAGGTACACGGCCGGTGACAGATCGCGCTGCTGCGCGGCTCTGCAGGAGCGCAATCTGCGCATGTGCGGAAGGACGCCATATGGCGTCCACCCGGAACGCTGATGACATTTGCCGGCTGCCATTTGGCCATAGGGCGGGCGGCAAATGGTTAAGCCCCATAATAAAATTGTCATATATTGGAGTTAATAGTTTATGGAGTGTGGCGCTACAAATATTTCACATATAAATGAAAACACATGTATAATAAAATTGAAAGTCCAATCCACAAGGCTTGTAATGTAGGGAATGAGCCCCTCTCCTCTGAATCCAGAGCACTTCTATGAATATCTAAAAAGAACGGCCAAGTGGAAAGAGAGGAAGAATCCTTGACCACCACCAAACACACTGCATCTTTCCGGCTGGTGTTGCCCCCCAATTAAGAACGGGTCAAAAATGCACTGTATAAATCCCAAAAGGCAAGCCACAGATTTGAGTGCTCTTTGATTCCAAATCTTCACACAGAATAGACTCAAGAATAAACCTAAAATAAATGTTATCCTCATAGAGGACAACCCAAATCAAAAAGTAGAAAGAATCCTCATAGTGTAGTAATTTAAGATAAAGTTATTGCCCCAAACGTAGTAAAAAACGTACATCATAGTAAGTAAAATACAGCATGTCACCATGTCTCTGGTGGTAAGTTTAAAACCGACAAGATGGCCATCACGTTCCGGTGCACGATGACGTCATACGCTCTGGCTCCTCCCTACACGTTTCATTATCTATGACGTCGTCAGGGGTGTGGACGACGTCAGAACTCCGCAGCACATATTTATAGAGGGAAAGAGAAACCCCTCTTCTGTCATAATAATTTGCATAATATATTGCAGTTTACCAATCCCTAAATGTGGTGGCTACGTTAGTTTTCCTATTCTCATTTTTACATTTTTTCACCTGGTGTTCTGGCCAGTAACACACTTTCCTGTGGTGTCTCCACTCCAGTGGAGGAGCAATGGAGACAACTTTGGACAGCCGAATTGTCAATCTGGGAAGGGAATAGTGTTAGCTGTACTAGATTTCAATGGACTCAACTAACAAATTAAAGCCATACTCCAGCTAACACTGTCTGAGCAGTTGCAACAACAGTTTTTTTTCCCTTTTGGGATAAAGGTTTTACATAAATAAATACAAATTGACTATTGTGGACACGCCTGTCAGTGTTAAATGGTTAAATGGTTTGTATCAACGCTCTAACTTCCTCTTTTACTGGACAGCTTAGTCTGTTAAAGGAATCTGAAAAATAACAGAGTTACTGGCTAGATCAGTGTTTTTCAACCTTTTTTGTGCAAAGGCACACTTTTTTCATGAAAAAAATCACGAGGCACACCACCATTAGAAAATGTTAAAAAAATTTACCTCTGTGCCTATATTGACTTAGCTGCTTCAGGTCCGAGCATCTCCTCTACAATAGCTTTGCAGGCGGGAAGTATTAATGTCTCTGCCACAGTGTGCAACTTTTTTGACTTGGCTATAAGTTCAGCAACTTGATAGCTAGCTTTAAGAGCTCTTTCATTTACCTTTGTGGTTTTTCTCATGAAAGTTGCCTGTTTCTCCGTGTTTTCATGCAGGTGAACAAAAAAGTCTGCATTCTTGTTTTGAAGCGAAGGGTGTTTCGTTTGGAGATGGCGTTTAAGTTTACTTGGGACCATAGCACTGTTAGATAGCTTTTCACCACACACAGTGGAGTTGGTTTCTTTGCATCTCCGGTGAAAGTAAATCCAAATGAAATATAGCTTTCGCTATATTGCCTTGTGCCAGAGAATTTCCTTGAGCTAACCATCTTTGCTTTCTTTTGATCCCCACTCATACTTGGGCTCTTATCTGGCTCCGAATTTTGTTCAGAGTCCAGTTCTTTCCTTTTCAAAAATTTGTCCATCACTGCAGTATCTGTTCCTGTCTCACTGTCACTCAGTACTTACTGCGCTTGTCTCCTCCAGATAGCCGCTGTCCGTCACACTCCATCCAGATCCATCAGTCAGCGCTCTTCTGCTCCTGTCTCCTCCAGATCCATCACTCAGCGCTCTTCTGTGCTGAGTCCGCGATAATCCTCCAGAGTCCAGATCCTTCGGTGCTCTTCTGCGCATCGGCGATCTACTGCGATGTCTTCTCCTGTCAGTGTAACAGTGACACCGGAGCTATTTATAGTCCGTAACATGCGCTTCGGCTCACAAATAGACCAATCATTAGATTCTAACGATTGGTCTATTTGTGAGCCGAGGCCACATGTTGCGGATGAAATTGGAATTTTTCCCACGGCACACCAGACAATATCTCACGGCACACTAGTGTGCCGCGGCACAGTGGTTGAAAAACGCTGGGCTAGATCACCAGGTGAGACTAAAGGAAAAATACCGTAACCACTTCAAGACCGGACACTTTCACCCCCTTCCTGTCCAGGCCAATTTTCAGCTTTCAGTGCTATCACACTTTAAATGACAATTGTGCGGTCATGCAACACTGTACCCATATGAATTTTTTAGCATTTGTTTGAGACAGATAAAACTTTATTTTGGTGGTATTTATTCACCACTGGGATTTTTTTTTTTGCTATATAAATGAAGAAGTCCAAAAATGTTGAAAAAAAGTGTTTTTCTTATAAAATTTTGCAAATAAATAATCTTTCTTCATAAATCTTTGCCAAAATGTATTCAGTTATCTTTTTTGTAAAAAAAAAACCCAAATTAGCTAATAACCAAAAATTTTTTAACCAAAATATTTTTGTACATTTTTATAATATTATTTTATATTATTCTTTATGTTTTTTTTAACATACTGTCACCCTAGCAGTACAGTGTCACCATAGTGACACTGTACTACTTGTGGGGGGGTGATGAAGATTTTTTTTTTTTACATTGATCGCTTTTTCACCCATAAAGGCTGTAAAAGAAATCATTTCTCCTTCTCTCTGGCTGCATTCTTGCAACCATTGAGAAATACTGTGTGAGCTGTGATTGGTCATAGCTTGTCACATGTCACAAGGCTGTTGTGAATAGCCTTGTATCGTGTGACCTCTGTGATCATTCACAGATTTCACATGTAGTAAGCAATGATGTCAGAAGTGACATCATTGCTTACTACTATTCAAGTGATCACTGATTGGCCATTCAGTGATCACATGATTGGGACCTCACACAGAGGTCCCGTACAACGATGGGTGCACACAGCGGGCACCGGATCGCAGTGCTGCGTGCTTCCAGGGAAGCAGGGAGGATGTTTATAAATGGCCACCCGCCCCTGCACTGCTCCCGTCCGGCCGTTTATATATATGTGCCGGAAGGGAAGTGGTTAAAAAAGAAAACTAATGCCGCTGCTACCAGGGGCGGAATGACCATTAGGAAACTCAGGCACTGCCCGAGGGCCCGGGGTCAGTAGGGGGCCCCATGAGATGCCCCTGGTACCTTTTTCATAGGCTTTTTTGAGTTTGGGCAAGCACACAGGGGCCCCATGATCCCCTATTGCCCGGGGGCCTTATAAGTTGTCAGTCCGCCCCTGGCTGCTACATTTAAGAATTAGTAAGCTGCATTATAATACATTTTGGTTTTGGGTTTAAAACCGCTTTAAGTAAAAATAGGCCTAAAACTTTTTATTTAATGGCTATGTACTTAATATCTTAACTAGAGATTATGCTAAACTGCGTTGGCATAGATTTTCTCTTCTTTCTGATTTATTCAATAATTAATACTAATGAGGTGGAAGTTACAGAAGACTTTACTCTAATTTACAGCATTCATAAATACTTGCAGCAGTTTTACAGCAGAGAGTTGTGTGTTTGGTCATTCATCATTCTGTTCTGAGGTTATAAAGCTTGGAGAAATGATAGTGCTTAGCATTCAGGATGTATATGTCTAGAAAGAGGCCGTCCTTGAGGTTTAACATAATTGTTGGAGGAGCATATTATTCGAATCAGAGCTACTGCATTTTGTATGATGCCAATTACCACTGACGGGAGGAATTTATGTTTATAACCACGGAGTAGAAAAACCACTGATCTCATCTGGATGACAGTTTATTAAAGCAGCAGGAAGGAACAACATTAGTGGTTCAGTATAAAAGTTATGAAAAAGAGTCATATGGACCATTAGCATCAGAAGAAGGAGTGTGCCTAAATCCAAAACTTTTCTTTTTTAAGTTTTCGATAGGCGGGGAAAAAGTTAGGATTTTTTGCAGTCTGTCACTCCATTGGCTAGAATTTCTATCAATTCTGGTCAGGTGTATAACTCATTTTTCTTAGTTTATATTCTTGTTCAAACATTTTATTAATTTTGAAACATAGGGGGAAAGGCATAGACAATTGGCATTAGACATTGTACAGGCTGTGAAATACAGAGAAAAATGTACACAGACATGTCTTTAAACAAATAGGGAGAGAAAACGTCAAACACATGCAATGCAAACAAGCTTGTGACTCTAGGCATACAGAGATTATTTTAGGAAAAGGTAACGATGTGCTAAAGAGAGTTGGCTCATTGGGGATAGAGACTCTCCAGAGATACTTAAGGAGTTGGGGAGAGGCCGAGGGGGACCAAGGAAGAGTGGGGGGGGGGGAGGAGGTGGCAGGAATGACTCCAGGACCAGTGAGAGGGAATATACATAATACGTGAGACCAGTTAGAAGTGGTACCAGCATTGTGTAGAAAAAAAAAATATTTAATCTAATTTGGATCAAGTTCTAATTTGGATTGGAAGAAGGAGGGATTCGTCAAAGTTTTGCGGAAGGAAATTTTGGACCCAGGGAGTCCAGACATTCAAGAACTTAGGAATTGTATCAAGAATTGAGGCTTCAACCTTTGCGTGTTCTTAGTTTATATTCTAAGTCATCCTACCCTTTATTTTATTACAGCAAGTGCAGAAAGAGGTGACCTGGCTGTCATTGAAATCCTAAATTCAATATATTGCAACTTACCAGTCCTGAGGTGGCTGCATTAGTTTACTTTTTCCGCTTTTATTCCTTTATCATTTTCTGGTTGCTCCTGCAAATAACACTAATATACTGTAATGTATGTCTGCATTACTTTATCTCCATTACATGGAGGGGGGGGAGAAGTTAATTTACAAAAGAAAACATTGGGGGAGACTGATCATTTGGAAACTCGGGCACTGCCCAAGGGCCCGGGGTCAGTAGGGGGCCCCATGAGATGCCCCTGATACCTTTTTCATAGACTTTTTTGAGTTTGGGCAAGGACACAAGGGCCCCATGATCCCCTATTGCCCGGGGGGCCCCATGAGTTGTCAGTCCGCCCCTGGGGAGATTTACTAAAACTGCAGCACTCAAAATATGGTGTAGCTGTGTATGGTAGCCAATCGCAACTTAACGCCTTGACACCGATGTAACACAAATATGCGTCTTCATGGACCTGGGCTTTTTTCCACGGGGCTGCATATTTGTGTACCTCTCTTTGTGCTGGTAACGCGCTGCATGGCGTGCTCCCAGCACAAAGACCGCAGTGTCACTGAGAGCCCCGGGACCTGTTCTAACGATCAGGACCCGGGACTCCTGATTCTAACGATCAGGACCCGGGACTCCTGATTCTGGGTCACATGATCGCTGTGATAGCCTCTGATCAGTCACTGAGAGTTTTTTCTCTCTCAATGAATGGAGAGAGATACATTGTATCTCTCTAACTAATGGCATAGAGGGAAAAATATATTTGTAAAAAAAAAAGATAAATAAATATTAAAAAATAAAATAAAAAATAAAGAAAAAATACCTAGATCAAGGTTTGATCTAGTTCAGTGCCAGGGTTAGTGTTTGGGTCAAGGTCAGGGTTAACGGTCAAGGTCAAAATGTCAAAGGTCAGGTTTTTAAAAAACAAATTGGTATCAGTGTCAGCTAGTGTCAGTGTGATTTAGGTAAAAAAAAAGACAAAAACAACATGTGCACTATTGTTTCTGGGCTGTACTACGGGTTCAAACAACAGATAACATACAAAAATATGGTATCACTGCGATCGTCAAGAGCTGGAGAATTTATTTTGGGTTGTTCTTTGGTGGTAGGTTATGGTAGAAACAAGAAACACACAGCTAAATAAAAAAAAAGTTTTGGTTTTTCTTTACTATTTTGGGCCAGTTTTCCTTTGATAATAAAAAAAATCAGTTGATGTCCATTACCATTTACCACCAAATGAAAGCCCAATTTGTCCTGAAAAAAAATGGTATAATTCACCTGGATGTACAAAGTAGTTGTGATGATATGTACGGTTTAACTAACACATGTCAACGTTGCAAAATTGTGCTTAGGCATTTAGATTTGTTTTATCCTTAGGCGTGAAGGGGTTAAGGGTGTATTTCTGCTGTACACTCCTAGACGCAGACTGCTTGGGGGAGAAAAACTGGAGCACTCAGAATCTGGTGTAGTGGTGCAGCTTCTAACTGGTTTGACCATAAAACCTGGAAACTGATTGGTTTCAATGCACAGCTGCACCAGATTTTACACTCTTCAGTTTTAGTAAATAACCATTATTTTTGCTGTCAGTGAGGCTCACAGGAAGGGACAAGGACAAGGACTGCACATTTCTAGCAAGATCCACAGGCATGTTCTGTATTTGCAGAAACTGTTCCTCACCTGCAAAATGAAAACTATAACAGCCTCCACATCTATGCACTTGTAAGCTGGTATTACGATTGGGTTCTTGGGTTTCTTTTTCCTTTAAGGATCATTGGTGGTATAATTGAATATCTTTGACTTGCAGAACTGTGAAGAAGCTCCCTCTTTCGCTATCAGCAGAACTAACTGCTGAGATCCATCTCCTGAAACTAACACCATAGGTCAGCATTGCTCAACCATTGTTCAGTTGCAGCGCCTTTTTAAAAGTATGCAGAATTTTGAGGGACACCAGTTTAAAATGTATGAAACGTAAATGTTACTTATCAATAGGAAACATGAGCCTTTGGATGATGCACACAACCACTTTGATAAAATCAACTTTCCATCAGCAGCCCCTCTTCACATCAGACGTCCCCCATTCACATCAGAAATATCCCATCACATCAGAGGTTCCCCCATCACACCAGAGGTCTCATCATCATAGCAACACCACCCCTTCATGTTAGAGGACCCCCATCACATCAGTGGTCCCCCATATATATCAGAGTTCCCCCATCACAGAGTGAGAGGCCTTCTCTGAGATCATAGTCCAGTCCCTTTATACATAGGATCCATCTATCCCATCAGAACTCCCTCACCCTCCGACAGAGTCCCCCCATCACATCAGACTCTCCCATCACCACAGAGGGCAAACTGAGCCTTGTGTTCGTAGCACCCCTGGGAACCCAAATGGCACCCCTGGATGCACCCTGGTTGAGAAACACTGCTATAGATCACATGAAGGGGTATGTGCTGCCAGCCTTGGCTAGGAGAAAAACTATCAATGTATAGTCTTGATAAACTCTTTCTTAATCTTTTTTTTATTTAATGTAATCTTTTCTTTTACTTTCTAACTTTTATTAATAAAATTAAAAAAATACCTGTTCTTCGTGAGCAGAGGTTGCTGACTTCTTTATCAACAATACACATTGGGGTTGATTTACTGAAACTCGACTGGATTAAGCTTTGACAAAAAAAAAGCTGAAAGCTGACTGGTTTCTATGTAGAGCCACACCAGATTTTGCTCTTTCCAGCTTTAGTAAATCAACCTTTGTATGTCAAGACAAAATAAAAATAAATTTATTTAGTACATGCATATTTTCCAACAATGTATTCCTTTAAAGATCCTTCCAGTACAGAAGAAAATACCTGCTGATGTACCAGAAATGCACTCAGCTTCTCATTACATGTTGGGGGCTGACAACACAGAACATTTTTATGGACAGAATGGTGCCAGCCCTGCCCAGTTGTCCTTTGTTACACTACAGAAACCCTCCTATTGTCCTAATTTCCACAACATGGGAATTAATTGTTCTGTGATAAGAACTAGGAGGGCTACTTAACTTAAAACAGATCTAAATTTTGGACATGATCAATAGACGTGTTTTGTTTTTTTTTATATTCAATATATTACAAATCTAAAAAAACACTTTCAAAGGTACACAATATTGGCAGACGTATTGGGACACCCATCCAAATCATTGGATTCAGGTGTTCCAATCACCTTGATGGCCACAGGTATATACTATTAAGCACCTAGTCATGCAGACTACTTCTACAAACATTTGTGAAAGAATGGGTCGCTCTCAGGAGCTCAGTGAATTCAAGCATGATACTGTAATAGGCTGCCACCTGTGCAATAAGTCCATCTGTGAAATTTCCTTGCTACTAAATATTCTACGTTCAACTGTTAGTGATATTATAACAAAGTGGAAGCAACTGGAAACAACAGCAACTCAGCCACGAAATGGTAGGCCATGTAATATGACAGAGAGTGGTCAGCACATGCTGAAGCGGACAGTGTGCAACAGTCGCCAACTGTCCGCAGAGTCAATAGCTAAAGACCTCCAAACTTCATGTGGCCTTCAGATTAGCACAACAGCAGTGTGTAGAGAGCTTCATGGAATAGATTTCCATGGCCAAACAGCTGCATCCAAGCCTTACATCACCAATTGCAATGCAAAGCGTCCGATACAGTGGTGTAAAGCACGCCAACACTGGACTCTGGAGCAGTGAAGACGTGTTTTCTGGAGTGGTGAATCACGCTTCTCTGTCTGGCAATCCGATGGACGTGTCTGGGTTTGGCGGTTGCCAGGAAAATGGTACTTGACTGACTGCATTGTGCCAAGTGTAACGTTTTGGTAGAAGGGGGATTATGGTGTGGGGTTGTTTTTCAGGGGTTGGGCTTGGCCCCTTAGTTCCAGTGAAGGGAACTCTTAAGGCGTTAGCATACCAAGACAGTTTGGATAAACTGTGGCTTTAACCAATCCAGATAAATTGAATGAGACCAAAGCGTGTGGTATTAAACATGCAAATAAAGATTGCCTCCGAACTCTCCTCTCAGCCCAGCTTTCCCGTCAGGGAAAACCAATAAGAAGAATAGACACTTCACTTTTCAATTTATCTGGAGTGGTTAAAGCCACCTTATTTAGGGATTGGCATAGGAGGACCACCAGCATCTCTCTTTTGGAGACCAAGAGAAAGATTCTGCCCGCCTGCCTTTCTGGTTGTCCCATAACAAAAGCATTATTGACCACTCTTAACAGGGGGTCATATTTTTCCGGTAAACCTTGCATGCAAGTGGTTGGTGACACATCAGCTATCCTTGGAAGTTTTCCTGTCTCATCATGGCATTTGGGGACTGTCCTTTTTTGATTTGTTATTTTATTATGAATATTTTGAATTATTATTACTTTCATGTACTTTATATTTTCATGTAAGCTCTGCATTTTATTTGCACATAACTCAGTATTGAACCCTACGGACTAAGACTGGGATGCCATTAAAGTTCATGTGCGTGTAATGGCAGGTGTTCCAATATTTTTGTACTATAGTGTATATTTGACAGACCAAAGGGTAGCGTATAAGAGAAGTTCATTGATAGGGTTTACATACACTTTATTTCACATTGCATATGTAGGTAAATGAACCCTGTTAATAACCGCCACTCATCACTGTAGCCATCCAGTGCTTAGAACTACATTGAATTCTACCAGCCAACATATGAATGATCATCTAATAATGTCTAAGAGCAATGGAAGAGTAATTATATACTATAGCTTTATACATTAACCTCCTTAGCGGTATTCCCAAGTGTAGCTCGGGGTAAAATTTGAGTACCAAAAGCGGTAACCCCGAGCTACACTCGGGCTTACCATGCGGCGTTGCTCAGGGAGTCCCTGCAGCACTTACCTTGTCCTTCGCTCCCGCGATGTGTCCCCTGCAGCTTCCCCGGCCATCTCCTCTGGCCGATGCCGGCATCCGGCTTCTGTGTTCCGGTCCCTGTGACGCCAGGACGTACGGGCGCCGGAACCGGCGGGAAATTAGAAATTTTTAAAAAATGTCATTTTTGCTGTCATTGCTGTTTCAATGCATTTCACATACATTTTGTCCCTACTGCTTTGTCCTGTGTCCTGCCTGCATTTTGACTGTTCTTTCTGGCTGGAAACTTAGAAAAGTCCATGGCGTCCAAAAAGCGTCCCTTTACGTCAAAACCGGTTTTAGACCAGCTAGAGAACAGCGATAGTAAATCAGAACCACTTGCAGAATTGAGTGATAATGATTTGTGGGGAAATTCGTCATCAGACACTGAAAACGATTTTGTGATTTTGCTCAGCGATGTGCGAATTTGCCTCTGTATTTCAAATTTCAGTGTTTTTGGTTTGATTATATTATTGAATTAAATTTATTATTATTATATTATTATTTTTTATGATTATTTATTAAATTATAATTTATGATTTCGTGTTTCAAGTTTTATCATATCCGGAATGTTTACTAGACTCTTATTCGTACAGATTTCAGTGAGTTATTCCTAAAAATTACAGCCTACAATAAAAAAACTACATATTTCCATGCAAAAAAATGGTACCGCTTTCAGCACAAAAAATCGGAAAGAATCATACCGCCGAGGAGGTTAAGTATTACAAACTTACTTCCACTATCACGTAGTAGGACACGCACGGTCACTCAACGTATGACCTGCCAAAAGAAAGGGAACATACTAAACTCTTGCTATGATCCTGCATCAGAAGTGGATGCTTCTATTTTTTTATGTACAAAGATGTGTGTGTGTGTGTGTGTGTATGCTGTCAAGACTTCTAAATGTAATTTCCCCTATGTTCCACAACTTGAAGTCTTTGTTCTTTTACCTCTGGAGGGATTTGCTCAAGATCAATTTTAAAGAATGTAAAAAAAGAAAACAGTAATAAATAAATCACACTAGCACAGCATGGTTTTGGCAAACAAAATACAAAATGCAGCTCAATTGTACATTGCGGTTTTACAGTTTACTTTGTAGAGTATTTATAGGGAAGGACATTACCAACACTGTGAAAATATACAAAATGATCTAACTCAGTTCTGCTTTAAAAAAAAAACATCCTCACAGTTACATTTTTGCGCATGAATAAATTAGAATTGTCTATATTTGTAATGAAAAAAAGATAAGGTTCTTTAGCCAGCCATCAAGATCTTCTACATTTTAGAACATATGTGATCATTTTTGCTCCCATTAGCAGGAGGGTTTTCCAATGGGTCAGCTGTTGATCGCCCTTGTCATTGCCTCCTATGGAAGTCAAAAAAGGGCCCAGTTATTGCAAGCCATGGTCGAATTGGAAGCGTATGTAGCACCCTCCTTGTTAGCTAAGGGGATCTAGCTAATTATTTTTCAGTTAGAAAGGCTGAGTAGCAGCCTAGGCAGTAGTCTTCACGGTCGCATTTGATTTAGGGCTGAAAGGCTCTGCAAATCAGTTCCTTGAGACCTCCGTCTGCTCTAGAATCTTTGAGAAGAACCAACAGCAGTCCAGCAGGAGAATGCAACATAGGTGACAAAAGCATCAGTGAAATAGTAAAGCAGACCCAGGTCAAGCCAGACAGGAAGGTAACAAGTCATAGCCAGAATCTAGAATAGGCTGAGGTTGTCAACAAGCATACAATGAGTTATCACATCAGTTGCAGAGTTGGAGTTCAGAAGGCAAACTAAGATCAAACCGGGCATCCAAGCAGGAGGTCCAGAGAAGTCAAACAGAGACAAAGAAAGGAACTGAAACCAAGTCAGTATATGGAAGCAATTCATGAGACACAGGTCAGGTCACAAGGAAATAGCTAAACACCAGTCAGCATTATTCCTGAGTCAGTCAGGTCCCTAATAGGGCACTTGGCACAAATGCTGATACCTGGAACATGTATTGCATCTGAAAGCACCTCAAACTATGCATAAACATTCATGGTCCTGTACACAGGTGCAAGCCCAGTGGGGAAACCATGCACTGGAAGACATGAATGCACAGATGCCTGGCAAGCTGTTGATACCAGTAATTCATAGGATTTCCAGACCTGTTTTCACAAATTGCAGGCACTAAAATGGCATCCTCCAGAAAAATATTAGTTTAACACGTTCACTGCCATTACCTTAAAGTGGCTGTAAAGGCAGAAGGTTATTTACCATACTGCATGTAGTAAGGTAAGAAGCCTTCTGCATGCAGCTTCCCCTGCAACCCCCCTAAATACATACATGAGCCCCATTTCAATCCAGCAATGGGCATGAGAGCCAAGGCTTTTTTGGCTCTCTTGTTCCTCATTGGTTCAGAAACAGCAGCAGGAGCCATTGGATCCCACTGCTGTCAATCACAGCCAGTAAAGAGAAGTGGGAGGTGGGGCCAAGCACTGTTCTGCTTGTCTTATGGACACACAGAGCAGGGCTCGGGAGAAAACACACATGAGTGCCCCTAGAGCAAGCGGCTTGCTAGATGAGGGCACTCATTGGGGGGTGCAGCCCAGAGCACTGACGGGGACCACAGAAAAGGAGGATCGGGGCTGCTCTTTGTAAAAGAATTGCACTGAGCAGGTAAGTATAACATGTTTGCTATTTTAATTTTAAAAAAACAAAAAAAAAAAAACAAGCTTTACATTCACTTTGATGAATGGTTTTAGACCCATGTACCAGTAAAATGCACAATGCAGACTCCACAATTGAGTTATGTAACTCAATCCCATCATCACGTACCTGGTGTTAGAGGCCAATGGAGAGAGGGCTTCCCTTGCAGCTAAGTTCCAGACTCCCCTGGATATGGGACAGAAGGAGTCAGGCCCAAAGTAGCATGGGTCACTCGTAGGAGTGCATATCAGAGGTACACCCAGGAGCACAGCTGATGCACTGGAATGGTGTCTGCAAACAGGTGGCGCCCATAGAGGCCAATGGAGAGAGGGCTTCCCTTGCAGCTAAGTTCCAGACTCCCCTGGATATGGGACAGAAGGAGTCAGGCCCAAAGTAGCATGGGTCACTCGTAGGAGTGCATATCAGAGGTACACCCAGGAGCACAGCTGATGCACTGGAATGGTGTCTGCAAACAGGTGGCGCCCATGAGAGGTATGCAAGTCTTCAGGGTAGCAGAAGACCACAGAGTAGTTGGCTCAAAGCCAAGGTCATATGCCGGGTGGAGATTGGAGCAGACGTAGTCAAGAGGATAGCCGGGGTCATACACAGGAGAACAAGTAAGAATATCTATTAGCCAAGCCAGGGTCAGGAGAGCAGGTGAAAATATCTATTAGCCAAGCCAGGGTCAGATCAGGAGAGCAGGTGAGAATATCCGTTTTCCAAGCTGAGGTCAGATCAGGAGAGCAGGTGAGAATATCTGTTAACCGAGCCAGGGTCAGATCAGGAGTCAGGTAGAGAAGACAGGTCCAGGAACAAGCCAAATCGGTAACAGTAGACCACAGTAGCAAGGGAACACGGACAAAGGTACTGGGGAGCCAGAGATCAACCAGCAATTTGAGGGAGTGATGGGCTTCCTTCTAAAGGCCACCTGGCACCAAACTGGGCTAATGCATGCGTAACTATGCGCCAGTGCACATGCTTGTTCTAGTTCGCGTCCGTGCACCAATGCACATAGATTTTCACCAGCGTGCATTTCTGCGGCCATGCAAGGTACTGGCAGGAATGCCAGGTCTCAAAGTACCTCTGCTGTGGACAGAGCCCTGACATCCATAAATTATTTGTATTTAAACAAAAATGTTTTATTAAATATATACATAAATATATATATAGATACAATAAATTGTATAAAATAAGTACAGTTTTCTACATTCAATGATACTCTTATAAATATCTGGAAAACCTATACATTTCATATATATGAACGAAAACCTGTTTTGTATATAAATACAATATAAACAAGAAGATCCAAATAATAATAAAGAATGCAAAGTAGAGATGTAATAAATAACAAATATGTCTAGATTTAGGGAACATTTTTTTTAGTAAATTTGGCAAAATCATTGATTTTTACACTTTCAAATTTTTTCATTCCACTCTGCATTCCAACATAATTTGTCCTCAATTTATAATAGTTAAAAATGGAAAGTAGTTCTGTCAAAGTGAATTGAAATAAACAAATTGGAAAAAAGGTAGCAACATTGAAAAATAACCAAAGTGAACATATTAAATAAAATACAATATACATTTGTCTTGAGCAAAATTTCCTATCTAACCCCCCTCTATTGAAAATCATGGATTTACTACGACGTAGGTTAGTGCAAATTTTGGAAAATATCATAAATTTAAAAAATGTGGTGTAAAAAAATGGTGTAAACTCTATAAATGTGCTATATTAGTTATGAATTAGCTTTTGCTGTTTTTTTTTTAAATTCTTACTCAGTATATGGCATAATATAAAATTAACCAGAACAGATCTATAATAAAGCTAAATTATAGGAACCAACATGCTCAAGTTCTCTAAGATATACAGGGTTATTTGCTTTAATGGTTGTTATTTTCAGCCATGCCATTGGCACTTTCACCTCTAATTGGTTCTCATTGTTGAAAATAACAACCCTTTGGCAAATGATGATTGTGAGAGTTTAGTGAATTCATCCTAACATTTCTCATGAAAAATCTCCTATATATCTGTTGACGATAAGAAGAAAAATTATGCAAAACCGTAAGATCTAATTCATACGGGCAGCAAAGGGGTAGTAAAAACAAGTGGTTTGTCCACCTAAACCTAACATGGCAGTCAGAGGGGTTTGTACACATGCCACAGTCACAATGCTTTGCGGCTGTAGTAATTTCAGTGCAGCTTGTCGAGTTTGACCGGCAGCACTTGTCTATCAAAGTCATTGGAGTGGCTTCACAACTTCGAGCCAAGTGCTCGATACATGGTTTATGGTTGTGACGTGGTATTCCAATGCAAAATCCCCATTCGACCACATCCAATTGCTTTTCAGAAGGGGCAGTTAACACTGCCACCCATGTAAGAATCAACAAACACTAAAAACTTTTGCTATGGTAGTTATTTAGATGTAGCCTCCCTAGCGGTATGATTATGTCAGTATTTCTGTGCTCAAAGCGGTACATTTTTCTGCATGGAAATATGTCTTTTTTTATTGTAGACCTGTAATTCTTAGGAATAACTCACTGAAATCTGTCCGAACAAGAGTCTAGTAAACATCCCGGATATGATAAAATTTGAAACATGAAATCATAAATTATAATTTAATAAATAATCATAAAAAATAATAATATAATAATAATAAATTTAATTCAATAATATAATCAAACCAAAAACACTGAAATTTGAAATACAGCGCCAAGTTCGCACATCACTGATCTTAGTTGCAAAATTGTTTTCAGTGTCTGATGACGAATTTCCCCACGAATCATTATCACTCAATTCTGCAAGTGGTTCTAATTTACTATCGCTGTTCTCTAGCCGGTCTAAAACCGCTTTTGACCTAAATGGACGCTTTTTGGACACCATGGACATTTCTCAGTTTCAAGAAAGAACAGTAAAAATGCAGGCAGGGCACAGGACAAAGCACTCGGGACAAAATGTATGTGAAATGGTTTGATACAGTAATGTTTTACTATGTGATTTTAGTGTATTATTGAATGTCACTTTTTAAAATGTTTAAATTTCCCGCCGGTTCCGTCCCCTGTACGTCCCGACGTCCCAGGGAATGGAACCCAGAAGACAGATGCCGGCATTGGCCAGAGATGGCCGGGGACGCTGCAGGGGGGACATTGCAGGAGTAAGTGGTTGAGGGATCCCGGAGCAACGCTGCAGGGTATTCCCGAGTGTAGCTTAGGGTTACCGCTTGTGGTACTGAAACTTTACCCCGAGCTACACTCGAGAATACCTCCAGGGAGGTTAAAGGGCAACTGAAGTTTTGCAGTGAAATACACGGTAGGTAGACCATAACTTTACATCAGTGGTTCATATAGTGAACTCGGTGTAGCGTTATTCACCCTGAGGTCATCACAGAGGACAAGGGGGCACTCTTTACGTCTGGAGGAAAAGAAATGTCATCTCCAAACACGGAAAGGTTTCTTCACAGTAAGAGCTGTGAAAATGTGGAATAGACTTCCTCAAGAGTTGGTTCTGGCCAGCTCAGTGGATTGCTTAAAAAAAAGGCCTGGATTGTTTCTTAGATACACAGAATATAACTGGATACTAACATTTATAGTTAAAGTTGATCCAGGGAATATCCGATTGCCTCTCGGGGGATCAGGAAGGAATATTTTTTCACAGCAGGAGCAAATTGGATCATGCTTTGCTGGGTTTTTTTGCCTTCCTCTGGATCAACTGTGGGTATAGGATTATAACTTTTTTTTTTATGGTTGAACTGGATGGACTTTTGTCTTTTTTCAGCCAGACTAACTATGTAACTATATGTAGACCATAACTTTCTCTGACCTGCAATAGTCTGCAACAATGACAATTAAGTCAAAGGACAGCTAAACCTATGAACAAACATTTAATATATTGCAGTTTACCGGGCCATAGATGTGGTGGGTGCATGCATTTCATTGTTTCAGGCTAAAAATAATTTAAGCAAGTGCAGAAAATACCTGTTGATCTTGATATAAATTGTCACTTCCTGCTAAAAGCACAATGTCATGCAATGCTGCTATTCTCCCCATGTGATGGAGATGAGTGGGTGGATGCAGTGGAGGAATGTATTATTTTTGTTCAAGTGCAAGTAGTGTAAATACCTGAATCTGACCTGAAAACAGATTGTTAACTGTTTCAATACCGAGCACTTTTACCCCCTTCATGTCCAGGCCAATTTTTACTTTCAGCACTGTCGCACTTTGAATGACAATTGTGCGGTCATGCAACCCTGTACCCATATGACATTTTTATAATTTGTTTTCACACAAATAGAGCTTTCTTTTGGCGGTATTTATTCACCACTGGGTTTTTTTATGTTTTACTAAATATACGAAAAAAGACAGAAATTTTTGAAAAAACGTGTTTTTCTTCGTTTATGTTATAAAATTTTGCAGATAAAATTGTTCTTTATAAATTTAGGCCAAAATGTATTCTGCTACATGTCTTTGGTGAAAATAACCCAAATCAGTGTTTCTCATTTAGTCTGTAGGAAAGTTATAGAGTCCACAAACGATGGCATATACTGTATCAGAAAATCAATCAATCCTGATGTACTGAAGGCCTGTCTCATTTCTTGAGGCCTGAAAATGACAGGACAGTACAAATATTCCCCAAATGGCTACTTTTTGGAAAGTAGACAGTCCAAAGTACTTAGTAAGAGACATGGCAAGTTTTTTGAAGTTGTAATTTATTGTCATAATTTTTGGAAAATGAAGAAATTACAAAAAAAAACATTTTTTCTTTACATACAATACAGTACAGGGTCATCATATAACTGGTGTGATCAGGGACACCGACTGGTGACAGCTCGAAAAAAAAAAAATGTTTATTTTTTTTTACCATTTTTTTTTTACACAGTGACCAGAGCAATATGATGTTGACATAGTAACATTGTACTAATGTGGGGAAGTAATCCGGAATTTTTTTTTACACATTATGATTGCTTATAGTAGTGAATTTCATTGCTATAAGCAAGCATTTTACTAAATTAAATAGTTTCATTCAGTTTGTTTTGTTGTGATTAGTTGTGATTGGCCCTAGCTAATCACATGGCACAGATGGGCTGTGATTGGCCCTGTCTGTACCATGTGATCACTGTGACCAATCACAGCTAACAAAACAATTGTAGCAATGAATAGCATGAATCAAAGTCATTTGTTGTTTACAATTGTCATGTGATCTGCTGTGATTGATCAAGAAAATCACATGGTACTGGCGGCAGGCCAGTACACTGATCAGCTGTTGGTGACAAAATGCGCCACATAGCCACCTGCTCCTGCACCCACACAGATGTCATATAGGAACACAGCATCTGTGTCCAAACAGCCACGTGTCCCAATAGACAACAATGGAACACTGGCATGGGGATGCACGCAACACCTGTGCATCACTGTCATGGAGAAACATGGTCCTTGATGGGGTACACATGCCATTGCCCCTTGTAAATGAGACCTTAATGGGCTATTTATCTTTATTTTGTGATTTTTGGCAGGAGTTCTCCTTTTAGCCATGTCCACCCTCATATTTCTTTCAGTACACAATTGTTTAATATAAATGATACTGTGGCCTATTTTACTGCTGTCAGTTAAGTGTAACAATGTATGAATTCACTGGGGAAGAATTCTCTACCTTTTTATGGGTATCTGTCACTTTCACAACTCTTCCATCTTTTTAGATTTTCATCCAACTTGTTTTATAGTGTTCTCAATGATTTATCCCAACAGAATTCTGTTTTATCTTTGTTAATCCATCCAAAGATTAGCATCTCGTAAAAGGTTTAGACTTGGTTGACTGTCTCTTCCTCTGTTGTTTTTCATTTTAAAACAAGAAATAACTTTGATATAATGAGAACACACCAGCTGACATCATGTTTGATAGTTTATTTTGATTTTTGTTAAGATATTTTTAAAGTTTTCTGAATGCCAAGTCCGGTGTGCTACGAATTAGTTTTAAAAGAATAAATGCATTTTTGTTACCTTATCAGAGTGTTTTATCTTATCTTCTTTAATGTATCCCGGCAAATCAAATGTTTGCAAATCTAATCTTTCACTTTCTTTTGCTGTCCTTTGAGAACTGGACTGAAATCATTTCAGATTATGCAAATTGAAATTTTTTATATATTTTGATAGTTAGCTAAGTGAACATGAAAACATTAGAATTGATTTATCAAAGAAATCACTTAGCTTAGCAAGTAAGGTGACACTGTGTTAACTTCAATCATCCAATCAAATGCAAACAAAAATACTGTTTTGCTGAAGTGCATGTTAATCCAAAATGTTATTTTGTTTGTTTGTAACAGTGTTAAAGAATTACAACTCCTATCAGGTTTCTTTTTAGTTGTTTGTGTTCAACTGGGGAGATTTCCCTTAATTTCCCGATTTGGAGACGCAGCAGAAAATGAGAGGAAATTCCTCAAAGTGAACGCAGGTCATTTTGGGAAGTAATCACTAACACATTCCTTTTTTGGACAGTCCTCACTGACACATTCCCATCTTGGGCAGTTGCCACTGACACATTCCCATCTTGGGCAGTTGTCACTGACACATTCCCATCTTGGGCAGTTGTCACTGACACATTCCCATCTTGGGCAATTGGCACCAACACATTCCCATCTTGGTCAGTCATCACCAAAACATTCCTTTCTTGGGCAGTCATCAGTGACACATTCCTATCTTGGGCTTTCAATATCAACACATTCCCATACTGAGCAGTCGTTACCAACACATTCGTATCTTGGGTAGTCATCACCAGCACATTCCCTTCTTTGGTAGTTATCACTGACACATTGACATCTTGGGCAGTCATCACTGACACATTCCCATTTTGGGCTGGTACCACTGACACATTTTTATCTTGGGCTTTCGTGACCGTCACATTCCCATAATGGACAGTCTTCACTGACACATTCCCATCTTGGGTAGTCATCACCTGCACTTTTCATTCTTTGGCAGTCATTACCGACACATTCCCATTTGGGCTGTCATCACCGACACATTCACATTTTGGGCTGGTACCACTGACACATTTCTATCTTGGGCTTTCATGACCGACACATTCCCATAATGGACAGTCTTCACTGACACATCCCCATCTTGGGTAGTCATCACCTGCACTTTTCATTCTTTGGCAGTCATTACAGACACATTCCCATTCCCATTTTGGGCAGCTCAGGTGAAATAGCCAGAGAGGTCATTACTGGTCAAGACTAAGAGACTGCAGGCCAGCCCCTCTGGAATTTCCCCCTGCTCTGAGGCTTTCAGAGGAGGGTCTTGGAGGCAGTGGGTGGATCTGAGTAGTGGCTGGCTTCACTCTTGAGGGACCTCAGCCAATCTCCAACAGAAGGCATGTCAAGGGGCTGGGACTCCCTTAAAAGTGTTGGAGCCTGTACAGTAGCAGGAAGAAGGCTGCTATGAAGCCTAGTGGGATGGAGCCTGCCTGCAAACCTGGACCTGTAAAGGAGGAAAACTCAGGACTCACTGGCCCCTTGAGAGAGGACCACTTGTATGGCAGGGAAGGAGCAGCTCAGCTTATAGGCCTGGTAGCAGCAGCCATTCTGGAAGCGGTACAAGAGAGGATCTGAGTGAGTACACCTGCACCCTCTGGGTGGATAGGGTAAGCAGCACCCTGGTGAAAAACCAGATTTGCTCTCTAATAGTGACTGTTACCCATTTAAAGGAACAGGAGCCAGACCCCCTGCTCAGGAAGAGAGTCACGATATTGCTGGTTGAAGAGGAGTTTATCTAGGGTCTGGGGTAGTACAACTGGAGCTGCTGACCAGCAATCCAACAGAGACTGTGTTAGAGGAAAGAAGCTGTGAATAGTTCAAGAAGTTGTCCTCAGATTTCCCTTAGGCATCCTATACACCCCTTACCCCATACAAGTTTAATCCCCTCAATAAAATAACAAAACCAACGCTCAAAACCTGATTTCTGTCTATGGATGAAAGCTTATGTGGAAAATGTTAACTGACCGGCTGTACAAGGCTATAGAGGGACCCAGATTCATCAGCAATCCCTAAGGGGGTAGCGCTACACATACTTTAAACTGCATTCCTTACTGGAGCAGCCAATTAGATTTTCCCTTTCATATATGTCATTTCCTGTAGTCTGAAGGGGCAGAAAAGTTAGAGTGCTTTATTAACAAGTTCAGACTTCCATAAAACACGTGAGGTCTACTGAGTATATCATAACAGGAAAAGGAAATAACTTGTTCAGGATACAGAAAGAATTATACATGTAATAATGGTAAATCATGACATTTACAGGAAAGATGTATAAACACTAGAACAATACTTTTTCCTGTACAGTCTACTCTTATATTGCAAAATATGACCATAGAATCTTTTTGACCAATTACACATTTTTTTCCTGGTGGTAGATTCTTCCTGTGGGGTGGTTTAGAATGATCTAATTGTCACAGCACACATTTGATTGAAGTCATAGTTGGAAAGATCTTGACCCAATTATCCTTTGTTACAACAAATACCAGATCTTTTCCCATTGTATAATAAAGTCTAGAAGTTGAACACACCTAGATAATGATAATCAGGAGAAAAGAGGGGGGGGGGGGTGACAATTTTTACACTTTTTAAAGAAACCCTATTACCAGACCATTCATGTCAACAACAATCCTCCCATAATATTTTATACATTATATTTACTTGTAAAATTCTCCATTATGTAGACATCCAAGAGCCTTGAGACTGCTGCTGGGCACCACCAATTTGAATATTATGTCAGCAGCCTAAGTTGACCCAAAACAATCACTCAAGTGATGCTCCATAGTATTCTCCTTCACTACTAACCCAGTAGCTACATAAAACATTATGTAAGGAAGGTGAAACAAAGGGCAAAAGAGATGGATCAGCAAAGACAGTAATTAGAGGAGAAGGTTATGATGGGAACTGACTCGTCCTAAAGCAGTCGAATTTACAAACAAGTTCAAAAGCACTTTTGCAAGCAAACAAAATTTCTTTATGGAAAGGAAAAACACTTTAAAGTCGAACTATATGCATTTTTTATGGCTAGAACAATGGAAGGTTATAACCCCTCAAATTTTTTTTTTTCGCAATTTGTGTCCCATTGGGGAGATTTAACTTCACTTCCTGTCCCATAGCCAGAGGAAGAGAGAGGAAACCCCTGCAAATTAAGGGAATTTCTTGGGGACCCCCAGGTCACCAGAGCTAGTGTCCCCATTGACAAGTTTCCCCTCTATTACTTTTCGGGGGACAACCCAAAATCTGGGATTTTCTCCTACTTTTACTTTCAATGATAATGGTAAGCAGGACAAGTAGAGGAGGAGGGGGAATCTCTTTAATGGCAGCACAGACAGCAATAAAAACTGACAGGGGTTCTAATCCCTCTGCATTCTATCCAAAACTAAAAAAATACAAGTTTTGCCTTTAGTTATACTTTAAGTAAGCATTTAAAATAATGTATTTTCTGTGCTTTTACCTGCAGTTTGTTAAGTTACTGACAGGGCCCACCTGCAGGAAATGTTAGCCAGGAATAAGTGGAATGATTTTGGTAAAATTGCAAATTTTGTCATCAGTCAATTTTGCTCATTGAGCTGATTAGGTGAAATTTGTTTAAAAAATAAATATTATACTCTTTTTTTCTGTATTTTGATTGTGAGTTTTTAGGAGAGTGGGTTATAATTAGGGTATTTTAGTTTATTGCATTTAGTGTTCTTTGTATTTTTGTTTTTTCCTTTTGTTGATGTGCTTAATGATTATTTGTGCACTTAATTTTTTTAATTTTAATTTTCTGTTCATTTTTTATGTAAATAGAAAAAAAAACAGGTCTAAGATATCTGGAAGAACATGCAATCCTCAGGAGTCATTTAAAGTCCATTAAACCATTAAACCTTAATTTAATTTTTCCCTTTGCATTTCAATGAAAGGCTAAAATATTCCAAAAATCTCCCTATTTTCCAAAAAAAAATTAATTTTGGCTCATCATTTATGCAATATAAGTTTTAATGGGTTTACTAGGCATCAGATATGCATTCAATAGAAAAAACTTTTGGTGGCTGAAGGCATATAACCTTTCCTTCACCCAAAGCATGAAAAATTCTTGTTGTCCATAGCAAACAATTACCTTTTATGTTGTTCCTGCTTCCCAGCTTTAATATGAAGCAATGTTTATTTCCTATGGTAAGCAAAAAAAATGTCTTTTCTTTTTTTTTGTGCCAATTCCTACATGCTATGACCTTAGCAACAGTGCTGAGTTTTCTGAGGGTCGCTCATAGTTTTGATGGGCTTTCAGTGGATGCTTCAGAGGTGCCCCTTACACCTCATGGTCTTCAGATGTCTCCGTAGGCTCAATTACTATTATTGCAAATTGAATGTAAATTTTTTGACTTTTGCAGAAAGAAACCTTTACCGTATCTGATTATTTTTATAAAACAAAAATCGAAAACTTTCCTAAGGTTGGAAACATTAATTTCATGTAATAGAAGATAAGAGAGGCTTTAAAAGTGGATTGGCTTGTACAAAAAGGCTTATAACATTTTGAAAAAAATCCATACAATTGTAAAAACAAGTGTTGGATTTTTATCTTTAAACTATAATATGTGATCCCCACAGAAATGTGCTCACTATAATTATTAACCTATGCTTGTCTCTGCACTGTTAATTTAAAATGCATTATCCAGTTTAAATATCATTGATTTTGTGTTTAACGTATTACTGCTCCATGTTAGTGTTTATTATATCATAAATAATTTCGAGAATTCTTTTGGAGCTAAAGGCTTAATCTGTTCAATGAACCATTTAAAAGTTTTGCAAGAAGTTTGAAAGTTTGGTGTTAAATTAAATCTGATCAATGAAACAAGTGGTCCTATTAAAGAGTAAACTGAGTCAGGCATGAAGACGTCGTATTTAAAGCGGTATTAAACCCCCGGACAAAAGACAAAATAATAGACCACCTGTAGGTTTAAGTGAGTTTTGGTGTCACAACTCCCCAGTGCCGCTATCTTCACTTGGTCTTCTTCCAGGTTCATGGCTCCAGCAGTATGAATGGCCGGAGCCGTGATGACGTCACTCCCATGGGCATGGGAGCCCTTAGCTGCGACACGGGGCTCTGAAGGAATGGCACGCTGTGTTGTTCCTTCAGAGCGCATGCACTGGTGACATCACCTGCCGCATGCTTTGTGAATACCTCTTAAACGGTGCAAGTTGAGGAGATATTCACTACACCAACAGGTAAGCCTTATTATAGGTTAAGGCTTACCTGTAGGTACAACTTTAGAAGTGGACTTTACTTCCACTTTAAACTCTGGGGGATGAAGTCATCTTAGTATGGCCATGTACTTTTTTTGCACAGATTGTGATGCAGTTTTTCAGTTTCGACAATTTGTGGCAATGTAATTAGATAGCAATACCATTTTCAATGCTTTGGTGTTATCAGTTTGATTTATCAATATGGTAATGAAGTGTTATTGCTGTGATATCAATGTCCCCTGAGGTGTAGGACACATGCATGCTAAAAAGTGGTTGATGCTCAAACTAAGCCTTATGGATAAACCCTAAAGTGTAAGAAAAGCCTAAGTCTAACTATTCTTAAAAAACCCCACTCCCGTCTTCCTACCTATCCTGTCTAACTTGTATAAAATAGATGTGTGTGCTTACCTATTTTTAATTTGGTCCGATCAGGTGATCCTGCAGCTCCTGTTCAGGGAGCACTAAACAACGGCTGGGAATTCCAGGGACTGTGATGGTACTCATAGGCTCCCATGACCAGCTGTTGTTGGCACTCCCTCCTCTCCCATGCAGCAGCCACTTACTGACACAGGGGAGCTGGAGCTGCAAGATCATGTAACCAGACCAGATCAGATTAAAAAAAGGGTAAGTATACAGATCTTTTTATACATGTTAGGCTGGATAGTTAGAAGGAGGGGGTGGGAACATTTTTAAGAGAAGTTAAACATATGCTTTTATTAGACTTTAACCAGTTGCTGCCTGTGCTGTCCTACTAATGACTAGCCGACAGCTAGCTAACGAAACTGACAGAAGCAGCATTGTGTTTCATTCCAAAACTGAATTTAATTCTGCGACTAGTTCTGTAAAAAGGCATATGTGTATCAAAGGGAGAATGGAGAAGACCTTCACTGGTGTTCTTCTAGAATCTAAGAAGGCTGCAGTGGTTTATGGAAAATATTTATTCATTAAAAAATAATAGGCATTGGGTGGTGCTGAGCAAACGGCCCCTTGTGGCCAACATGCATTGGGGCAACCGCTTGACACACAACCCAGAATATATTGGCTATCACTGTAGGTGTAGACTACTACGGTGATTGTCCGCTTCCACAGCCATCCCTCAGTTAATGTGCTGATTTGCCTTTCATAAGCAAAGCACCATGTCAATTTAAGGGGGGGGGGGGTTGTAACCAACTTTATCATTACAAACAACTGCAATTCAAATCTATTTACAACTTCCTAGGGGCTGTAAGAAGCATCTCCAGCAGTTGGAGGTAGTCCTTACTCATATATGGGGCAGCACAGTGGCTAAATGGTTAGTAGTTCCACCTGGCAGTATTAGGGTCATCGGTTCAACATCCCAGCCTCAACACCACCTGCCTGGAGTTTGAATCTTCTCCCTGTGCCTGCGTGGGTTTCCTCCAGGTGCTCTGGCTCTCTCCCACATTCCAAAGACATGTTGGTAGGTGTATTGGCTCCTGTCTAAATGGGCCCTAGTATGTGTATGTATGAATGTGAGTTAGGAACCTTAGATTGTACACCCCTTGAGGGTTAGGGACTGATGTGAATGTACAATATATATGTAAAGCACTGCGTAAATTGATGGCGCTATATAAGTATCTGAAGTAAATAAATAATAAATATGGGCAGCACAGTGGCTTAGTGGTTAGTACATCTGCCTTGCAGAACTGAAGACTCCAGTTCATATCCTGGTCATGACACTATCTGCAGGAAGTTTGCATGTTCTCCCTATGCTTGCAAGGGTTTAATCCAGTTTCCTCCCATTCCAAAGACATGCTGGTAAATCAGTTGGCCCTAGTGTACAAGATGTGAAAATGTAATTCCCAGAATGGATTATAAAAAAACTGTTTGCTTACCTATACACTAGCAGTTGTTATCACCTTCAAAGTAGTCCCCTTGTGAAGCATCACACTTTTCTAGATGACTGTACTACTGCGGAAACATTTCTGGAATTTGTTTTCTGGAATGCTGTGCAGTGTCTTTGTCACGACACCCTGGATGACCAGAAAGTTATCCAATCTATGGCCTTTTAAAGCATTTTTTTCATTTTGGAAACAGCCACATGTTGTCGGACGAAAAAGGTGGTTGGTCAAGTTTTGGAATTAATATCTGAGCCAGGAACTGTCAAACACTTAAAGTGTTACTAAACCCAGGACCCTGTATTCACTATATCTGGTCTCCCACAGTATGCACTACATGGAAATGCAATTATTTTAGTAAATATAAACTGCTAAATACCTTTTCTCATCAGAAGTATATAGCAGTCATGTGACTTCTATCAGTATCCAGCTGAGCACTGGTTAAAGCTTGTAGGATTTTACATTCTGCTCTGACTGTCCTATGAGGCTGCATAACCCCTGACCCTTTGTCTGGACAGTGCTGATCAGCCCCATGCTGATTACAAAAAACTCTCTAGCCATACACACTAAACTGAGCATGTGCACAGTGACTCCTAGAGCTCTTTACTATCCGCAAATAGATTGTGGACAGTAGAAGAAGGGAAGGATCAGAGAAGACAGGATCAAACAGCCTTTTTACACTATATGGAGGATTAACCCCTAAGGTTCCACAGTGAGTACAACAAGCTTGCTTTACTGCATATAAAGATGTATTTTACTGTTGTGGGTTTAGTAACACTTAAAGCACCATGTGCAGGAGCATTGTCGTGGTGGAGAATCAACTTGTCAGGTGAGAGTTTTGGTATTTTCCTTCAAACAGATTCCTATAACCTTTTCAGAATTTCTAATTTTGTTGACTGTACAGTGTTCTTGCATCATGGTGGACATCTTCCAGCCCCTCCTTAAACTGCCAATGACATTAAAAACACTTGATTTCTTCATGGAATGTTCACCATCAGCCTGTTGTAACAGAGCTAAAGTCTCACTCACCCAACAGCACAATGCACACACGTGTTATTTCTTCTACTACTTCATAAAGACTGAGTCAACTGGTCTGGGACCCAGGGGAGTGCAAGTTAGAACAAGTTAGTGCTACACCTCCACATTCCAGGAATAAATGATCACACATCTTATGTACAGTATGTATGTGAAGTAGGAACCTTAGATTGTAAGCTCCTTGAGGACAGATTGAAGGTATTGGGCTAACTTCTGGAAACCAGGCCTGCTAAGACTGATTAAGATTCTGCTGTATGTGGTGTTCCTTTTTCTTAGAGTTGCTGAGAGTAATAATTGCCATTCCACATACTAATACCAATTTGTACTGTCTCACCAAGCTCACATTGAAGTTCATAAATGTCATATTAGTTTAGGCTCCATGTACACGGGACATTTGGAAAACACTTCTGAATGATGGAAACTGACTGCTGGAAACCTAGGCTAAAAAACATCTGTTTAGCCGCATTTGCATACAGCGTTTATGAGCGTTTGCGTTTAGAAGCGTTTTTTAAAGATAACCTCAGGAGTCCTTCCAAAATGCCCAGAATGCACTGAAAAATAGTAAAAAATTTACTATTTCAGACATTTTGAGAGAAATAGAGAGAGCAGAAGTAGAGAGAGCAGTATTTGTTGAGATTAGCTGTCTTTTTTTTTTTTAGGTGTTTGGATGTGTTCCAGCTCATTTCTGTGCAGAAATTATTGCAGCAGTGTCTAACATATTTTCTTTCATGCAACACCTCAAAGTAGGGTGTACCAGGTCCATTTGAGTACCGGGAAAACGCTTTGCATGCATTTTTCTCGAAGAAAAAAGGCTCTGGACAGCATCTGGAAATGGAAGTGTTAAAAAAAATTTCCAAACGCTATGTACTGCCACTTTATGGTCTATTGCCTTACATTGGAGGTCCAATTCTGTACCCTTGGCATCTGTTTTACACAGAATAGATGCTCTAATGCTCATGGAACGTATTCATTATACCCTACTGGATAAGATGCACTTGTTTGATAAAAAGTGGGAGTCATGGAGGGATTATAGACATTTATTGCATAATTAACAACATCCCCACTGAAAATTGACTGGCATATACTGTTGACAGATATATCATTCAATCTACCTTATCATCAATGTATTCCATGTACTTGCAACCTACTCTTTCTATCTCTTCTCTTCCTTACGTTAATATATTTTTCTGTATTGTACTGTTCAGAAGTGCTTTGTTTCTACTGTGTGTATTATTTGTAAATGAACTGTTGTTATACAGTCTACTTTCATATAATAAAACCGTTTGTAAACAAAAAAAAAAAATTCCAAACGCAAATGCTTATAAACGCGTTAGCCATGTTTACACTCATTTACAAGTTTTTGGTGTTTGTTTCAAACGCTGATAAAATCTACTCCTGAACGCAAGTTTGGTACATTCAAAATAAAACTGTAAACACAACTGCTTGTAAGCAACCGTAAACGCCATAGTGTGCATGGACACATAGGAAAATATTAGGGAGAGTTCAGGGGCTGCTGAAAAAAACGCTGGAAAGCTCCTAAACGTGAGTTTATCAGCTGCAGTGTACATGGAGCCTTACTCTAATTTGTTTGAGTCGTTTGAGTCTTTCTGGTGGTAATTTACTCTGGTCGAAAGAGTCCTGTAGTGTCAGCAGGGGTTGGGCTTTCAGAAAGGGGTCCAGAATGACAGGGAGCCCGAAAATAACTCAGTGACTCCTAAGGGGGTAGTGCTAAACCTGTAATATATAAAAAGAAGATTTTCCAAGTACCTGTGAGTGGGGCCCAATGCTTTCCTCTACTTTGGCGTAGAGAATAGGCCAATGCATGCAGCAAGGACGCTTAGAAGATGAGCCACAGACAAGCTGACATCTTCCCAATTTGCCCATTTATACTCACCTTGTATTTATTAATGAAAATCAAATGTGCCTTGATGTGGCTAAGACCAAAGGATCAAGAAAAGAATTAGCCCTGCCTTTTCAGTATGAGAAGCCATCGACTAAACAGTATCCAAGTACGGTAGTTTGGTCCCAGAAGAAATAATAGCAGGCATTTCTTTCTTCCAGTGAAATAAAGTAGATTCTACTAAAGATCACTGAGAGGACTGGAAGCAGACAATCTCCCCTGAGAACACCAAATCAGAAGAGGCAGCAACTTGCACGGAGAAATGTAACTGTTTGTTTCTGTCCTTCTCCCTATGTAAACACAGCACATCCCTTGTTAATATTATGTACAGGTTTAGATACGCCGAATACCCCGAATCAGAGCGAAAATAGATCAGGAAAGGAAACTCTTTAAAGATCAAGCTTGACCAAAATATATCAATGTTATTACTAAGGAAATAAGTAAACATATGGTATTTATACATAAGCACATCAATGCTGATGGGAAGTCTTACAACTACCAGGAAACTAAAGGAAGGACAAATTATGTAAAGCAAACTATTATTTAACATAGTCTTTTTTTAAATGTGACTTTTATTGTAATTTGTATTGAAATTTTAACAGTTACAGTTGTGCTCAAAAGTTTACATACCCTGGCAGAAATTGTGAAATTTTGGCATTGATATTGAAAATATGACTGATCTTGCCAAAAAATGCTCTTTTATTGAAGGATGATGATCATATGAAGCCATTTATTATCAAATAGTTGTTTGGCTCCTTTTTAAATCATAATGATTCTTTTTTAAAAACTTTGGTAAGTGAATCTCTTCTCTAGCATCTCTCGTCTATGTGTTCTGGACCTTTCTGGATCCCAACTAGCCAGTGCAGTTCCATATGACCACTTTGTGTGTTCAAATTATAAATTAGTCATTAAACATGATTTAGTTCCCCTGCTTGTGTTCTGTCCCTCCTCGAAATTTCTTGAATAGAAACGTGATCCTTTCTGACATTATCACACACAATGTCAGACCAGCAGTCCTGCATTGTACATGAGGATGGCCAGTGCCCATCCTCATTCTGGAACATCTGAGAGCAAGGAATAAAGTAAGCATTAACTGGCTAACCCTCTTCCCCTAGACTAATGCAGGCCATACATGGTTCCGAACGATTTTCAGATGAAAATCGGACCTAAGAATAATTGGCCGATTTTTGCTCTGTTAGTGGGGCAATGGCATCGGCCGATTTTTGTGGTTCCTCCCCATTTCATTTATCGGGCATGCTGGAAAATTCATGAAAAACGACCGATTTTCTAAATCATTGGTGGCACCATCGGATTACAGAACAAACGACGTTTCGATTTTGGGACGAAAAATCGTTCGGAATTCGAACCATGTATGGCCTGCATAAGTCAGCATTTAATCCTTGTAGTATGTGGGCATTTTTTAAAATTCTGAAGTTCACTTTTAATCATTCCTTGCTCAATTTACAAAGAAAAAATATGTTTTGACTTTGGATATACTTTTCCTGCCATTATATATATCTATTGGTACTTTTTTAAGCTGATAGGAATTATCCTTGAAAGTAAAGTTGGGTAAAGTTAAATGTTAGCGTATTCTTGAACTGTATCATGTTAACAGTCATGCTAGAACAGGTGAATAAAGCTAGCAAATTTGTGTCCATTCCTTCAGAATGGTATGATAATTGATATAAGACTTCTTAGATCTTTGCTTTGAAGAAAAGATGGTAAAAAGCAATACGGCAGTGTAGAACAATCATGTTCAAAGAAGAGTAACTCATAGCAACCAGAAATATCTTAGCTGAACTTAGTAAACTGAAATCTGATTGGTGGAAATGGGTCACTCCTCCATATAAATATTCCTGTTGCTATCCATTCTGAATCTAGAAAAAGCACAGACATGCATTTAACTAGATTGGATCTGCAGGAGATACACAAGTATTCTCTGGTCTGCTGGTTGCTAAAATGAAGTTGCTTAACCGATGGAAAGGCTGCAGGACATTACTAAATTCCAGAGAGAGAATGCACAAATCATTCACAAATCAAATAAGTTGAAACATATTTTTAAGCCTTAACATTGCCAAAAGCTTATTGTAAGGGATTTTCGGCAAGACGAATTGCAATTGGAAATGCACATGCGCATAGGAATTCCCAGACAAAAATTACCAGTTGTGTGCATGTGCGCAGAAATGTGCGGTCGCGCACACGCACGGCGAAGATTGGTGCCAGACGACCTATTTAAAGAGTGTCTCTGCCCATGTTAAGTGCTGACTGGTCTTCAGCTCCCCCGTGTCCTGCTTGTTCCTGTGTGATCCCTTTGTTGCTGACCCGGCTTGTTCCTCACCTGACTCTGATTGCTCTCCTGATTGATACTGGTTCCTGACTTCAGCTCTACTCCTGACCTTGGCTTTGATTCTGATTCTGTACCATACTGCCCGACTGTTGATGACCCTGGCTATTCCCATGACACTGCTCCTGTCTCTTGTCCTCACTACCTGCCTTGCTCTGGTGCATGCCTGGCCATCTACAAGACCTGCTCTGCTTGTTACTACTGTGCCTGAATCAGAAGATCATCAGTCTTCCAGGGTCATCATCTGCAAGAGCTGAAAACAACAACTACTGGCGCTCTTGTTCACCTGGGTCCTAGACTCCTTCTGTTCCAACTCCAGTGAGGTCAGGGCTAGTGACACAAGTGAGGCCGACCTCGTCATTTCAGTCTCCCATCAGGTACGTGACACTTATGCAGGAGATACTGGAGCATTCTTAACAGTGTTCTGTTGATTGCTATGGTGAGGTCACTACGTGACAGTACTGAATTTTGGGGTGGGGGCACATACTATTAACAAATATATATTTATAAGCTTTAACATTAACCATACTTCAGATTTACTAGGTTTAAGAAAATAACTAATAACAAACCCATCCAGTACCTGAATCCCTGCCACCGCAAACGGGGAGTGCACAGCTAACATTGATAAAGTATTATAGCTCAGAACAATAAAAAATGAACACTCAACCAATAAACCTCACAATCCGAAAGCATTAGTGACAGCAAAACATGTAAAAAAAAAATCATACACCAATGTTTTAGTTCCACAAAAGACCCTTTCTGCAAGATGACAAATAACGGTCTACAATCAGATTGTAACATCTATTCAATTTAGAAATTTGCAAAAATCTTAAATGCGTGTGTTGCCATCCCTGGATGGATGTAAAGAGAAGAACCTATACCTCTCAATGCATTCTAGTGTGTTCTCTATGTTTCTTGCTTGCGAACATTTCTTAACAAGGCCTAAGACCAATAAAGGCCCATCACTGAGTCTTCTCTCCTCTTAGGTTGTAGAACTGATGTATGTGAAATAATGCACCTTGTGAATCCTGCAGAAGGAAGCTTGTTTGATATAACAGCATGTAGGGCCACCACCAGAGGGAGACAGCCCATACACATGTAGGGGGTCCAACCAACAAGACCAAGTTGTTGCTGCTGTAGTAACTAGCAATTGCAAAAGCAGGGCAACACGGAGTGAGATGATGCAGCTCACTTAGTTCCGATGGCAGGGGGGAAGGCAGAGTGATATCATCTGCACTCCGCCTCTCCCTGCAGACTGAATGCTGGTTTGGGTGCTCACTGTTGACTGGTCTGGAGACAAGTTGTTAGACATTACAGTGGTAAATTGATTGACCATGTTGCTGGATGTGGGCCTGTGCTGTGACTGTCTCTTTGCTGGATTGGGCTGTCTCTTTGTTATATGGGGATGGCTCTTTGCTGGATTCTGATGTCTCTTTGCTGAATATATGGGGAGGTCTCTGCTGGATTGGACTGTCTCTTTGCTGGATTGGACTGTCTCTTTGCTTAATACATGGGGATGTTTCTTTGCTGAATATATGAGGCTGCCTCTTTGCTGAATATATGGGGATATCTCGTTGCTGGACTGCGATGTCTCTTTGTTGGATTGAACTGTCTCTTTGCTGAATATATGGGGCTGCCTCTTTACTGCATTGGGTCATCTGTTTGCTGAATATATAGGGATGTCTCTTTGCTGTGTTGGGCCATCTCTTTCCTGCATATATGGGGATGTCTCTGTGCTGAATATATGAGGCTGTCTCTTGCTGTTCTTTGGCCAAAATATAATTCCTTACTGTTAAATCTTGAAAGCCCTGATGACTTAGAATACACTTTTCAGTTTCATATATTAAGTTGTAATAGTGTTAAAATAAAACTAGGTGCACTGAAAGACTCAGTGTGATGATGAGTGGGTGGATTTGGTGGGACAGCCAGTGGGCGGGCCTTGGGGAAAATTGGTGGTCAGGCCCAGGGGAGCCTGAGTAAAAGATCAGACATAAGTTTACAGCTAAGAATGATGAATTCTGATTCTGGTTATAGATTGCTGCACATACTGCCATATTACATATTTTAATAGGTGATAGGACCCTCTCATACTTAGTTAAAGTCCATTTACAACCTCTTGAGAGCCTGTAAAGCAGATCGTGGGTGCAATGTCAGGCTCTTGCAGACTGTCAGTACACTGCCTGTACCTCCAATACGAGCAGGCAGTTACTGAAGTTTAGGAAGCACAAAGGACTATGAGAGCCCCCACCAGTGCCCTCTCAGTTAATTGAGAACTGCAAGCCGTCAGCCACAATGGCTGATGGTAGTTGTAGTTCATTAATTCACAGAACTCTGACGCAACCTTATCAGAGTGAATGACAGATCAGAATGAATGACGCGGCCTTGTGGACGGAGCCCTGCACAGCCGCGTGTTTTCAAATTGTGACAGCAGGTGTGGAGAGAAGATTCCCAGCCTGTTGTCACGAGGAGGTGATGGATCGGGGGGGAGGCAGATGCACAACATGTTACATGTTACACCCTAAATGTTGAGAAAGGTGAACTTATTCTTTAAATAGAAGCTTTGGTCCTCTATTATATATTTATTTAAGATATACATATAAGTGAGGCATAATGTAGATAATCCTATCAGTGTGTAGTATTGTTTTCAAAAGAACATCTTTACATGCAGAAAATATTTGCAGAAGTGTATTATATAAATAAAAGTGCAGCGCTAAGTGATAAATCTGAAAATTGTCCACTATAAGTCCACTTCATATAAACGTGCCAGGTGACAAATAGAAATCCACAATGGTGATCCGTGAGGAAGTAGCAGAAATGCGCACTCACCAGAAAGCGGATATACATAAGCAGTATATATCAAAAGCCCATGGATCCTCGGTCAAGAAGAAACAGGTCTGGTCACCGTGGATTGGCCTTTCCTTTCCTCAAGGGTGCAGAGCAAAGTTCTTCCTCCTCTTAGGTAGATGCTTGAATTCCTAATAAGGACTCTGCAAAGAGGCACTCCTTTTCCCAGAGGTTATGCTGCTCCATGTCCTGGCATCCATCTGCACATGGAGCAGCATAACCTCTGGGAAAAGGAGTACCTCTTTGCAGAGTCCTTATTAGGAATCCAAGCATCCACCTAAGAGGAGGAAGAATTTTGCTCTTCACCCTTGAGGAAAGGAAAGGCCAATCCACGGTGACCAGACCTGTTTCTTCTTGACCGAGGATCCATGGGCTTTTGATATATACTGCTTACGTATATCCGCCTTCTGGTGAGTGCGCATTTCTGCTACTTCCTCACGGATCACCATTGTGGATTTCTATTTGTCATCTGGCACGTTTATATGAACTGGACTTATAGTGGACAATTTTCAGATTTATCACTTAGCGCTGCACTTTTATTTATATTATTCTGTATAAGTATTTATTGGTTACTTAGAGTGCCTAGCTGCTTTCTAGGATCAGCGCTCACTTTTTTTCATTTTCTATTTGCAGAAGTGTGCCCGTTGGTACATATTATAATTATTATAATTAAAGGGTTTGTGTGTTAGTTTACTTAGTCGGTGTATTAATGTCTAATAATTATATAATAGTATTATACATTTTATTAATTGATTATTGCAGTTTGAAGTGTTTAGAACTTATGGGGAAGTATTTGTCTACCAATCTGCTAGATAGGAGGGTAAAACTGTCAAGGGAAGGAGAGTGGGGTTGGCAGTCTTCAGAATGTGGTGCAGGTGTCTGGGGGATGTGACCATCACAGTACAATTGTATCTCTAGGTGTTTTATAGAGGGATATACAACCTTGACCTGGTGGGATTAATGTAGTTGTAAACCCTTACATATACCCAGTGAAGTGATCCTCCTACATAAATTGTACCTGTTTATCTGCAGTATTCTTTACACTACATCTGATCAAAATCAATATTTTATAAAGCTTGTCTGAGAGTTCTGAAAATATGGGGTGGAGATCTAACATTTCACTTTGCAGAGCTCTGAAAGCTGGTTGGAGGGAAGGCTGAGGTTGTCAATCTGCTGGAGGTCCCTCCCCATCACCATTTTTCTCTTGGTGTCAGAAAAACCTTTCAGCAGTGATTTCTGCTATTAGCTGAGGAATGAAGCAGCAGAGAGAAATGACACTTAGTGATCTGGATTGTGACAAGTACACACTATAGAGGGATGTGCTTTGTTCATATCTCATGTCTGAGGTTTACAACCACTTTAATGCACACACACACTGGAAACTTGTCACTAAGGGGTTAATGTGTTTAATTTGAACAGGGTCACCGAGGAGTCAATGTATGTAAACTGCTGCCATGAATAAAGAATAAGTAAGTGTGGTAATGCACAAATAGGTAATTACCGGAGTATTAGAAGAGGAGCATTTAGGCTGCATTCACACTTGAGTGTTTGCAGCTTGAAGCTCCAAAAAAGCTCAAACTTAAAAAATCAATTGTTTTTATGGTGCCTGTTCACACGTGATCACGCGAACAGGCACCACAGAGTTTTTTTTTATGTTTGAACATTTTTGGAGCTTCAAGCTTTGAGCTTCAAGCTACAAAACGCTCAAGTGTGAATCAGGGGTGGACTGACAACTCATGGGGCCCCCAGGCAATAGGGGATCATGGGGCCCCTGTGTCCTTGCCCAAACTCAAAAAAGCCTATGAAAAAGGTACCAGGGGCATCTCATGGGGCCCCCTACTGACCTGAGTTTCCAAATGGTCAGTCCGCCCCTGGTGTGAATGCAGCCTAAGAGGCTGAAAAAAATCCCATAACATTCAGGAGAGGAGCTTATTGTCACACATGTAAGTTTGTCTACACATGCCTTACTGTTAGACACATTTAGTGCTTGAGCCTTCCTCCATTCCAATGGCTAGAATAAATTAATATTCTGTGCAATGGAATCAATGAACGCCCAAATGCTTGACGCGCCTAAATGCACCTAAATGCATGGGGAAAACGTGGCTTTAGGTGCGTTTTTTTAAGCTGCTTTTGACAGACGCAAAGGTGTTCAGGTGTGGAAAAAACGTCCTGTGTGCATGAGGCCAAAGAAGGCAGTGGAGGGATTTTTGGTCTACAACATGATAACTTCTGTGGTTCTATACCTTATGGAAAAATTATATTGCAGCTGTGCTCAAAAGTTTGCATATCCTTGGAGAATTAGTAATATACAGCATGTACCATTGTTAACCACTAGCCTACATGGCACTTATACCCTCTTCCTGCCCAGGCCAATTTCCAGCTTTAAGCACTGTCAAACTTTGAATGACAATTGCGCGGTCATGCAACACTGTACCCATATGCAATTTTTATTATTTTTTTTGTGACAGATAGAGCTTTATTTTAGCGTTATTTAATCACCTCTGGGTTTTTTTATTTTTTGCTAAACAAACCAAAAACCACTGAAAATTTTGAAAAAAAAAGTTTTTTTCTTAGTTTTTGTTATAAAATTTTGTAAATAAGTGATTTTTCTCCTTCACTGATGTGCTCTAATGAGGCTGCAGTGATGGGCACTGACAGGCTGCACTGATGGACAATGATAGGTGGCACTGATGGGCACTGATGAGGAGGCACTGGTAGGTGGCCCTGATGGGCATTGACAGGCATCACTGATGGGCACTGAAAGGCAGCACTCATATATGGCACTGATAGGTGGCACTGATAGGCAGCGCTGACTGGCACTGTTAGGTGACACTGTTAGGCGGCACTGATAGGCAGCACTAATGGGCACTGATAGGCGGCACTGATGCACACTGATATGCGGAACTGACTGGCACTGATAGGCGGCACAGACTGGCACTGATAGGTGGCACTGATTGGCAGCACTGATAGGTGGCACTGACTGGCATTGATAGGTGGCACTGACTGGCACTGATGGGTGACACTGAAAGGCAGCTCAGATGGGCACTGATACGTGTCATTGATGTGCACTGGTAGGCACTGATATGTGGCATTGATGTGGCACTGATGGGCACTGGCAGGTGGCATGGATGAGCACTGACAGTGATGGACACTGACAGGTGACACTGCTGGGGCTACACAGATCATCAGGGCACCACAGATCGCCACGCTGCGCTCTCCCGAAGCCGCGCATGCGTGCTTAGAATGGGACGATGTCATATGATGTCCTCCCAGAACAAGAGAACAGACTTGCGCCCGTCATTTCACTATATGGCGGGCGGGAGGCGGTTAAAGAAAACATGCCATCAATTCTCACAAAATTCCCTGTGCCTTTAAAGCTAACACCCCCCCCCCCCAAAACATCAGTGAACCACCATCATGCTTCACAGTGAGGATGATAATCTTGTCTCTATAGGCCTTGTTGACCCCTCTCCAAACATAGCGCTTATGGTTGTGACTATAAAGCTCTATTTTGGTCTTGTCACTCCAGATTACAGTGTGCCAAGAGCTGTGAGGTGTATCAAGGTGTTGTTGGACATATTGTAACCAGATTTTTTTGAGGCATTGACGCAGTAAAGGCTTCTTTCTGGCAACTCGACCATGCAGCTCATTTTTGTTTAAGTATCATTGTATGCCCTGTTATCCCTTCTACCAGGCTCTCTATGTCAACAAAAAATGAGTCTGCTCCAATTTTTTGTGTCTGTTGGCAGACAGTTGATACCTTCCAAGTGGAAATCATCCAGTGCTCCCTCCCTCTTACACTGGGTGCATGTTATGAATGGTACAATGAGGCTGGAGGAACTACTGACCCAGGAAAATGAAACATCTTAAAAAGTTTTTCGCTGTTTGGACGATTTGGACCGTGTATTCACTCTGACCTGATGTGTGTGTCCCCTTTTTCTGTTTGTGGGGATCTGTTGGTTATTGTTTTAATCTACACCTATTGTGCCTATTGTATTACTTTATGCACCCTCTGAATAAAAATCATTTTCAGCCATAATTATCATCGTATGGTGCTCCTTGAAACAAACACACTGTCTTTTTCCAGAGCAGCCTGTATTTCTCCTGAGGTTACCTGTGGGTTTTTCTTTGTATCCCAAACAATTCTTCTGGCAGTTGTGGCTGCAATCATTTTTGGTCTACCTGACCTTGGCTGGCTATCAAGCAATCCCCAAATTTTCCACTTATTAATAAGTGGTTGCAGTACTGACTGACATATTCAATGGTTTGTATATCTTTTTATATATTTTTTTTGCATCCTTATAAAGTTCCATTACTTTGTTCATTTTTGACAGTTCTTTTCTGATCCCCATGGCTCAGTATATCTAGCCTGCTCAGTGCATCCACGTGAGAGCTAACAAACTCATTGACTATTTATACACTGACACCAATTGCAATTTAAAAAGCCACAGATGGGATATTAACCTTTAATTGCCATTTTAACATGTGTGGGTCACCTTGTGTGTCTGTACCAAGGCCAAACATTCCAGGTTATGGCTCCTTTTTAAGGATTTAAAAAGGAGCCAAACTATTTGATAATAAATTGCTTCACATGATCACTATTCTTAACCACTTGCTGACCGCGCTATAACTGAATGATGGCTACAGTGTGGATGTCCAGTTCTGGGAGAGCGTCATATGACCCGCACGCCCACTGCGCTCTCTGTGTCCACTGTGTCCTATGGACACAGCTGATCACATATCATGGTAAAGGACCAATCACAGCAGCCCTTTACCACATGATCACCTGTGTCCTGTCACTGCTCATCACAACAATGTAAACACACTTGCCTGTTATCGGAAGCACTTTCCTCACGCTTTCACAGTGTAAGAAAAGCACTGACGATAACCGGTAAATGTGAAAGGAGACATCTAGACTGATAATCAGGACACTGGTTATCAGTGCAGCCCCAACAGTGCCCATCAGTGCAGACAATTAATGCCTATAAGGGTCCATCAGCGCTGCCAATCAGTGCCCAACAGTGCTGGCAATCAATGCGGCCAGTCAGTGCCCATCATTCCTGCCAATTTGTTTGCATCAGTGCTGCCAATCAGTGCCACCTATCAGTGACTCCTATCAGTGTCCTTCAGTGCTGCCTATTAGTGCCCTTCATTGCTGCCTATTAGTGTCCATCAGTGCCATCTATCAGTGCCCATCATTGCGGAATATCAGTGCTCACCATGCAGCTTCATCAAAGCACATCAGTGAAGGAGAAAAATTACCTGCTTGCAAAATTTTATAATATAAGCAAAGAAAATTTTTTTTTCTAAATTTTTGGTCTTTTTTTGTTTGTTTAGCACAAAATAAAACACCCAGTGGTGATTAAATACCACCAAAAGAAAGCTCTATTTGTGTGAAAAAAAATGATAAAAACTTCATAAAGGTACAGTGTTGTATGACTTGTCATTCAAAGTGCAACAGTGCTGAGCGCTGAAAATTGGCCAGGGCAGGAAGGGGGTAAAGTGCCCAGGAAGCAAGATAAAAGTTTTTTGGCATGATCAGTCATATTTTCAATATCAATGCCAAAATGTCATGATTTCTGCCAGGGTATGCCAACTTTTGAGCACACCTGTATATTGTATTAAAAATATAAAAAATTGAGATATTTTAATCTGTCATCTATTTTTCTACTAAAGCTGTGCTTTAAAATAGTTTTGATGATTTAAATAAAAGTCTATCTTTATAACAACAATACTCATATCTAAAAATAGTCATCAGCACTCTACTTAGTTTACTTGATCAATCACACATCAGTCATTTTAATGTTCAATTTTTCTTGCTGCACTTAAATTAGCTTGTTTTTCAGGCGTCTCAATTTTTTGGCAGAGATATGTCTCCAAAGAGTAAATGACACAGGATTTTAAGTCTGTTAAATAAACAGTACGTTTTTGTGTATATTTTATGCAGACAAGAAGTCACCGTTTACACCTTACATAAACTGTACAGTAACCTCATAAATTGTGGTTCCTCAATCTTTATACAACTTAAATGGTTCTCCAATAAAATTATCAGCTTTTAGCGTTGTGTTCACAAAAAGCTATATAATAAATGAAACATTCACTAATCCTTCAACTAAATCGACTCGAAGAAACGCTACAGTAGATGTAGCTGTAGTGCTGTATGTTTGTATTAGTCCCATAAATATTCTTCTCTGTAAATATTTTTGTTAAAGTGATGGCAATACAAATTAATGTACGCTGGGATTCAATAAAAATGATTCGGAAGACTTAAATTCCTGAGTACTGCAATTCACTAATGACTCTACAAGATTTTACTGAATCCCGTTTGGACTTGGCAAAGGTACATCCTGTAAGTATTCAGTAAGTGCAAACAGATGCAGAATGGTTTGTGGATCGTATTATTGCATGAAAATACTTCACACAAGTACAAAAGTAGTATTTCCATTGAGAATACTTTAAAGGAAACACAGAGTTTTTTCAATTGTGTTATTTTATATATACTGTATGTGTAGTTTGAAAAAAAGATCAGCTTGCTACGTTCCTTTCCTTCCATTGAGGAATCAGACCAAAATCAAGAAACATGAAGTGTTTAGGCTGCAATTAATTACCTAAACTTCAAAGTCAAATTAAAGTCCATCTTCTCCAAGGAAGAAGAAGATCTGAGATGTCATGCAGCCCAACAAATACAGCTAGAAAAAGTAAGTAGGTATATTCAAGGTTTTTTTTTAAGGTCAGGGGGTACTCCAACATTGCAATTAGGATAGCAAGTCAAGAAAAACCTTCAATAGAGGTATTGACAGAAATACAAACTCGAATCTTGGCTCAGTAGAGAAAGGCCAAATCCCCTTGTGGTTTTATTGCCATTTGTCTGTCTCTTGAGAAGAGGAGATTAAGGGGGGATATGATCCCCATGTATAAATACATCAGTGGTTCATATAGTGAACTCGGTGTAGAGCTATTCACCCTGAGGTCATCACAGAGGACAAGGGGGCACTCTTTACATCTGGAGGAAAAGAAATGTAATCTCCAAACACGGAAAGGTTTCTTCACAGTGAGAGCTGGGAAAATGTGGAATAAACTCCCTCAAGAGTTGGTTCTGGCCAGCTCAGTGGATTGCTTTAAAAAAGGCCTGGATTCTTTCTTAGATACACAGAATATAACTGGATATTAACATTTATAGGTAAAGTTGATCCAGGAAATATCTAATTGCCTCTCAGGGGATCAGGAAGGAATTATTTTCCCAGCAGGAGAAAATTAGATCATACTTTCTGGGTTTTCTTTGCCTTCCACTGGATCAACTGTGGGTATAGGATTATAACTTTTTTTTTTTAATGGTTGAACTGGATGGACTTTTGTCTTTTTTCAGCCAGACTGACTGGGGTTTATTTACTAAAGCTGGAGAGTCCAAAATCAGACTCACTTCTGCATAGAAACCAATCAGCTTCTAACCTCAGCTTGTTCAATGAAGCTTTGGCAATGAAACCTGGAAGCTGATTGGTTTCTATGCAGAAGTGAGTCTGATTTTGGACTCTCCAGCTTTAGTAAATAAACCCCACTATGTCTGATAACAACCAGGACACCAGGAAAAGAAGACATGGCCAGTCTCCCCAACAGGGTCAAGTTGGCATAGATGGTTAGAATTTTGAATGAAAATTCATGGGAAAAGAAGGTTCTAAGATAGTTTGTTCTAATCATTAGTGGGTCAAGCTAATGTTTGTTATCAATGTCAGTGACAAGAAAATTCAAAGGAGCAGGATGGACTATTTTTTTCAAATGAACAAATTTCTAACAGTGCATGTGGTTTTCATTCGGTAAAGTCCATTCATTCCAAAATCAAACGTTTAAAGCAAACACAATCCTTTGAACAACAAATGAATGTTTTGGGAATGTTCTAAGAATTTTCATACAAATTGTCCTAAGACTTTTCCTAAGAATTTGCGTTTGAAATTCTATCCATCTATGGGCAGCTTTAGATAGCAATAAAGTCTAATAGGCAAATTGGCTTGAAAAATTGAGATGGAGGTACATGTTATAAGGGAGCAGCAAATCCAGACAACACTGACACTTTGCTGAAGCCTGGACATTTATTTAATTTACATTATTTAAGTTTTCTATATGTTTCCAGTTATTTCTCATTCTGGGCTCAGGAAATACTTTAGTTTATTGCCATTCTTTCCTTCCAACTTCAAGAAGAACTTTATGTTTTTCCAACAGCTCCCTGGCCTCCCTTTTTTTCTGCACCTGTCTTAAAAATTGCATTTATACATATCTTTTAACAGGGTTTTCCAATATTAAATGAAACTCTGTGGGGCCCCCCTTGCAGGTTTCTGGAGGTTTCTCGTGCGGTCACTCTAGTGGGATAACATTGAACTAAGTAATGGACATGTTGGACTGCTAGATGGAGATGACCATCATTACTGTACATTACATATACAGTACATAGGTTGCACCAAAATGAAAAAAGCTGAGCTTTTAAGCAACAAACTGTAACATGATCCTGATATCTATGGTTCATGTACTTTAAATTGTTATTGAGTACATTCCATTATTACAGTATTTTCTCTATAGAGTCTTTAATGTAAAGTTTTCTTTAGATTTTAGCTGATTCATTTTTTCTAATTTTTGTAAACTGAAGAAAGCTTTGTTGTAATTTTCTTTCAAGGTTAAAGCAATATTATTTTGATCAGTTGTCATGGAACCCTTAAATGGCATAGGGCCCATAGGCCAGGGCCTACTCTGCCTATCTGGTAATCCGGCAGTGCAGTTTTCTGTCTGTATGCCATCCAAGGGTCCTCTTCTCCCTGTGGCACTGGTGTGACATTTTCAATACTGTAGTTTTGTAGTGTGAGCCCAGGCTAAGCTGGTAGTGATGTAGGACAGCCTAGGCTCACAGGAACTGGGTTGAATAATGCTGGTTGTCAATTTTGGTAAAATTTCAGCTAAGGCAAAACTGTAAATTGGTGGCACAATCAGGTTTGGCAAAACGACTCTACTTACCCAGGAATAATTTCATACTAAATGATCTGGGTGCCCATATTTAAAATCTAGAGATGATATACAGGTAGTATAGTGTTGATAAATCACAACTAGCAAAATCCTAGGACTAAAAAAGACACATGGGGGAGATTTACTAAAACTGAAGAGTGCAAAATCTGGTCACCTTCCAGGACAAAGATTAATTGAACAAGCTGAAGTTAGAAGCTGATTGGCTACCATGCACAACTGCACCAGATTCTGAATGTTCTAGTTTTAGTAAATCTCCCCCAAGGTGTGCTTGTGTATTTCTGTAGCTTAATCATCATTATGATTTAAGCATGTGATTGTCTGCACCTGCCTTGGTTTGATTTGGATCGTTTGCCTGAGTGATAATACCTTTGCTCTTCAAATTCACTCCAGGGCAAAACTTGCTGCACCATTCCGAGCTTTCTGAACAAGGGTATAAAAAATAACTTCTGATACATATGATTAACGCTGCGTGGCTGCGCATTCCGGTTTGGAGGATAGACACTTCACCTCCTAGTGTGAAAGACTTGTTCGTGAACAGATTGGAGGAGATGGAGGATCCTTATGGCCCAAGACAGAATTTTGTCATTCACAGCAACCTGGGCAAGCTGGATTCATTATAAAACCACAGGTGAGTACACACGAGTTATGTCCCTGACCTAATTGGTTCTGGATGCTGTTGTCCTGGAAGGGGTTGACCCATGGTCCTGACACCTGGTGTTTGTCCTAGGATCAGCTTTACCTCTCCTGCCCAGGCATGTCGATGGCGGACTGATACACTGTTGACGGCTAGGTTGAGAGAGTGGGGTGGCTTATGTCTGTGATGCACTGCTCCCTAGACGAATACGGCACTCGCATCTCCTTTCCACTTCTTACTCTCTCTCTTCTCCACTTTCCCACCTTTTCCCTTTCCTTATCTCCTACTGTGCTTCCTCCATCCCTTACACTCCTTTTCTCTCTTTCCCTTTTACTTACCAAATTCACTGCAATGGAAGACTTTTACTTTCCTGCAGTTGAGCTTTAAAGACAAACTCTAATAAATTTTAAAGTTCTCCCTTGTAGTGGAGCTGTGCTTGTCCTCCCCTCCACCGGCAGGCAGTGCCCCTCCATTTTCAGGTCCATTGCAGGGCTATGAACCCTAAATTGTCTTGATGACATCCAGACCTAAGGGTGATTTCATATGGGAATGGAGTCCTGGCAGAGCGCTTTACCGCTCCGGCTGAGGTAGCGGGCAGTGTGGTACGCAATTTACTGCATCATACTGCTCCCTTTTTTTTCTGTACAAACTTTATTTGAAGTATACAAAACATACACTTCATTCATGGCAATGTACAACAGTGTGATGTACTGTGCTGCTGTAGATTGCCATGCACTGCAATAAAATGCAGAATTCTGCATCTTAGCACAGTGGCGCAGCTCCAGGCTGTGTTGCAATGTAGATGTGACACAGGAAAAAATTGTTGAAGAATTGGTGACATGCGTTTTACAATTAACCGCCTGCCACTGCTGTATATGTGAATTCTGCCTTAGTCTGATAGAACGCAGGGGAAAAGACAATGTAAAAACCTGTCTAGCATCATTAAGGAGCAGAGGATCGGGTAAGTACTGTATATCTTCTTTTCTGTGTCCCCTAGACCTAAACAAGCAATTAACCCTTGCAGTATGGGTGCAGCCCCACTGCAAAAGTTCATTTTAAAGTTTCCCAGAGTTGAGCTTCAAATATCACATCTGACTTTGCAGGGTATACTGCAGTAATATAATTTATATTCAATTTACATAAAAAAGGGCATTTTAAGCCCCAGGTTTGAGAATGGTGACCCCCCCATGACTAATGTCCAGTAAAGGGAAGATTGGATTATAAATACTGCTTTGCTCATTGACCGCCACAAGGCACAACCTCCCAGACTTTCAGTATAAGAGCTGTTCAAATGTCACAGCAATAGCTTGTATGTCGACTCCTCCGGGAAGAACAAGCGCTGTTGTTTACTGTGAACATTGACTCCTACAAAATGTGGAGGAGAAATATGTGCTGCTTTAAGCTGGGAGCCCACTGGAGCTCCGACTACAGATATACTGTGCGTGAAGGGCAACGCAGAATAAAAACTCATTACAGTGATTTGTTCTTTAAGAATTCAGAGTATTGATTAAAGGTCATCCTGAAATAAGGAGAAATTATAAACTACGTAAAAGGAGCTACAAAAACATACATACCCAAGTAGAGAAAAGTCCCTTACCTGCTAAGATATTGAAATATTTCACATTTCTGTGTTTGCTGTGAAGAAGAAGTCAGCTGTGTATTGGAAAATATCATTTTGGTTTGGCGCATCTCTTTTTCAGATCACATGAAACTTTTATATACGTACCTCTGAATTGTGTTAAAGTGGACATTTCGGTAACTATACAAGTCTGCAAGCGTCACAATATGTCATGCACAGGGGCGGACTGACAACTCATGGGCCCCCCGGGCATTAGGGGATCATGGGGCCCCTGTGTCCTTGCCTAAACTCAAAAAAGCCTATGAAAATGTACCAGGGGCATCTCATGGGGCCCCCTACTGACCCCGGGCCTTTGGGCAGTGCCTGAGTTTCCAAATGGTCAGTCCGCCCCTGGTCATGCAACAATATACAGTTAAAAAAGGCACCATTAAAGTAGTTTTAAACCTTCTGTGTTTTTAGCTTAACTTATTAAACACAACAAACGAATAATTCGAAAACCACTAAGCAACTTATTCACTCCCTTATTATCTCTCACCTTGATTATTGTAACTCCCTCCTCATTGGCCTACCTCATCGCAGGCTATCCCCTCTTCAGTCTATCATGAATGCTGCTGCTAGACTCATCCACCTTACTAACCGTTCCATATCAGCCACCCCTCTCTGCCAATCCCTCCACTGGCTTCCCATTGCCCAACGGATAAAAATCAAAACATTAACAATAACGTATAAAGTCATTTATAACTTTGCCCCAAATTACATCACCAATCTTGTCTCCAAATATCACCCAAGACGTACTCTCCTCCTCGTACGACCTCCTGCTCTCTAGCTCCCTTGTCTCCTCCTCCCATGCTCGTCTCCAGGACTTCTCCAGAGCTTCCCCCATCCTCTGGAACTCTCTTCGCCAATTTATCAGACTATCGCCTACTCTGCTCACTTTTAGGCAATCTCTGCAAACCTATCTCTTCAGGGAAGCCTATCCTGTCCTCAGCTAATAATGAAATCTTCTATTCCTCCACCAGTCCATCCCCCACAGTTACTACCTTTCGTACCTCTAGCCCCTCCCTCCTAGATTGTAAGCTCCAAGGAGCAGGGCCTTCCTAACCCTCTTGTATTGTTGCTGTATTGTCTCCCGTTATATTGTAAAGCGCTGAGCAAACTGTTGGCGCTATATAAATCCTGTATAATAATAATAATAATAATAAATCCCTAGTAAAATTTCTTAACCAAAAGGGTCGAGTATCTGGCTGCTCATCCCTATATAAATGCATGTACACAAAGAATCCCAAGTGGGACTTTAATGCAGCAATAGGATCATACATATATTGAAAGAGACATTTGGTTAAAAAAGATTTTTATCAACTTTATTACATACACATTGCCATTGTAATATTGAATACATGATTTCTAAAAAGAATATTGCTCTGACAGTATTCTTACAAGAGAACTCTTAATACAAGAATATGAAACCACACAGAAAAGAAAGAAAAAATACTGATGCATTTCGATCATTCCACATTCTAGATCGTCCTCAGGGGGCAGGAGAGACAAAGGACTTTCTAGTAGATATATAGACAATCATAAATGAGTATACCAATAAAATAAATTAACAGATAATCAAAATTTTTTTTTTCCACATAACCAAATAATTTTTTACTTACAAAAACATGTCGGAGCAAAAGAGAGGATGACATCCAAGATGAGAGGCTGGCCACCATGTTCCGGAGGGGTGCATCATCCAAGAGGGCATAAGTGGTCAGATGTAAGTCACCAGGCAATAAGGACTGGCAGAGGGGCACCAGAACATCCCCCCAATGGGGCTAAAGATGGTATGAAAAACAGAATATATTAAATTCCAAATCATCAGACCAAAGGGATATACCTAATAAAAGAATATGCATTCTTTTATAAGGTATATGCAAAGTAAAATTTCTCAGCATGTGCAGTTTACAACTTTCAATGCTGCTGGCTCCTGTTCTTTCCTAAACTTCTGGACCTCATAGAAAAGAGTTAACAATGGACTGCAGTGTGCAGCCAGCATGTTAGCTTGACGAAGGGAGTGGGGAAAGGAGGGAGTAGCAGGGAAGCACCTTGCCATCCTAAGCAGGGCTGCCGTTAGAAACCACAGGGCCCCATACAGCCAACCTGACAGGGCCCCCCCCCCCCAAAAAAAAAAAACACAGTTTGATGTGCTTCAGTTATGAATAAACACAGTGAGTGGTTGGTACTGATCACTCATTGTGTTCATTCAGGAAAGGAAGGGGCTGGTAAATGCGACTTATTTACTGGACCCTTTCCCCACTCTCTGTCCTGAAGTATCCTATTGTGTGCTTGCAGCTGCTGGTGGGAAACAGGCAGCACAATGGTGCTGGGGGAACTCAGGAGGACCTGGGCAGCAGGTGAAAATGTATGGTGCACAATGAGGGTGATGGGTGTGGCAGGGGGGCAATTACTAAAACTGATCAACTGTATTGGTCGCTCTGCAGTGGCTGAAAGCCAGCAGGAGGGAGAGAAGAATCCAACTTTCAGCTGGTGCATAGAGAGCCATACAAGGGATCGATTCCAGTAATTGCTCCACCCCCCTTCAGCTGTGTCGGTCATGCTTCCTGCTCACACCCAGGGCCCCATACAGAAGGGCTGATGATACCCCCATATCCATAGCCATGTTCTTAAGGCTATGGGGTTGTGTGTTTCTATTATTGCATACAGTGTAGGGAGATACAACTCTAGTCCCTGCATCCAAGGGTGGCTCCATATAATATTGTAAGAGAAAGGAGCCACCCTGAAACAGGAAACCTGACCAGTGGTCATGGCACCAGCTTAAACTGGAACATAGGTAAGGAATAAAAGATAAAGAAACTGTGCACATGATTAAATCAGCTGCTGAAAGTGCTTAAAACTGTGGATTTATTTCTACTTTTAATCCAGGCTGAGATGGTGTCATTGGTTTGCTTCAAACAGGATGAAGCACTTCCATGTCTCTTTCTCACTGGCTGTAGCAGGGGCTGATCTGTGTTAGATATTTGTGAACGTAGATGAAAACTACACAGACATAAGAATTTACATGCCTGTGTCATCTCTGAGCCAACATTTCTGTCCAGGAGGTAGATTCTGACACATGATAATGCAGGAGCAAAAATGATCTATGTGGGAAGGTATACAGTGCTCAGCATAAATGAGTACACCCCTTTTGAAAAGTAAGATTTTAATCAATATCTCAATAAACACAAGAACAATTTCCAAAATTTTTACAAAACTGAGTTTTATAGAACATTTGTTTAGCTCATTACATGAAAGCAAGGTTATTAGTATAACTTAGATTACAAAATCTTCAGTTTTACTCCAATTAGTTGATGCAAAAATGAATCCACCCCGCAACAAAAACTACTCCATCTAGTATTTTGTATGACCTCCATGATTTGTAAGGACAGCACCAAGTCTTCTAGGCAGTGCCTGAGTACTCGAATGGTCAGTCCGCCCCTGGGTGTACTCATTTATGCTGAGCACTGTACATATTACACTTACGCATTACTTAAAGCTGAAGTTTAACAAAAAAAAAAAATCCCCACAGGTAGTCACATGACTTGCCTGTAAGGAAGTATGTCTCATGTTGTGCTGGCAGTTGGATTCTGGAGAAATCCTCTCTATAGGGATGCCTGTCCTCTCCGTGGATCTGAATTTGCAGCACTGCAATGGTTAACAGCAGTATAGATGGTCCAACAGGGACAGGGCCCCCTCCTCCATTGAGAAAAGTCCTTTTGTTGATTATCCTGCTTGTCACACGATCTGTGGATTTGAGAGAATCCTTTCACTGATCAAACTGATTTCAAAGGTTTGGTAATCGGGATGGATTTTTTCTGTTAGAGCACTTAAAAGTGCGGTTGGAGGGAGGCTTTAAAATGCACAGCTGAGCCGAACTTTTAGAGTCCTCCAACCAATTCCCCCTTGAGTCTAGGTTGACACCTAAGCATTTTCCACAGCGTTTTGTGTTTTACAGAAAAGCACTACAGTCCATTTAACGATTTCCTATGGGAGAGGTGAAACGCACATCTTTGCGTTTTCACCGTCAGGGACTTTTTTAATCTCAAAACGTTGCGTTTTTGGTTCTATAGACTTCAATGGAGATGCTGCAGATGTAGTGCGTTTTTATGCGTTTTAGGCCCCAAGTACACGGGACACTTCTGAACGATGGAAACTGACTGCTGGAAAATGTAGGTTAAAAAACGTCTGTTTAGCCGCCTTTGCAAAATGCATTTATGCGCGTTTATGTGCGTTTGAGTTTAGAAGCGTTTTTTAAAGATAAGCACAGGAGAACCTCCCAAATGCCCAGTATGCACTGAAAAGTGGTAAATTAATAACTATTTCAGACTGTTTCAGAGAAATACAGAGAGTAGAAGCAGAGACAGCAGTATGTGTTGAGATTTGCTTAGGTGTGAGTTGCTCATTAACAATTCTTTTGTTTCCAAGGGTGGGAAAGGTGTCTGGTGGAGGGAGTCATTAAGGTCACCTGGCAGGGGGTCTCCAGGAGGAATTTGAGGTGTGAATGGTCATTAACATATCTTTTGTTTCCAAGGGTGGGAGAGGTCTGAGGTGTGAATTGGTATTACAATGTGTGACAAGCTTGGTAGGAACATCCTGTGTTCAGTGTTTTGTCCATCTGAGTACCTTGAAAACTCTTTGCATGCATTTTTCATGATGAAAAAAGGCTCTGGACAGCATCGGGAACTAGAAGAGTTAAAAAAAATTTCAAACGCTTATAAACACGATTTACCGCGCTTAGCCACGTTTACAAGCATTTTGTGTTTGAAACGCTGATAAAATCGACTGCTGAACGAAGATGTGTACATGGACATATAGGAAAACATTAGGGTGAGTTCAGGGGCTGCTGAAAAAACACAGAACAGCTCCTAAACGTGAGTTTATCAGCTTCAGTGTACATGAGCCCTTACTCTGCCTAGCAACAAGGATAAAAAAACACAGCAAAAATGTATGTGCAAAAAACGCACTGCAGAAACGGATCAAACGCAAACTGCATAGGTGTGAACCTAGCCTGAGGCAAGGTACAGTGTTATTTTCAGGAAGCTATGTACTTCCCCCTGCCAGCCCCTCCCACCAGCCATGATCTGCCTGTATTGAATAGAGAAGCACAGACACCCAGTGATGACATCACGCACAGGGTCTCCAATACGTTATGTATTGAAAACAAAAAGGCTTTGTTTAAAAATGTAATCGGCATGTGGATAAGGAGGGGAAGAGAAACCAAAGAAGGCAAAATAAAAGCAGATTATACTTCAGCTTTAAGGTTGCCAACTCAGCTCTTTCGTTGCTGACATATATGAATTAGGCTGGTTATGTGGATGATTACCTCCAGATGAAACACTGACTGGATCTAATTAACCACAAAACCTGTATTATTTAGATATGTCAGTAATTAAAAGGATTAATTGGCAACTTTGTTCATTCTCATTATGCAAATTTGGCCATCCATACTTTATATATCACATATTTTGGATAATTTACTGAGTATTCGAGTGGATTTGACAGATTACTAAAGATGAAAGTACTTGTGAAATGATGCTCCATCAGTGATCCATTCAGTCCACAGCTGTGATCCACGTAACCAGCTCACATATTCCTGATCAGCTTTTTGATTTCAATTTCGTTCATTTTAAATAAAAAAAGCTGTATAAACTTTCCTTTAGTTATACTGGATACAAATGTACAGTATGTAATGATGTTGCAAACAGGGGCGGACTGACAACTCATGGGGCCCCCGGGCAATAGGGGATCATGGGGCCCCTGTGTCCTTGCCCAAACTCAAAAAAGCCTATGAAAAAGGTACCAGGGGCATCTCATGGGGCCCCCTACTGACCCCGGGCCCTTGGGCAGTGCCCGAGTTTCCAAATGGTCAGTCCGCCCCTGGTTGCAAATGAATGAGAAAAGTGAATTCCCGATGGCTATGTTGATCTACGTTGAAGCTGAAGCCACAGCAAAGGATAAAATCTCAGTTGTCTCCGTTGCCCCCTGTGTCCCCTTGGCCTGATCCCCTTATGTTTCCTGTCCCATGGACAAAATAGGGATCGATAGGAATGCTCTCCAAAGTGAAGGAAATCCCCTCTAAGGCTTGGTTCACACTGAATGCAATTTTAAATCGCGTGGTTTTTTTTGCGATTTCACAGCGTTTTCTGAAGATTTCCCAACGATTTCTTGCGTTTTCCATTGCGTTTTGCAGTGTGATTTCTATTGTAGTCTATATGTGAAATCGCAACAAACTGCAGAAAAAGTAATACAAGAACTACTTTTGAAATCGCGCTGCAGCAAATCGCGTATGTTAAGACACTCACATTCACATTCCTTAGATCCGATTTCAGGAACGCTTTAAATTCCCAAATCGCACCTGAAATTGCGGCGGCTAAGCCCTGGTTCACACTGAATGTGACTTGGCATGCGATTTGCATGCCCTGCGACTTGCAAATCGCATGCCAAGTCACACCCTATTGTCCGCACTTAGAGCAATCATATCAGTACGGTTCCAACTTGGTCGGATCCCCACTGATTTCAGAAGTAGTACAAGCACTACTTTTGGTGCGATTTGCACCTGTATCAGATGTCTTGCAAATCGCACCTGAAGTCAACGGGTCCTCCGACTTTGAAATCATGCGACTTCACTGTAAATTGCACAATTTCAAAGTCAGGCATGATGTGAATGGAGGGTAAGGCCCTGTTCACATCTAGCGATTTGGGATCACGGGCGGAATCACCGCAATTCTACCTGCGATACCAAATCGCACTGCAATCATGGCAAAATGCGCCACACATTTTTGAGTGCTATTCATTTTTTAATTGCACCTCAAACACAGTTTTGCTGCAATTGTCGCATGATAATCTTGCAGCAATCCGCATCATGCAAAGGTTGATGCCCAAAAGAAGCTTCTACTCCTATTTGGGCAACAAGTTTTGCGGCAAAACTGCACTGCATTTGAGGTGCCATTAAAAATGACTGGTCTCTATTGCTGTGTAATTTGGAATCTTGTGCAGAATCGCGACGATTCCGAACACGATCCCAAATCGCCAAATGTGAGCAGGGCTTGTTAAGGCACTGACGCTCCACTAAGAAAAACAATCCACACTCAGCTCACTTTTCAGAGGTGTTTGACAGGCATTGGGGAGGCGATATGTTGCCTTCCTACCGCCTGATTTAATTCTACATTTGCTTTACTATTGTGCTCCAACCGCATGCCCCAAAATACTGTATTAGGCATTAGGCGGCAGCAAGGCCCACTGAAGCAACATGCTGTTTAACCATTTATGGTCCAGAAACGTTACCTCCTTACCGCGCTACTTTAACTGGCAAATGCACGCTCATGCAACACTGCACCCATATCAAATTTTTATCATTTTTTTCTCACAAATAGAGCTTTCATTTGATGGTATTTGACCACTAGTGGTATTTATTTTTTTATTACATAAATGAAAAAATACCGAAAATTAAAAAAAATATATATTTTCTGTTATACAACATATCTAATAAAAAAAATTAAACACTGCACTCATATGAAATTTGTATCATTTTGTTCTCACAAATAAAGCTTTCATTTGGTGGTATTTGGTCACCAGTAGATTTTACTTATTTTTTATTACATAAATGAAAAAATACCAAAAATTTAAAAAAAATATATATTTTCTGTTATATAACATATCTAATAAAAAAAAATTAAATAATATAAAGTTTCTTCATAAATGTAGACCAAAATGTACTACTGCTACATGTCTTTGGTAAAAAAAAATCCCAGTAAGTGTATATGAATTGGTTTATGTGAAAGTTATAGCGTCTACAAACAATGGGATATATACTGGAATTTTTGTTTATTTTTTTATTTTTTACTAGTAATGGATATGACCACTGACTAATACAGGCCATAGACGGGTCGAAAATCGGCCAATTTTTCAGCCGAAAAAAAAATCGGCCGATTTTCGCACCATTAGTGGGTTAATTGGTTGGCCATTTTTCAGGGTTTTGGCTCATTTTTTTTAATCGGTAAAGTTGGAAAATTCGCGGCCGATTTGGACAATCGGCCGATTTTCCCGCCAATGATGGGCAAATCGGCCGATCGTTTTACCGATAAAAAAATCTGCGCATGGGCCCTGACCTGCAAGAAGAAGAAGAAAAAGAAGAAGAAAATAAGAAGAAGAAGAAGAAAAAGAAGAAGAATTCCAGTCCGCTATTATATTTTATGGTTGCAACAATGTATCTATTTGTATCCGAATATAAACATCTGTATCCAAAAGGGATACAAATGGATACATTGTTGCAACCGCAAGACTTTTCATGTAAAATATAATAGTGGAGCTCTATGCAAGGGGCAGAAGTAAAAATGGCGGCTGTAGACGGGACGAAAATCAGCCGATTTTTTTACCGTTGGTAACGTCGGCCTATTGAACGACCGATTTTTCTTTTTTTTAAAAAAAAACTGTTTTCGACCCTGCATTATAGTGGGACAGTGATAGTGTGCAGGGCAATCTGACACTAACTAACATTGGGTGATAACTTAGGCTAGGTTCACACCTATGCAGTTTGCGTTTGATCCATTTCTGCAGTGCTTTTTGCGATGCGTTTTGCGTTTTTGCACATGTGTTTTTACGTGTTTTTGATGTGTCTTGCGTTTTTTTTTTTCCATTGTAGCTAGGCAGATTAAAATGCAAAACACATAAAAAAAGCATTATAAATTATGCAAAAATGCAGCAAAAACATACCACATGCTTTTCTGCATCATCTCCATTGAAGTCTATAGAACCAAAAACGCAACTTTTTGTGTTTAAAAAACTCCCTGACCCTTTCCAAAAAATGCACCAGGTGAAAACGCAGAGGTGTGAACGTGTTCCATAGGAAATCATGTTAAATGGGTTGTAGTGTGTTTCTGCAAAACGCTGTGGAAAACACTTAGGTGTGAACCTAGACTAACTGACTCTGACATCTCCAGTGACACTAATACAATGATCAGTGCTACTAATATACACTGTCACTGTACTAATGACACTGTGTGACTGTGTGCCTAACAATGTGTGCAGTGTGTGCTCCTTACTAAACAATGTGTTTGTATTTTCTCCCTACTTTGCAAGTTCTCTTGCAGATGTAGCAGTTAAAGGGGTAAGACAAACAATTTAACACTGACAGGGGTGCTTACAACGATCAGCTTTTATTTATTCATGTAAAACCTTTAACCCAAAAGGAAAAAAAGTAAGTGATTATAAAGTGCTGTAAGTGATTATAAAGTGTGAGCTGGAGTTAAGCTTCAATTTGTTAGTGTACCTAAATCTGCAAATCCATCTAAAACTCCCCTTCCCCCAGACTGACAATGCTGCAGTCCAAAGGTGCCCCCTGTGCGCCTTCATCCAGAGTGGAGGCACCCTAAGGCATCATGCACACTGCTGCTCCTAAAGGTGAGTTCGGGAGCAGCTTTTGGTGTTTTTTTTGCCAAAGCCCCTGAACTCAACTCAATAAAAGCCTATGGGCCCATTTCGCTAAAGCTTATCACATGAGTTAAGTCAGTCACATGACTTATGTCAATTCACTATTGCTGGTATGCGGTATTTACCAAAATTAGCAAAAACACTCTGTAAATACTGCATAAAAAGACCTTAAAGTCAATTCACAAAAGGAAATAAATAAATGCATGCAGTAATTCAGTAGTGGTCCAAGCATGTGGTATGTACTGTTATCTGTCAGACATGTTGATGGGGACAAGGACCTCTTCCCCACAACGCTGGTCTGTGGTTGTGGGAGTCTGCGGATAGGGGGTTTATCGGAATCTGGAAGCCCCATTAGCAAGGGGGGCCCAGATTCCACCCCACCATGTGAATGAATATGGGGTACATGGTACCGCTACCCATTCACACAAAAAAAAGTGTACTGTGAAAAAAAGAACAAGAGAAAATTTTTGACAAGTCCTTCATTAAAGAAGAAAAATAAAAGAATGCCCCACGAAGTAGATCCAACATCAGTCACGATGCCCGCCGCTGCCGCTACCCAAAGAAAAAAAGCTCCTCTTCCGATGCAGGCTCCCGGCCGTCTGACTGCTTCACTGGCTTGACAGTTCTTAAATATATAAGGGGTGGGGCCACCCAGTGACATCACATGTGTGGCCCCACCTCCTTCTGACATCATTGCCCAGTTGATGACGCCACAAGGGGTCCCGCCTCCTTACATATTTAAGAGCTGTCAAGTCAGCGGAGCAGTCAGACGGCTGAGAGCCTGTGTCAAGAGTGGAGCCTTTTTTTTTCCTTTTTTCGGGTGCGGCGGCGGGCATCGTGATTGACGTTGGATCTACCTCGGGGGACATGTACCCCATACTCATTCACACGGGGGGCGGGATCTGGGGGCCCCCTTGCTCAAGGGGGCTTCCATATTCCGATAAGCCACCTGCCCACAGACCCCAACAACCACCGACCAGGGTTGTGGGGAAGAGGCCCTTGCCCCATCAACATGCTCGGATAAGGGTCTGGTATGGATTTTGGGGGGTTCCTCTTAAAATCCATACCAGACCCGAAGGTCTTGGTATGGATAGGAGGGGGACCCCATGCCGGGTTTTTATCATTTTTTTTAATTGCCGGCAATTCTGTTCCCCACTGACAGCTGAAACATGAACACATGCTTTTCACTACTAAAACACTGCATGACTTGATAAAATAACTCATAGTAGCGTTTTTTGGTGAATTCAAACTTTTTTTTAAGAAATGCTATGCGGCATCCTACCAGATACTCGGCTACGGTAAGATACCACTTTGGGAATTGTGCCCTGTGTGTCCATGTACACATAGATGTTTATTAGCAGCAGCAGAGTTTAGGGGTCATTAAACTTCCCTCTCCTGAATGCAGAAAAATTGCGTTTAGGAGAGGAACATTTTGGCCAAAAAAGCCAAACGCAGTAAAAACCGTGTGCAAACACGCCTAAGCACTAACTGCATTTAGCGATTGGGCAATTATTAATTTCAATGGCCAGTACTCTGGCCAATGATATATGTATATATAAACGTCCAAATGCTAAACGCGGTTTACATGCATTTTTGCTGCGTTTAGGGTTTTTCTGCTGCCAGTAAAATAAACATTCCAGTATACATGAGGCCTAATACAGGAGGTGTGTTACTGGCCAAATCACCAGATGAAAAGAGAAACAAAAAACACTAAAAAGAAAACTAATGCAGCCACCCAGAGGCGGACTGACAACTCATTGGGCCCCCGGGCAATAGGGGATCATGGGGTCCCTGTGTCCTTGCCCAAACACAAAAAAGCCTATGATAAAGGTACCAGGGGCATCTCATGGGGCCCCCTACTGACCCCAGGCCCTTGGGCAGTGCCAGAGTTTCCAAATGGTCAGTCTGCCCCTGCAGCCACCACATCTAATGATTGTTAAGCTGCAATATATAAAATTGTTGGTTTTGAGTTTAACATGCTTTATCTATAAAGACAATGTAAATAGCTCATTAGTAAGTCAAATAATTCCTGTGTCATTTTGAATCATAGAAGAAAGTTTTGGTTTTAACTTTTCAAGTGTATACTGTATAATTAAAGGGAGCAGCTGTTGGGCAGCACAGTGGCTAAATGGTTAGCACTTCCTCCTGGCAGTACTAGGGTTGTTGGTTCAAATCCCAACCATGGCACCACCTGCTTGGAGTTTGCATGTTCTCCCTGTGCCTGCGTGGGTTTTCTCTGGGTACTCCGTTTTCCTCCCACACTCCAAAGACATGCTCGTTGGTTAATTGGATCCTGTATAAATTGGCCCTATTATGTTTATGTATGAATGTGAGTTAGAGACCTTAGATTGTACGCCCCTTGAGGGTTAGGGACTGAAGTGAATCTACAATATATATGTAACGCACTGCGTAAATTGATGGTGCTATACAAGTACCTGAAAATAAATAATAGATACATTTTCTACAGAGAAGACAGTTATTTTCTAAATCTGCTAAACTGCTATACTCTGGTCAAATCCAAATTCTGACAGCCAAAATCATCTACCCTTAAGCCCGGGTTCACACTGATGCCGTGCGCAATTCGCATCAATTTCCACACCGCATCATGACCACACCCCGTTCATGTTAAGTTAACAACACCCCAAATGCGGTGCGATGTGCAGAATCAGATCAAACCGGTGTGAATACCCATGCGATCTAGTTCCGGTGCGGACCAAAGAAAGGGTCCTGCACCACTTTGGTGCGGATGCAGTGCGATCTGAGCCATACAAAATGTATGACTCAAACTGCACCGCACAGAAAACGCATGTGATTTGCACAGGGATCTGCTGCGGTTCCTGCATGAATCACATGTGATGTTCCACACCACATCAGTGTGAACCTGGGCTGAAACTAACACTGATGTAAATGTTTTTCTGCCTGATAGCAATGCAGATTTGTAATGATGAGAGCAGTGAATGTGTGATTGTTTTTCTAGTTGTCATCATTTGGGTGGCATCTCTTCTTCTAATCAATGTAAATCCAACAAAGCGGAGTGTTGACTGGTAAGTAAATTGCAGGTCTCTAGTACACTCTAGTGGATCTTTCCTGCAGCACGACATCTCAAGCACAGTAAACTGATAGAGACAACAAAACGTGGGGGAAAGTATAATATAATAGATTCATTTCACATTAGAACATTTAGCAATGCAAATGTGAACAGTGTGAGCTGCAACTTTCAAACAAACAATCAGACACACAGAGCAAGCAGGGGGGGATTGCTAGTATTGATGTGCTGTTGCTTGAGGGGGGCTTGCAGGTTGCATGTAGCATGGCACTTATTAGGGGTCCATTCACACTTGTGAACTGTTAAACACATGTGAACACATGCTAATGCTTCCGTTAATGCACACTGTCCCAAAGCATTGATTGCAATGTACATGCTCTATGTGCGGTACTATTCACTGGGAACTGCACCCCAACGCATTGTACACTAAACCTAATGCACCACAGTGCACCGCAATGCATATACCATGTGTTGTGGTGTGCTGCATTCTTAAAAAGGGCCATACATATTTTTCATCCATTGTGGTGCATTGGCACCCCATTCAAAATCAATGGTCTGCTTTAAAGCTGAATTCCAGGATTTTAGCTACTTTGCAAAAAGTGCAAGCACACTATAAGTCCAATGAGGTGCATGGCACCTGCGGGACTTATCTCTATTACTGACAGGTTTATTGGACTCCCAGAGGATACACTCAGGCTGTGAGAGGAGAGAAGAACACAGAGCAGCTATGCCGACCCCTACCCTTTCCTGCTTATTCACAGAAGCCTTTGCATTCTGTGAATGAGTTCACATAATACAAAGGCTTCTGTGAATGGGCAGAAGGAGGGGAGGGACGGGCACAGCAGTTCAAGCGACTCAGCTCTTAAAGAATCTGAGACCACAGTGAGCAGTGTTGGAGCTCCCAAAGTTATTTTCCTGGAGCACAATAAACCTGTCAGATGTGAATAATAGAGATTAGTCTATGAGGTGGAAGGAACCTCATTAGACTTAACTCATGATGTGCCTGCAGTTTTTAAAAAGTAGCTGCATTCCTGGAATTCAGCTTTACCACAAAGCATGTTATTGCCTGTGCAATAATGCACAACAAGCAGGGTTTTTTTCAGCAGGAATGTGGGGGAACGCAGTTATGATACCTCCAGCGCTGAATGTACACTGCTTAAAAAATTACAGGAACACTTTTTAATCAGAATATAGCATCAAGTCAGTTAAACTCCTGGGATATTGATCTGGTCATATAAGTAGCAGTGTCAGGGCAGGAGCCGAGGAACGGACAGGCAGGCCTAACAATGTAACGCACTGGCTGACGACAACCACCACCCACAGACCGAAGTCCCTCAGGGCGCGGAGTCTAAGTCCTAGGCTGCCCTTCACCAGGGCCCCTGATGGTGGGGATGGACTTGACGCAGCCAGGAACCAGGTCGCGGCCCCCGAGACACCTCAGCTGCGGTAATGGCCGCCGCCAATGGCGTGTAGCTGGTGGAAGAGATAAAAGAGTAGTCAGACAGGCCGGGGTCAACAACAACAGGACAAAACAGTACAGGACAGCAGACAAGAATCACAGGTCAGGACCTGGGTTCAGCAACAGAGGGTCAGATCAAAGGAGAATAGAAAGAATAGTCAAGTCACAAGCCGAATCAGATACCAGGAGAGTCACGAGAGTCAGAACAGAGTAATAGCAACACCAAGACACAAGTGCAAAGAGCATGTGCAGGCCACAGGCTTATATGTCATCAGCCACGCCCCTCTGGGGGGTGGACCTCAGAGACCTGAAGGCATAAAAGGATTCCCACCATGCACAGCAGAATCCAAGATGGACGCCAGCACATGGAGTAACATAACCTCAGGGAAAAGGTAGGACCTTGACAAGCAGAGAGGGTTGTTAATCAGTTTCAGCTGCTTTGGTGTTAATGAAATTAACAACAGGTACACTAGATGGGTAGCAATGAGACGGCCAACAAAACAGGAATGGTTTTACAGGTGGAGACCACTGACATTTTTTTCCCTACTCATCTTTTCTGACTGTTTTTCACTAGTTTTGCATTTGACTAGGGTCAGTGTCACTACTGGTAGCATGAGGCGATACTTGGACCCTACAAAGGTTGCACAGGCAGTCCAACTCCTCCAGGATAGCACATACATTGCCAGAAGGTTTGCTGTGTCCTCCAGCACAGTCTCAAGAGCATGGAGGAGATTCCGGGAGACAGGCAGTTTCTTTAGGAGAGCTTAGGAGAGCTGAGCAGGGCTGTAGAAGGTCCTTAACCCATCAGCAGGACCGGTATCTGCTCCTATGTGCAAGGAGGAACAGGATGAGCACTACCAGAGCCCTACAAAATTACCTCCAGCAGGCCACTGGTGTGAATGTCTCTTACCAAACAATCAGAAACAGACTTCATTAGGGTGGCCTGAGGGCCCAACATCCTCTAGTGGGCCCTGTGCTCACTGCCCAGCACCATAGAGCTCGATTGGCATTTGCTATTGAACACCAGAATTGTCAGTTCCGCCACTGGCACCCTGAAAGCAGGTTCACCCTGAGCACATGCAGCATGTAACAACGTTCAGCATGACTGTTTTGATGGTGGGTCAGTGATGGTCTGGGAAGGCATATCCATGGAGGGACACACAGACCTCTAGAGGCTAGACAATGGCAACCTGACTGCCATTAGATTTCTGGATAAATTCCTTGGACCCATTGTCAGAACCTACGATTGTGCAGTGGGTCCTGGGTTCCTCTTGGTGCACGACAATGCCTGGCCTCATGTGGCAAGAGTATGCAGGCAGTTCCAGGAGGATGAAGGAATTGATACAATTGAATGGCCCCCCATGCTCGCCTGACCTAAGCCCGATAGAACACCTCTAGGATATCATGTTTTGGTCCATCCGATGCCACCAGATTGCACCTCAAACTGTCCAGGAGCTCAGTGATGCCCTGGTCCAGATCTGGGAGGAAATACCCCAGGACACCATCTGTCATCTCATTAGGAGCATGCCGCGATGTTGTCAGGCATGCATACAACCACATGGGGGCCATACAAACTACTGAGGACCATTTTGAGATGCTGCAATGAAATTTAAGCAAAATGAACTAGCCTGCTGCATCATTTTTTCACTTTGATTTTCGGGGTGTGTTTGAATTCAGTCCTCTGTAGGTTGATAATTTTCATTTCCATCAAACAATGGGGCATCCTTACGTTCCTAACACATTACCCAGTCCATATCAGTATAGATATCCAGCATGATATTTTTCTCCATTCAGATTTGATGTTCCTTTAATTTTTTTGAACAGTGTATGTAATGGTAAGGGGTACTGGGGTGTGCTGGAGGGTCTGTTGATGCTGGCTGCAGGGATCTATTGTTGCTGAGTGGATCTATTGTTGTTGAGGAGATCTATTGTTGCTGGTTGATCTATTGTTGCTGATGGGGGTGTATTGTTCCTGGCTGCAGGGAAACAATTTTATTGCTTTCATTAACAAATTCCATACAAATTACTGAGCACCACAAAACAATACTTGGTTCTGTATTCTCTAAAAAGATCGGTACTGGGGGGTGAGTAGGGGGTGGAGCCAATGGATAGTGCTCAGAGGGGGGCGGAGGCAAGGGGTGATTGGGAAGGGAGGAGTACTTGCACCTATTCTTTGAGAAAAAAATCCCTGACTACAACAGAACTCTTAATTGTGAATGAGCTCTTAGGGACTCAGTCACTCCTCACAATACATGATGCATAGCACATAACGCGCATGCGCTTGTGCCCATTGAGAATGTACACTGCAATGCAATGTGTTGTAAAAGGACATTTTAGTGTTCACTTTTTCATTCTTTTTTAACTGTTGTGGTAATAAAATGCGTGGCAAAATGTTGTAATGCAGTGCATAGCTATAACATGATGCCTGCATTCTAATATCGCAGGATGTTGGTGTGAACAGGCAACATTAAAAGCAAGGCTTTTTGCCTTGTCATTGTGGTGGGACTACAGGGGGCAATGCATCAGCCTGATGTTGAGTCACAGGGCCGTGGATAAGGGGGTACCACTGGTCCTCCTGTACGGGGACCAGGCCAGCAGGGGGGCCCAGGGAGCTGAGTGAATCTGATGTGGGCAGGGAGGGTGATCAGTACAGTGGGGGGGGGGGGGAGCAATTACTGCAACAGATCCCCTGTATGGCTCTCTTTGCAGCAGTTGAAAACTGTCTTCCTCTCTTCTGCCTCCTGCTGGCTTTCAGCTGCTGCAGAGAGAGCAAGGGGATCGGTTCCAGTTATTTCTCCCCTCGATTCTCCCCCTCCCCCCAATACCCATCACCTTCCCTTGCACCATACATTTTCCCCTGCTGGCCTGACCTCCCCCCGTGTGACCCCCACTGTGTTTCCGGCTTCCCTCCTCTCCTTCCCTCCGGCAGTTGCATGCACAGAATAGAATATGTCAGGATAGGGAGTGGGGGAAGGATTCAGTAAATATGTCACATTCACTAGCCCCTTTCTTTCCTGAATGAACACAATGAGTGATCGATACCAATCACTCACTGTGTTCATGAAGCATGGTAAACTGTGGGGTTATTTTTGGGGTTTTTTTTGGGGGGGGGCTGTCAGGTTGATTGTTTGGGGCCCCATGGTTTCTAACAACAGCCTTGTTGAGTCATATCCCGTAGTGGGGTATATAGGGGAGAGGAAGTTGTTCCCTGGGGCTCTTTCCATAGGAGATGGCGAAAGACCACACATTCAACGATGTAGTTGCTGCTGAGCGGAGAGTGATACCTGAACTTATGGGACCCTTACATAGAAAAGGAAAAAGAGTCTAATAACCATTCATGTGAGAAATGACAAAACTACTGGGGTGAGCACCACTGCAACAGCTGAAGCCACAGTTCATGCAACTTTCTTAAAGTATATGCTACCATTTATTGAAGGAAAACCATGGTATTGAACATCTGAAGTGTGTTGTACTGGTGGTCTGTAAGAAATCAACTATTTAAAACTACACCTTTAACCTCAGTAAATGAGTTTCGTAGTTCAAGAATGTCTGTTCTAATCACTCTAAAGACGTAAGTGTGTGTTTCTACAGTGAATATTCATTGGGAATGAAGTGTACCATTATCACAGCTAAATAAGCGCAAGAGTGAATATCTATATAAAGAAGAGTGATCAGCAAGTTTGAAAAAGGAAGTGGTGGTGGCTGTGACAGGATCTCACATCAGAAGGGTGAATTGATGGTCGTTTGATCTTTCCTCTTTGGCGGTAGGGACCCTATCTTAGGGCCCCCCTGTGAAACAGAGCTGACCAAGAGTACTTAAGACAAAGTGTTCAGTGGCTCCTCTCTGTGCCTTAGGTCTGAGTTGAGACAAAAATAAAGTATATAAAAACTAGTGGAGGATAATTGGTGTTCTGCAATGTTTCCCCCCAAATGACTTTGTGCCAAGGCTGGGACAGGTGCCCCTGGCATAGGTGAAGACATTTCTTATGGTGTGAGGCTTGGTGAGGTGGTCTGCTCAGTGGTCATAAGGGGGTGTTAACTCGCACATCAGCTAAGAAATCATAACATTTTAGTTGAACAGCATGCAGTTCACCCTGTGCTGCCAACAGGCAGGTATGTGCTAAGACCACCATGATCTATTTCACGGGTGTCAAACAGGTGGCCCACCAGCTGTTGCCAAACTACAAGTCCCATGAGGCATTGAAAGATTGACAGTTACAAGCATGACTCCCAAAGGCAGAGGCATGATGGGACTGGAAGGCCGCCAATTTGACACCCCTGATCTATTTTTAGTAGCAGAGAGGAAGTGTTTCATATTGTTGCTGGAACCGCACTGCTTACCATATGTAGTTAATGCTACTACAGTCTATTACAGCAGCTTTAGTAGCCACACCATATTGGGATGGAAATAATTTTTCAACCAGCTTGGTACAAACAATTTAAAGCGATAGCAAACCAGGAATTCTACTTTAATAGTACTTTTATATGTTGTGAAGTTCAGGTGTATACCTGCAGTGACAGTGTTTCAGGATCACATTCAAGCCCGTTTCTCAGAAACGTTTCTTCACTTCCCGTCCACCCTATAGCAGAAATAGTTCTACAGGGCGTCACGGGTGCACAAAATCATGCATATATACATGATTTTGAATTTCTGGGTAGGGGGCATGCTCAAGCTGTGCATGCGCCCTACCTGTGCCGCCATTCACTACCACGACTGTCAATCACCGGGTTCTGGCCGGTAATTGCTTGCAAATGCCCGGTGAATTCCAAAGATCTTCAACGGGGAGGACTGTTTTGTTTACTAACAGTCCTCCTCTCTGTCAGCTCAGGCACACAGTGTGATTACAGTGAGGCACACACCCCCCAGCCCACATAGTGAAACAGCACACAGTTAACCCTTTGATCGCCCCACATTAACCCCTTCCTGCCCAGTGCCATTAGTATAGTGTCAGTGCTTTTTGTTAGCACTGATCACTGTATTGGTGTCATTGGGGATGTCCATGACACCAAGTCAGTTCCCCCCAGTGTCAAAATGTCCTGCTATAAGTCGCTCATCACCGCCATTACTAGTAAAAAAATTCCAGTATCTATACCGCCATTTGTAAACGCTATAACTTTCACGTAAACCAATTAATTTACATGTATTGGGATTTTGTTTTAGAAAAGACGTAGGAGAATATATTTTGGTGTAAATTTATGATGAAATTTGATTTTTAAAATTTTTTTACTGGACATGTTTAATACCAAAAAGTAAAAAATATTTTTTTTTCTCAAAATTTCCGGTCTACTTTATAACGCAAAAAATAAAACCGCATGGCGATCAAATACCACTGAAAGAAAGCTCAATTTGTGGGAAAAAAAGGATGTAAATTCCATTTGGGTGCAGCGTTGCATGACCACGCAATTGGCAGTTAAAGTAACGCAGCGCCGTAACGCAAAAAATGGCCTGGTCAGGAAAAGGGGTAAATCCTCAGGAGGGCAAGTGGTTAAAAAAAATAAAAAGAGTTTCCAAAAGCAAACGTAAATAGCTTAATCCCTTGCGGCCAACTGCCTCCTGGCCCTTTAAGATTTCTAAAAGCCATGAGGCAGGGGCGGGCATTTGGGTAATGTGATCGCTGTGATTGGCTGTCACAACGGTCACATGATCGGAAAGCTCCCGATTGCAAGTATGCATTGGAAAGCTTACCAATCTGTACCGGCTACAGTGCTGGGAGTGTGCAGGGACCGCGCTCTTGGCAGAGTAAGTTATTTACACAGGGTCGGATATATGTGGCTGCTCGGCGTTAAGGCCCAACCGCTGAGAGGCTGCTTATATGCATACTGCCAGCAGGAAGTGGTTAACTTCAGGAACACACACAAAAGTCCACTTATCTTCAGCACAAATGAAACATAAAGCAGTATCCATCACAGGATTTAGGAAAGTCCAGCTAGTACAGTTAGAAAAGTCCAGTTTGAGTTGTTTGAGCAGCTGCCAGAAGACAAGCCAGGTGTCTCCTCTCCAATTTCCAAGGTGTTAAACTACTCCAACCCTACACTAGGAGCTTCTGGCTTCCTGAAGCCTAACCCTCTCGGGACTGGACTACCTGTAATCAGGGGTGGAGATTATTTCCCACCCGAATATCTCTCTGAACCTCCAAAATTCTGGGTCCCACAAAGAAAATTATTAATGCATTGAGGACTAAGTCAGTCCTCTCCTCTATGCTTGACTGTCTGGTGAGAATACACCAATTGCACCAACCCAAATATGGGCGAAACCTAACATCCGTCCAGGACCTATCCTCGGCGTCCTGTACAATGTGTAACCAGAATGCAATAAAAGAAGATACAGCGTGGAGTTACATCTTCTACTGGTAAGCAGCCTCACCAAGTCAGCTTAATCAATAAAATAGGTCAATTGCAGTGCTGGATATTAACAACAGGAAATCTAGTGCCTTTTATACATGTAGTCTGGTTTTTGATGTAGAGCAGTCTTATTGCCTGGTTGGCTGGATACATAAAAATGTTTTATAGTGGCTTTTACAACTGTTATAAATGTTTTTTTCTTTTACTGGGTATTCTCTTTTATTTATATTTCTTAACAAGGTCTGCTAAAAAGAAGTTGGAATTTAAGGAAGTGACTATGTTTGTAGCATGCATTCTTCCTTTTGGTCATATTTATTGTGTAGTCTTCAGTTCTAGAAATCCTTTCAAATGGCCCCCTGGTAGAATATGCTCAAACCTTTGGGACTTTAAATACAACATTTGGAACGGAAGCACCACTTGTCTCCTGTATTATATAAAAAATGGATGACAATAAACAAATTAGCATGGGAAGAGGACTATGGGTCCTGCTCTCTAATCACTAGATTGACTTACAGCATTGATATGGAGGATCTTTGCTCCTCCAAAATGAACCATAAAAGGTGTTCCTTAAATACCTCTTGATTTGGAAGTGTTTGGAAGTCTAATTCCAGGCAAAACATTTTTTTCTTATGGTTAATTTTTCCTGGAAAATTAACCATAAAAGGTATTTTTTAAACGCCTCTTGGTTTGGAAGTCTAATTCCAGGCAAAACTTTTTTCTATGGTTAATTTTTTCCTCCAAAATGAACCATGAAAGGTGTTTTTTTAAATGCCTCTTGATTTGGAAGCGTTTGGAAGTCTAATTCCAGGCAAAACATTTTTTTTATGGTTAATTTTTCCTCCAAAATGAACCATAAAAGGTGTTCCTTAAATGCCTCTTGATTTGGAAGTGTTTGGAAGTCTAATTCCAGGCAAAACTTTTTTCTATGGTTAATTCTTTCCTCCAAAATGAACCATGAAAGCTGTTTTTTTAAATGCATCTTGATTTGAAAGCATTTGGAAGTCTAATTCCAGGCAAAACGTTTTTTTTTATGGTTAATTTTTCCTCCAAAATGAACCATAAAAGGTGTTCTTTAAATGCCTCTTAATTTGGAAGTGTTTGAAAGTCTAATTCCAGGCAAAACATTTTTTTTTGCTTTTGTTAAAGTTAGGAAAGGTTAACTTCTTGGCGTCAGCACCTCCCTACCCTTTAAGGGCTATCAAACACCAGGAGGCATGGCAGGGTTTCTGATCATGTGACCTCCATGATTGGTGGTCACATGATCAGAAAGCTCCCTATCGCAAGTACAGATCAGGAGCTTTCTGTTAGCCACCGGTAACTGCGCTCTCGGCACAGCTTAGTTTATCTTTAGGTATGCATATATGCAGTGGCTCGTGTTAAGGCCCACCCACTGAGAGGCCACATATATACGGCTGGCGGGACGGAGTTAAGCTTCTTTTTAGGTTTTCATTGCTACCCATGCCCCCTCTGGGGTGGTTTCATCACTAGATGTTATGTCACCAGAAGCATTCATCCTTCCTTCTGGTCATATTTATTGTGTAGTCTTCAGTTCTAGAAGTCCTCAGAAATGGCCCCCTGGCAGAATATGCTCAAACCTTTGGGACTTTAAATACAACATATGGACGGGAAGCACCACTCGTCTCCTCTATTATATAAAAGAATGGATGACAATAAACAAATTAGCATGGGAAGAGGACTATGGGTCCTGCTCTCTAATCACTAGATTGACTTGCAGTATTGATATGGAGGATCTTTGCTCCTCCACAATGAACCATAAAAGGTGTTCCTTAAATGCCACTTGGTTTGGAAGTCTAATTCCAGGCAAAACTTTTATTTTTTGCTTTTGATAAAGTTGGGAAAAGTTAACCCCTTGGCGCTGGTGCCTCCCAGCCCTTTAAGGGGTTTCAAATGCTGGGAGGCAGGGCAGGGTTTCTGATCATGTGGCCTTCATGATTGACGGTCACATCGGAAAGCTCCCTATCGCAAGTACAGAGTGGAGGAGTCGTTTTCTTCAGGCGGATCATCGTTCTGTTCTTGGTTGTCAAGGAGTCTCTCTTCCTGCCCAGCTTTGTATCACCCGGGGACCCTCTCTGACCAAGAGAACATCGTTTCTACTCTGATGATTACACCATGAGCCTTACGATCTCTACATTGCACTTTTAATGTGCACATCTGGTTAGTGTGCACTTTTACTCCAAATAACCTTTGCTGGGACTACTTTTATTCACATCATTGTGTTTTTCATATATGTATGATAACTTTTAGCGCTGCAGTTTTATATACAGTGGCAAGAAAAAGTATGTGAACCCCTTGGGATTACGTGGAGTTTTGCATGAATTGGGCATAAAATGTGCTCTGAACGTCATCTAAGTCACAACAATAGAAGAACACAGTCTGCTGAACATAATACTACACAAACATTAGATGTTGCCATGGTTTAATTGCACATAACATGGAAACATTCACAGTGCAGGGAGGAAAAAGTATGTGAGGCCCTAGCTTAATGACTTCTCCCAGAGCTAATTGGAGCCAGGAGTGAGCCAACCTTGACTCCAATCAGTGTGATGATATTGGATGTGTTGCTGACAGCTGTCCTGCCCTTAAAAAACACACACCTGTTTTGGGTTTACTGGTTTCAAGAAGCACTGTCTGATGTGAACCATGCCTCGCAGAAAAGAGCTCTCAGAAGACCTACGATCAAGAATTGTTGACTTGCATGAAGCTGGAAAGGGTGACAAAAGTATCTCCAAAAGCCTTGATGTTGATGTGTCCACGGTAAGACAGACTGTCTACAAATGGAGAAAGTTTAGCACTGTTGCTACTCTCCCTAGGCGTGGTCGTCCTGTAAAAATGACTGCAAGAGCACAGCGCAGAATGCTGCATGAGGTAAAGAAGAATCCCAGAGTGTCAGCTAAAGACCTACAGAAATCTCTGGCACATGCTAACATTTTTGTTGACACATCTACAATAAGGAAAACATTAAACAAGAATGGAGTACATGGGAGGACACCACGGAGGAAGCCATTGCTGTCCAAAAAGAATATTGCAGCACGTTTGAAGTTTGCAAAAGAGAACCTGGATGTTCCACAGCACTACTGGCAGAATATACTGTGGACAGATGACACCAAGATTGAGTTGTTTGGGAAGAACACACAACACTATGTGTGGAGAAAAAAAGGCACAGCACACCAACATCAAAACCTCATCCCCACTGTGAAACATGGCGGAGGGAGCATCATGGTTTGGGGCTGCTTTGCTGCCTCAGGGCCTGGACGGATTGTTGTCATCGATGGGAAAATGAATTCCAGAGTTTATCAAGACATTTTGCAGGAAAACGTACGACCATCTGTCCGCCAACTGAAGCTCCGCAGAGGATGGGTGATGCAACAGGACAATGACCCAAAGCATACAAGTAATTCAACAAAACAATGGCTGCAACAGCACAGAATACGCCTTCTGGAGTGGCCCAGTCAGAGTCCTGACCTCAACCCGATTGAAATGCTGTGGCATGACCTTAAGAGAGCGATTCACACCAGACATCCCAAGAATATTGCTACACTGAAACAGTTTTGTGAAGAGGAGTGGTCCAAAATGACTCCAGATCGTTGTGCAGGTCTGATCTGCAACTACAGGAAACGTTTGGTTGAGGTTATTGCTGCCAAAGGAGGGTCAACCAGTTATTAAGTCCAAAGGTTCACATACTTTTTCCTCCCTGCACTGTGAATGTTTACATGTTATGTGCAATGAAACCATGGCAACATCTAATGTTTGTGTAGTATTATGTTCAGCAGACTGTGTTCTTCTATTGTTGTGACTTAGATGACGTTCAGAGCACATTTTATGCCCAATTCATGCAAAACTCCACGTAATCCCAAGGGGTTCACATACTTTTTCTTGCAACTGTATATTATCTTGTGAGGATTTTTGTTGATTATCCTGTGTGCCTAGCTGCTTTAATTTCTAAAAAAAGCGCTCCTTTACTTTATAGTTTCAAATCCAGTTTGTCTTTTTTATTCACTTCCATGCTTATTGTGGTATACAAGTTCAAATTACTCTTCTGCAAAACCAGTGGAATAGAACAGTCAGGTGCTCCATATAACTCTAGCTGTGTTTATCTCCACCTCTACTAATCTTTTTGACATTTGCTATTTGTTGCAGGCAACTTACACTATACATATTGTATCCTATGATCAATTTTGAAATTCCCAAGTTTGTGACCTTCAGACATGAGATATAAAAAAAATGCATACCCCTCTAAAGTGTGCACTTGTAGAGTCCACAGCACTTGTCGTTTCTGTCTGCTGCCTTATTCCTCTGTTATCTGCATGAGTCACTTCTTACAAGTTTTCTTGACACCAGGAGATAAAAAGATGACAGGGGAGGTAGCTCCAACACACAGCCTGTGATTGACAGCCTCAGCTCTGTTTCTGTGTGCTGTGTGAAGGGGGTGCATCGCAGGTCTCACTAAGATCTGCAAAGTGCAACTTCAGCTCCCTGACCCCTGCTTTCTGAAATCTCAGACAAGCTGTATAAATTGTGGACTTTGAATGGATGTGGAGACTGCAGATACGCAGGAGGAGGATTTGATTAATCTCTGTGTATAACCTAATTAATATATTGCAGTTTACCAACCCATAGATGTGTTATCTTAGGGGTTTTTTTAGGCTTTTTCCCTCTGTTTTCACCCGGTGATCTGGCCAGTAACACATCTCCTGTAATAGAGTGCTCCCACTCCAAATGAAGGAGCACAGGAGGCACCTTTGGACAGCAGCATTGTCAGTCTGGGGGTGGGGAGTGTTAGATGGACTAGCAGATTTAGATACAGTAACACATTAAAGCCAAACTCCAGGTCACACTGCAGTTACAGCAACAGTCTTTTTTTTCTTTTGGGATAGAGGTTTTACATAAATAAATAAAAGCTGGTCATTGCAAGCACTCCTGTCAGTAGTAAATGGTTTGTCTCCAACCTCTAACTGCTACTTTTGAAGGAGAGCATGTTCTTTTGAAAAACAACAGTGAAGGAGAGCTTGTTCTTTTGAACAACAACAGACTTACTGGCTCAGTCATTGCAACAGAAACACTTTCTTTCAGTTACAGGGATGAGACAGACCATGCAAACTGGTAGGGGGGGGGGGCTTAAAATGATCACCTTTAATTTTTAAAAATCCTTTATCCCAAAAGGAAAAAACTGTTTGCTGCAACCCTCTGTAAAGTATTAGCTGGAGTTCAACTTCAATTTGTTACTATATTTAAATCTGCTAGTACAACAGGTATGAATGTAAAACCCATGAATTTCTGAGGTTTAAAAGTGCAGATCTGATGTGTAAAAGGGCACAAATTGGAGCTGATCTGAGTTCTGAAGGCACATGAATTAGAGCTGATCTGAGGACTGAAGGTGCAAGAACTGCAACTGATATGATGGATGAAGGTGCACAAATTGAGGTCTGAAGGTATATTTGAGATGATCTGAGGTCTGGTGGTATAGAAATTAGGGCTGATCTGAGGTCTGAAGGTGCAGAAAATGGGGCAGATCTGAGATTTAAAAGTGTATGAATTAGGATTGATTTGAGGTCTGAGGGTGCAGGAAGTAGGGCTAAATTCATGTCTGAAAGTACAGGATTTGGAGCTGATCTGGAGTCTGAAGGTGCACAAATTGCACCTGATCTGAGGTGTAAAGGTATGGGAATTAATTCTGATGTTAGATCTGAAAGTATAGGAATTGGGGCTGTCAGAAGTCTGAAGGAACAGGAATTGGGGCTGATCTGAGGTCTGAATATACATGAATTGGGGGCTGATCTTTTGTTTGAAGGTGCAGAAAGTAGGGCTGACATGAGGTCTTAAAGTGCACGAAATGGTCTGATCTGATGTTGGAAGGAATTTGGGCTGATCTGAGGTGGAAAGGAAGTCTAAATGTGCAGGAAGGCTGATCTGAGGACTGAAAGTGTTGGAGAGGGGGCTGACCTGAAGTTTGAAGGTGCAGGAATTGGGGCTGATTTGAAGTCTGAAGGGGCAGAAATTGGGGCTGCTCTGTCTGGAGGTGCATGAATTGGGGCTGATCTGTCTTAAGGTGTAGGAATTGGAGCCAATCTGAATTCTGAAGATGCAGGGAGTGGGGCTGATCTTATATCTAAATCTGCAGAAGTTAAGGCAGATCTGAGGACTGAAAGTGTTGGAGAGGGGGCTGATCTGAAGATTGAAGGTGCAGGAATTGGGGCTGATTTGACGTCTGAAGGGGCAGAAATTGGGGCTGCTCTGTGTGGAGGTGCAGGAATTGGGGCTGATCTGTCATAAGGTGTAGAAATTGGGGCCGATCTGAATTCTGAAGATGCAGGAAGTTGGGCTGACCTTATATCTAAATCTGCAGAAATTAAGGCAGATCTGAGGACTGAAAGTATTGGAGAGGGGGCTGATCTGAAGTTTGAAGGTGCAGGAATTGGGGCTGATCTGTCTGGAGGTGTAGGATTTGGAGCCGATCTGAATTCTGAAGATGCAGGAAGTCGGGCTGACCTTATATCTAAATCTGCAGAAATTAAGGCAGATCTGAGGACTGAAAGTGTTGGAAAGGGGGCTGATCTGAAGTTTGGAGGTGCAGGAATTGGGGCTGATTTGAGGACTACAGCGTGCTTTTGTTCACTAGCATGCTGTTTTTTTTAATTCTTGTAAATTGACATCTAATGTGGAAAAGCTTGCTGACCCCCTCTAGTGAGATACTCACAGTAATGATACCAAAAATTATAGAAACTATAAAATCTTTTCAGACAACTCTGTCATTTCAACAATGGATAATAACCTATTCATGAAGTGGTCTTTACTAGAGAGATTGAGTGGCTTGATTTGTTTTCTAATTAGCTTCTAAACTGATGATCTTCAGACATGAATATTCCCGGAAATGACAGGGTACAGCACACACGATAATCAGGCACACATCATGATAGAATAAGATAAAGAGGAAAACATTTCTTAGCGCCGCTCAGGGTCAGATGCTGTCACAGTCTGCCGCTGTGAAGAAATCAGTCTGTCTTGGGTTTTCATTGCAATTAGGCCAGCATTTTCTGGGACAGATCTTTGGCTGCTTTGCTTAAAGTGTTCCAGTGGTGACCTATCGATCGACGTACAAAGGTAGAATTCATAAGGCATATTTGTTAAACTGGCATTAGCTGTTAACATATTACGCTGGCTTCAGCCCATAACCAGAGTAGATCTGTATGACCTGCACTGTAAAATTGTATTTTTGGATCAAAAATAGCATTTGAGCTACAACTGCTACACTGAATGCTGCATTTGGTTATGTGAGATGACATCAATAAAAGAGCTGCAATTTAAAGTGCATCTTAACTGCCAGAGTGTCCAAGGTTTAAAAGGCAAATAGAATATATTTTAATATTGTAACCCGTACCTGAAAGTTCTTTTGATGTTTTACTTATTTGCTAAATATACCATCAAAAGCATTTTGTTTTATCTAATGGAAAAGTGCAAGGACCTGCTGTTTATGCCAGAAATCCAGTGCTGTCTTGTGAACTATTCAGTAATATCTAAACACAATTATCAGAGCACTTCCCTTATGTTCTAGAGAAGAGTAGAGGGGCAGTGTATTGTAGTCCTAACATACTTCCTGTCCCAGGGGCGTGACAACACTCCTCTGTACATTCAATACAGTTATTGAGTGTTGTCATAAAATACAGCCTTGCAGTAACCACAAGTAAGGACTGGTAAGCTGCAATATATTAAATGTTTGCTCTTGGGTTTATATATCAGACTGTCACCTACCCTCCTCACCTTCAGGCGCACTCTGAAAACCCTCCTCTTCAGTGAAGCATACCCCAACCTCCCCTAACACCCAACCCCTAACCACTACCCCAACCTCCCCTAACACCCGACCCCTAACCACTAATCTCCTCCACTCCTCCCACCACCCCATCCCCCACAGCCATCTCCTCCTGTACCACCTTCCCCTCCCTCCTAGATTGTAAGCTCTAAAGAGCAGGGCCCTTGAACCCCTCGTGTAGTGTATTGTTACTGTCTTGTCTCATGTTCTGTCCCCCCTTGCTACTGTACAGCGCTGAGCATACCCTTTGGCGCTATATAAATACTGTATAATAATAATAATATATACTCTAATCCTATAAGTAAAATTAAACATTCTAATTACTGAACTTAAAATAACCTAATGTAGGCAGGTGCACTCTATCCTCCCATCTGTAGGTGGCGCTGAATTACAGTGGCAATACAGAAGGGGAAGGAAGGTGGGAGGCACGTAGTTGCTGTCATCAGGGAAGCAGGTGTCTGATTGGACCTCCATGGCCATCTTTAGTGAAGGCAGTGCTTATTTAAGGCATTGACTCCCTGGTTTGATGGTCATTTTGCAAAGTGGCTAGTGGAGGGACAGGTTCCCTGTCTGTCAAGTTGAGTGCTTAGTCCTAGGAGAGGTTTTGGAGGAGTAGGGATTACAGCTACTAACTGCTATCAGTAGTCTCCCTCTTGGGTGTGGATCAGCTAGGCTGCATTCTCATTTCTCTCTGCAGATATTGTTGTCATCATCCAAAATTATCTAAGACCTCTTCAACAGTTCCCCGTAAGCGGAGCCGAACAATTGTGTGTGCATAGTAGACCCTGTTTCTGTTTGCTGGAACTTGATGCTAATACACTTTTGCACTGCTCTGGGTCTCTGTGTGATTTCTTCCCACCAATACACCACACTGCACTCTGCTCACACTAAGATAACCCATAAACCAATGGTCCCGCAACTATAACCTGTGAGCCAATTAGAACCTCCTTGTTGCCATAAACTGGTCTCTGCAATGAGGTGTCCCTGCAAGCAAGGGTTTCTTTTTGTAAGTTGGATGATAGGAGTTGATAACTCTAGAACATTCTATTACAGGCATAATTGGGTGGAGTGATCTCCTGCCCAATGGTGCCTCTATAGTCCAGGCTGTAGCATTACCATGAGAAGCACTGCAGGACCTGAAGCCTACAAGGTAAGTAACACTGAATACCAATGAAGAGCACCGTATACCTACCACTGACACCATAACGGGCTATATATTCCTAACACTATCTTCTAAACTCCAATGATGGGGCACCATTCTTCCCACTAAACATCAATGATAGGTGCCAGTTCCTGCCACTGGCACCAATGATGAGGCACTAGTCTTAACAAAGATGCCATGCCATTTATTACTCCCACTGACACCAGGGAAATTATTACTCCTACCAGCCACTGATGTCAGGGCATTTATTTAGTCCTACTGACCACTGATGTGGAGTATTTATTACTCTCAGTGATACCAGGGCATTTTTTACTCCCTCCAGGAGCCAGGGCATTCAGTGTGGCCCCAAAACAGGATGAAAGTGAACTGGCCCTTTGTTTAAAAAGTATGAGGACCCCATGCTTAAAGCAAAGCTTCAGTCATTTTTGTAAAAATTAAAAGTCAGCAGCTACAAAAACTTTAGCTGCCGACTTTTAATAAACAGACCCAATAGTGCACTCATCCGAGGGGGCACCGGATACCGTCTTCGGTCCCCAGCATCTAAGCTGTGGGCACCCGGCTGTAACAGCTTGCGGCTTCACAGCCGGGTGTCCACTCCGCATGCGCAATTTGCTCTGCAAATTGTGACTGATCCCACAGTCTTCTGGGATCTGTACTGCGGAGGGGGGCGGAGCACTTCCGCTCGGATCGCTTAGGTGATCCGAGCGGAAGTGGGAGCGGGTACCTGTCAAAATCAGGTACCTGCTCCCCACCTCCCAAAAAAGATTGGCAAATGTGAAAGAGGAGGGGGGAGGAAGCCTTAAAGCAGAACTTCCTCTTTTTGGTGGAGTTTCATGTTAAACTTATAACACTAAACTAAAAGATTTCTATAGCTGTCTGTGTCAGGAGCAGCAACGCCAAATCTCACACTCATTATATTACACTTTACTGAAACTGGAGTCACGTTGTACTGGGATGTTCAATTTATATCGCCCAACACCCGGGACGTAGGTAGTTTTTTTTAACCTTTAGCCCTGCTGCAGGCAAGCAGCAGGGCTCACCTGTCAGGTGGAAGCATTCAGGCAGCTGCACAGTCGTCTGATTGCTTTCACACAGCCCACTACAGTGCCAGCCTACAGTGCTCCCCTGCTCGCCATGTCTCCCGGGCTCCGCTTCCCCATCTGCGGGCCGGGGCCCGGTTCAGCGGGTACCAGTAGGTATAACGGAGGGAGGAGAGCAGACATGTACGCTTCCTTCTTGTTGTGACCCAGAAGTAACGTTATGACATCACGTCTGGATCCCCATTGACAGGTTTCCCAGTCATCAAGGCAGGAAAAAAATGTAAAGCAGTACGATGTGCACCCTGGATGTTTCAATAAAGAGAACCTGTCACCAAAAATCATCACATAGGGGCCTTTTGTCCTCTATGTGATGAAAACAAAAAGTGGTTGTAAAGGCTCAAGGTTTTTTACCTTCCTGCATTCTATCCCCCAGCCCCCCCCCCCACTCACCTAAGCCCCCTCTCAATGCAGCCATGTGCACTGTCCCGCTGCTGTCAGTCACAGTCAGTGAGCCAATGAAAAGAGAGAGGGGGCGGGGCCAAGCTGCGGCTCTATGTGTGAATGGACACACGGAGCAGCGGGTGCCCCCATAACAAGCTGCTTGCTGGGGGGCCCCCCTACAGGAGAGAGAGGCAAGGAGTGCTGGCGGGGGACACGAGAAGAGGAGGAACTGGGCTCCTCTGTGCAAAACCACTGCAGATAGCAGAAAAGTATGATGTGTTTGGGGTTTTTTTTAGATTTAAGTCGTTAATATCACTTTAAGTATTTTTTTTTAAAATGGCTAAAAATTTAAGTTACACCCAAGCACATAACCCCCCCAAAAAATTTTGAGGCCCCTCACCCCCACATATATGTGCACGTAGGAACATAAATGCACCTATGCTTGAAAACGTTGATTGCGATACACATGTTACATATCGTTGCAATGTCCAGAGTAAGAGCAATAATTCTAGCACCAGACCTCCTCTCTACCGCGAAATGGATGACCTATAAGGGGCTTTAAAAGCGTTGCCTATAGAAGATATAGGGTACTAAAGTTGGTTGCCATTTCACGAGTGCACGCAAAGTAATGGTTTGACATGCTGGATATCTATTTACCCGGTGCAACCTCGTCTTTTATATTTTTGCCAAAAAATTGGGTAATTTATAGCTTTTTTTGTGCCCTAAAATGTATTTAAGTGTTTCCACACCCCTGTTGTATTTTACACAATCAACCTTTACCTTAAATGTTTATAGAAAGCCAAACTTATCCCTGGGCTAATGACAGACAATAGTTCCCCTGAACTTCCTTTTAGATTTTCTAAACACTTACATGATTAACAAGTATATAAAAGGAGGAGTTCTCATAGCTGTATGGAAGGAAATTAATTAATCTCCAAGATGAGTGCTTTCAGCGGCAAACAGCCAGGATACAAAAAATATTCACGTAATTACTGAAATATAAAATACCGCAAAGTCTGACATTGCGGGACTGCCACAATAACTGCCAGGATGCAAAATCAAGTTGCAAAGGTCTGTACTCATTGCTGGGCTGAGAAGCTACTTCAAAGAGCTTTTAAAATATGATGTAGTGAGCTGGAAGATTTTATATAAATAGAATGACAGTGAGACTCTCCATTCATCTTCAGCACTCTCCAGAAAACGAGCCTGGCGCCCAACTTGTCATAATATGAGATGGTCAGTGAGTGTGTTGTACTGAAATAACAATGAAAGTAAGATATAAAGAGGAGATAGTTAAAGAGCATGCAGGTTGTTCATCAAGGGGACATAGGCAACTCAAAATTGATATTTTTGTTATAAGGAGAGTTAGCGCCTACCTTTTAATTTGTCTTTGATATACCAATGGAGAGATCTATCTAATTTCTTAATTTCTGTCCACCTGGAAGCTATGGGTTTTTCTCTGTATGTTCCAACACCTCCTGCGACATTCTCCATCATATTAAGGAATTATTCCATCATAAAGAGTTGGAACACCTCATAATGGTTACAGAAGGTGTGAAGATCTGGGAATTCAAGAACACAGATATCACTAATTAAGTTCCCAAGAGATTTAGGCCCCATTCACACTGAAGCATTTTGTAGCTTGTAGCTCAACAGCCAAAAAACCTTTGTATTCAATAGCCCTTGTTCTGAGCATTCTGTTGTTTGTATCTGAATGCCTGTAGCTCCAAATAGTACATTTGCTTTTTTTCGTGCTTTTATTAACTGATCTCCTCTCCCTAGTGATTTCCATCCGCTAAAACAAAAAGCCTGCAGCTTGTATACACATGGAAAAAAACCTGTAATACTCTTCTAAAAATGTCTGTATTCACTTGAAAAAATGCTCAAAATAGCTCATATAAAAAACTCCTGAAAATCATTCTGCGCAGGTGTGAATGCAGACTTAAGAAATGGCCACACTTTGGTTTTCCAGCATGTTGGGTAGGTGCAGCATGGTCTGGCGCCCAGTAAGCACACAGTGTCCCGTTTTTCAAGAAACAATGTATTTTAATCGTAGTTCAATAGTACAAACAGGCCCGGCGGGGAGGCTCACCTGTCCAGTACCACTTACAACAGTGCAATGGTGCAGTGGAGAGACAGCGGTATGAAGACTCTATGCCAACAGCATCTGCCTTGAGGAGAGGAGTGTGGCCTGGCTGGTCCAACCCAAAGGGGAAGCTTCTTGAGAAGGTAATCCCTGCACTCTTCCTACACCTCCGAAACCTTTCCCTATTGTTAGTACTGTTCCTGACAGACGAGGAACCTGTCTCTACACTAGCCACTCCCATAGGGTGCGCCAGATTCCGGGGTCAGAGTCTTAAAAAGACTTTTCCTGACCCAAGATGGCTGCCAGGATCACATGGGACCAGGGCATCCAATCAAAAAACTGTCCCGCATGATTGAGGAAACCATAGAGAAACCCGGTTTCTCTCAACTTCCTCCCCCATCTGTATTGTCGCTACAGTTGAGTGCCACCTGCAGTGGAGACTACAGGGTGCACCTACCTACAAGCATCTACCAAAAATTCTAAGTGTACCTTCAAGCCAAAAATTAACTTTACCCTACTTTAATTCTTCTACTCTGGCTTACCCCCCGCCTCATTATCTAGGCAAGAATGGCATGTCTTGCTCCTGCAGCCTCCTGGGATATATCCATCATATATTGCAGGAGGCTGCAGGTGCAGGTACACAGCAGCTGGAGGGCAAACCTGGCAGTGTATCATCAGAGGCTGGTTACAGGAATCCAGAAGAAACAGTCGGCTCCCCGTAACATAGGAAAGAAAGATGTTGATGCAAAACCCAGAGCGTGGCAGTGGAGTAATGAATCGCAGCTTGACAATGCTGGATTCTCTGGGCATGTGAGTATATGTTTTAGTTGGACAAAATTAGCATTTTCATGGGCAAGCCAGGGGTAATTTTATACAGACTAACTTCACCTTTGTGAATGCAAGTGCAACTTGCACCAAAAACTGCAGGTTTTACTTTCACATGTACCCCCACCTATATTAGAGCATGCTCAGGGCTGTACACATGCCTTGGCCCCGATGCTTTGCAGCCACAAAAAAAGTTCAATGGCATTTGCTTTCAGCAGGCATCGCTGCCACCATATGAACCCATTCAACTGAATAGGGCAACCCTGCAACTGCCCCGCAGCCACATGCAATGCATACAGCTGCAGTGCAGTGGGCCGGCATTTTGAGGGTTTAAGTAGGCAGTGAGGAGATGACATATTGCCACAGCAAATGCCTTTCAGATGGGCGGAACTGCAAGTTAAATGTAGCAGAAGGAAGCTGCTTCCTATGGTGGTACACCAAAAAGAGAATGAGCCAGGAGTACCAGCACGAGACCCAAAAAAAGAAGGATCGGGGCTGTTCTGTGCAAAACCATTGCACAGAGCAGGTAAGTATAACATGTTGGTAATTGTTTACACTAAATTTAGGGTAAAAAACTGTCCACTATCTGTTCCCCCTACTCTCTTTTTACTTCCTGGTCTCACAGAAGACTAAAACAGCAGTGGGAGACACTGGTTGTCAGTCAAATCCTGTGAGGAGAGAGCAGGGGATTGTGGACGAGTCATGCTGTGTGCATCTATGGATGCACACCCCCCGACTTGGGAGTACTCCAACACAGGTTCTCCCATAGCGCACAGCTTACTATGGGGGCACCCTCAGGAAAGGAGAAGTGGAGAATGCAGATGGGGGACTCCAGAAGAGAAGGTAAGGGGTCATTCCATGGAATACAATTGCACAGAGCAGGTGAGTATAACATATTTATTATTTTTTTTAAAATCACTTTATCCATTTTAGGATCCCTCTATAGCAGTTTTACTGCTACAGGGTGGCCCTCCTGTGCAAAATCATGTATATACATGTGATTTTTGCACTCCCACCATAGGGGGCGCGTGTGCACCGCCGGCTGTTTGCTTCAGCTGTGAACACTCTCAGCAGAAGCCAATCTGCAAGTCCCGGTGAACATATGTTCACTGGCACATGCTGACCATGGGACAGGACAAAGAACAGAGCTCTGTCTATGTAAACAAGGAAGAGCTTTGTTCTGACAGGGAAGGAAGTGAAAGATCGTGTATCCCTGCAAATCTGGGAACACCATCCTTCACTTCCCCTAGTAACAGCAGCACCTAGTGTACACCAAGCACATGGTTAGGCACACAGTTAACCCTTTGATCCCACTAGATGTTAACCCCTTCCCAACCAGTGTCATTAGTACAGTGATCAGTGCTTATTTTTAGCACTGTTCACTGTATTAGTGTCACTGGTTCCTACAAAGTGTCAGTTAGAGTAAAAATGTCTGCCGCAATATCGCAATCCCACTATAAGTCACTGATCGCCTTCATTACTAGTATAAAAAAAATTCCATTATATGTCTCATAGTTTGTAGACTTTTGTAGACACTTATTGGGATTTGTTTACCAAAAATATGTATCAGGATACATTTTGGCCTAACGTTATTAAGAAATTTGATTTTTAAAAATGTTTTTATTGGACATGTTTTTATAGTAAAAATAAAAAAATAGGGTTTTTTTTTTTTCAAAATTGTCGGTCTTTTTTAGTTTATAACGCAAAATGTAAAAACCACAGAGGTGATCAAATACCACCAAAACAAGGCTCTGTTTGTGGGAAAAAAGGACATACATTTCATTTATGTACAACGTTGCATGACCGCGCAACTGTCAGTTAAAGTAACGGAGGGCCGTATTGCAAAAAATGGCCTGGTTATAGGAAGGGGGTAAATCTTCCGGAGGGCAAGTGGTTAAGCACTTTACTATCACTTCAATTCTAATTCTGTGTATGCAAAAGTAAAGGCAATGTGAAGGCATTGCAGAAGTGATGCAATTACAGTCTAATCACTAGTGTGAATGTATTCTACCCACAACAATTTATTTCTCTAAGATTCTAACTGCTATAAATTGGTGTGAGGTGCCACCTGGTGAATGTTGGTTTCTGAACTGATATACACCATTGTTCTGTGCACTACATTATTATATAGTATAAGAATAAACCCAGGTTTTTAAAAATGAATCTCTTACATAAAACTGAACATACAAAAAGACAAAATAACAATGCAATCTTTGTGAAACAACTTTAGATTTACCCAAATGTAATATGTAGTGTAATATGGGGATCTAACTAAATTATTCAATTGATCTGTATCAAATCTGGCAAGCCATTGCACTTCATAGTTGTTGTTAGATTTAAAGGAGATTGTTCAATCTGATTGTAATGTGTATAGTGAGCTTTAGACAGCAAGAAAGAGAGCTAGAGTGATTAGAGAATCTCACTGGTGTCTGCTTTAGTAAGTGCACCTAAAATAAGATGACCAGATTTTCAAAATGAAACGCCCTACGGATCATGCCTACTTTTATTGGGGTGTGGAGAGGTGGAGAAGTGGGGAAAATAATGGCATGAGAAGCATACCACACCAAATGTTGGAGGTGGCCACATTGTGCTAACAGTGGAAGGGGACTTAAAGGGGTATGGTTTAATACCATCTGAGCCTACTTTGCTCTGGGTCCAGAGAGCAGGCCAGGTGTGTACTGGAGATCACCATCACAAGCAAGGGCAAAGCAGCATATAATCCATATTCTTACCTTTTGTATTGAAGTCTGCATAAGCCGAGGTGGAAGTAACTGGGAAGACCATTTAATATTGGCAAATGACATAATCAATAACCCCCAAGATAGCTTGAAGCAGACACACCCCTCCCATCCCTCCTCCAGGCCAATCACAAAAATGCTAAGATGAACTACCCTACTGCCCTGGAATGGAGATTCCATTATTAAAGATATCGGGAACACATTGTTTTAACTTGGGATATTGTTTTCCCGGGGACAGCCCCTTAAAATCGGATACTATCCCCAGCAACCGGGGATATCAGGTCAACCTAACCAAAAACAAAAAAAAGGAACTGCACCACAAAAGTGTACTAGCTAAGGTCATCAAAAAAATATGTAAGCCATAGGTACAGTCATAGGATCACAGGAAAATAGTTTTGACGACAAACAAACGAAACCAGCGCTCAAATCCTCATGCAGACCAAAAGAAATTTCAGGATGCCAAATGAAGAGGTGCGGCCCTTCAAAGATCGGGAAATCTAGACACTAGTGAACAAAAGCAGACAAGGGCGCACTCTCAACGTGCATTACCGTAGTACACCACGTATTCATTGTGTAGAAAAATAGATATATACTCACAAACCAATGGAATTCAAAAACAGAATGAGTGGTCCGCAAAAACAGTAAAAGCAATATTGTGCCCTTAATCAGGATAAGCTGACGCGTTTTGGGAGACAAGCCTCCTTCCTCAGAGCTGAGGGAAGGGGGCTTGTCTCCCAAAATGCGGCAGTTATCCTGATTAAGGACACAATATTGCATTGACTATTTTTGCGGACCACTCATTCTGTTTTTTATTTACATTGGTTTGTGAGTATATATCTATTTTTCTACACAATAAATACGTGGTGTACCACGGTAATGCAGAATGAGAGTGCTCCCTTGTCTGCTTTTGTTCATGAAAATCATTTTGAGCCTGGGGTGATGTTGAACCCTAAAAAGTGCTGATTTTGTTAATTATATTGGGGAAAAACCTGCACAATAAATTACATACTTATATTATCTGGTAAATAAAAAATATTTTATCAGGATATCTTGTGTTTAGCCTTTTACTATTGTATATATCCATTTTACTTGTATTTGAATCTTTTGAAGGGAGAGTACTGCATTACTATGCAGTCCGCATGCACATTTGACGTTTTTACTCTCCCTTCAAAACATTCAAATACAAGTAAAATGGATATATACAATAGTAAAAGGCTAAACACAAGATATCCTGAGAAAATATTTTTCATTTACAAGATAATATAAGTATATAATTAATTGTGCAGGCTTTTCCCCAATATAATTAACAAAATCAGCACTTTTTAGGGTTCAACATCACCCCAGGCTCAAAATGATTTTCGTGAACAAAAGCAGACAAGGGCGCACTCTCATCATGCATTACCGTGTTGTTTTTGGCTTTTGACATTTTTTATACAGCTAGTAAACCCCCCAGCATGTTATCCTATGTGTCCATGCACACATCGACTGTAATCAATTGATTTTAGCTGCAACGTTTTTTGGCTGGTAAATAACCCAGGACTAGTGGTTTCTAAAGGAGTTTTTTAGCTGTAAAAATGCTCTAACGCTGAAAAACTCCGCAAAGCGTGGTAAAATGCTGCAAACTGGTGTTTTTGGATTTTTTTGACCAAAAAAAAATTTTTTCCGGTTAACAAAAAGCTAAAAAATGCAAACGCGGAAAAACATGGTAAAACGCCACTAAACGCGGCATAATGCTGCTAATACAAAAATGCTAAAAAAAAGCTGAAAAACTCATGTTTTTAACGTGACTTTACACAGCTAATGTTACCAACGTTATCAAAACGTCCAGTGTGCATTTATTCCATAACCTTTTGCACAGGGATATTAAAATTATTATGAAAATATATTTGCTTTAATGCTGCATCAATATAAAGATTAATAATATGTAATTATTATCACACCCAGCTTTCATTATTATTTTTGTTATACAGGACTTATATAGCGCCGACAGTTTGCTCAGCGCTTTACATTATGGAGGGAGACAATACAGTAACAATACAGTTCAATACAAGAGGGATTAGAGGGCCCTGCTCCTTGGAGCTTACAATCTAGGATGATAATCAAGTTCTTCTTTTGCTATATACAGCGGGTAAAATAAATATTGAACACATCACCATTTTTCTAGGTAAATATACTTCTAAGGTTCAGTTCACTCTGCCGCGACTTGGGATCTGACTTGTGAGACCCCAAGTCTCATGACATGTGAAATCCCATGTTAGTCAATGAGAGCTGTCTTAATTAGCACTACTGAAGTTGCTCCAACTTTAGAAAAGGTTCCTGTACTACTTCAAGGTGACTTCTATCCGACTTGTGTCCAGTCGCCTCCATTTCGGATCCTCATCTATATTAATGTGATTTGGATCTGACATTCCAGGACGATTACCCAGGCATTCCCTGAAAGTTACTTCAAAGGTGCTTCAGAGTTGCTTTAAAGTAGTACTCAAGTTGCCTGGCAAAGTCACACTGCAAGTCACCCGACTTTCAGGTAGCAGTAGTGTGAACCAAGGCTAAAGGTACTATTGACATGAAATTTTCACCACATTTTAGTTAGTAACAACCCCTGCAATCCATACATACAAAAAAAAACAAAACAAATCAGTTCAGAAATTAAGTTATGTGTAATAAATTGGAATGACACAGAGAAAAAGTATTGAACACGCTAACTAAAATGTATTTAATAATTCCTACAAAATCCTTTGTTGGTAATGACAGCTTCAAGAAGCCGCCTCCTGTTTGGAGAAACTAGTTGCATGCATTGCTCAGGTGTGATTTTGGCCCATTCTTCCACACAGTCTTCAAATCTTTAAAGGTTTCCATGGGTCTCTTCTATGAATTCTGATCTTTAGTTCTTTCCATAGATTTTCCTATTGGATTCAAGTCAGATGATTGGCTGAGCCATTCTAACAGCTTTATTTCATTTCTTTGAAACTAAATGAGAGTTTCCTTGGTTTTGTGTTTGCGATCATTGTCTTGCTAAATTGTCCACCTTCGTTTCATCTTCATCATCCTGGTAGATGGTAGCAGACTTTTAACAGGAATGTCCTGGTACATTTTTCCATTTATCCATCCTTCAATGATATGACGTTTACCAGTACTGTATTGTGAAAAACAGCCCCACACCATGATGTTCCCACCTCCAGACTTCACTGCTGGTCTAGTGTTTTGGGGGTGATGTGCAGTGCCATTTGACCTCCAAACATGGTGTGTAATATGGCATCCAAAGAGTTCAATTTTGGTCTCATCTGACCAGACTATATTCTCCCAGTATTTCACAGGTTTATCTAAATGTTGTGCAGCAAACTTTAAACTAGCTTCAATATGCTTTTCTTCAGCAATAGAGTCTTGCATGGTGAGCGTGCATACAGGCCATGAGGGTTGAGTGCATTACTTATTGTTTTCTTTAAAACAATTGTACCTGCTAATTCCAGGTCTTTCTGAAGCTCTCCACATGTGGTCCTTGGTTCTTTGACAACTCTTCTGATACTTCTTTTCACTCCTCTGTCAAAAATCTTGTGATTAGCACCTGGTCGTGACTGATTTATGGTGAAATGATGTTCTTTCCACCTCCGGATTATGGCCCCAACAGTGCTAACTGGAACATTCAGTTTAGAAATCCTTTTGAAACCCTTGTCATCAGTGTGTTTTGCAACAATAAGGTTGCAAAGGACTTGAAAGAGCTCTTTGCTTTTGCCCAACTTGTGTGACACCTTGGTAATGGGACATCTTTTTATAGGCCATCAGTTGTGACCAGGGGCTGACTGACCATTTGGAAACTCGGGCACTGCCCTAGGGCCCGGAGTCAGTAGGGGGCCCCACAACATGCCCCCGGTACCTTTTTCATAGGCTTTTTTGAGTTTGGGCAAGGACACAGGGGCCCCATGATCCCCTATTGCCCGGGGGCCCCATGAGTTGTGACTGAACTATCTAATATTAATTTGCACTGACAAGGGACGGACAGGATTGCTTTCTAAATACTGATAGATTTCAGCTGGTGACTTGGCTTTCCATGCCTGTTTGCACCTCCCTTTCTTCATGTGTCATTCAATTTTATTACATATAACTTAATTTTTGAACTTATTTGTTTTTGTTTCTTTGTATGTATGAATTGAATGGGTTGTTAACGATATGTGGTGAAAATTTCATGTCAATAGCACCTTTAAAAATATATGTAATAAGAAAAATGGTGACTTGTTCAATACTTATTTTACCTGCGGTATCACCATGTAAACACATAAGATCTACATATCCATACCAGGGGCTAGGCAGCATAATATTCTAATATAAGCTTACTGTGTTTATTATACATGTTGGAGTGTTGCAATCTATAATTTCATCCTAGACATAAAATCCTTAGTCTTATGTATGCTAGTTAACTGAGGCCATTGAGTATAGCGAATCAAAGGGCAATGCTTCTCAAGATTTTTAAGAATATTTACTGATTATTCTAAATGCTTTAAAATTGAGGTGAGGTCTGTACTCCTGTGCTGTAAAAATATAATAATATTAGCAATCATACAGGAGTTCATTGGCCATATTTAAACACAGAGCATAGACCAATGGTGTATACTAGTTTAAAACAGACCTTCAGCCACTTTAGGTATTTTACATACCTTCACTTCCCCTCCTTCCTATTATGCAATCAGGAACTAAAACTTTTTTCTTTTATATATTTTCAGCAGGTCCCAGCACACAGAAAGTGCAGCAATCTCCAGCACACTGCAGGTAGGCAGGCGTTATGCTGCAGTCTATCTGCCGACCTGGAGGTGGCACTGTGCTGTTTCTTCAGGCTGGCAGAAGACCATTAAGAACATATTTTTCCCCCTGTTATGGGCTCCAGGCAGTCAACATGGGGAGGAAGGTATCTCTCATTGGATGCCAAAATCCTGGAAGATATGGGTGGCCATCTTGAAACAGAAGTGCTTAAATAGCAGATTTTATGTGATACTGTGTACCCAAAGTGTGGGGGTAGGTCAGGACAGAGCTCCACTGGTTAAGGAGAGAATAGGAACAGTAATAGGGAGAAGTACCTGACTAGGAAAAAAAAGAATAGGCTTATCTACTGCCAGCTTCCTGGAACGGTCTCCCACCAGCAACTGGATACTGCAAGGACATTGAGGATCGCAGGGTGACCCAGTAATCTTATATCTCTCCCAAAGGACGTTCTCCTCAGGCATTTTGTGGTCTAAAAGTTAATTTTCTATCACTATTTAAATAGTGCTATTACCTTTTCTGTCTTAAGAAGTGTATGAGATGCAACATAAAATATGTAGTGCCATTGCTGTAAACAGCCTCACTTCTGTAAATTTTTACAATAAAAACAATGTTTAAGTATCCATGTGTGTTGAGTCCTCCCGATTTTTGGGTACACTGGTTAGGCTCTGCCTACATATGCATGTGATGGGCAATGTATGACACGATAAGCATGTGAAGTGGCATATAATCAGGGAAGAGACAACTGGCCTTTGATGACATCAGTATAGAGGATAATGGCAAGGGATGCCTAGTGCGGTGGCTAAGCAGTATGTTTCACCAGACAATGCTGGATTCACTGGGCATGTGAGTATGTATTTTGAGAACAACCTGTGGTATAGGTAAGAGAGGAAGAAAAAAACAATAAAGAGGGCTAAGAAGTTCCTCTTTAATGTCTATTTTTATGTTAGTCAGCTGTACAGTGTGTGTACCTTTTTACTCACCTAACTCTGCTGACTGTTTCAGTTCTGGAAATGTGGACTTGTGGAATCAATCTGCCCATGCTGAACCTTTCTTCTCTGCTGTGAAGAACATAGAAAATGTGGAACCCAGTGCATCTCATGACTATGGATTTAGATGAGCAAATGGGGCTTTCGGCTTAGGAATTTTGTTAAAAACTAACTCAGTGTTTATTACCCTCTTTTTTCACTTAAAGTAGATTATTGTTTTGGGTGAACTGAACTTTTATTTACATGAGCCTCTAACCATTTATGCACTGGAACCACGTGATTTATCAAGTATTTTGGGGTATAAATTAGGATATGGCTTTCTCCCCTTCTTCCCATGATGTAACTTTGTCTGCCTGCGGTTAGGCCATGGGGGTGGGTAAAGGTTCCTTTGCTCAATACAAGCTCTGGTCAGGCCAGGCCAAGTTTTTTGTCACTTGTCACAGAGTTGGTAAGAAGCAGTAGCTGGGGTCCAGAGAGGACATCAGAGGACAGGCTATTAAACGTATATTCTACCATTTGTTTTTAACAATAATGTTTATTGAAAATTTTTCACGAGCTTTACAAAACAGTGCAAATATATAAATGACAATTGTATAATATTAGAGAACCAGTTACCATTAATAATAATAACCAGATACATTGGCGTTATCAGCTTACTATAAGGCATGTCATCAATGCGTACATCAAGAACATTATGTCAGAAGTTTCAACTGTAAGTGTTGTAGTATGTTATGATTTCCACCGGGATCTGGAGGTCGGCTTTGCTAATGGTTTCAAGGATAGACCTTACATGGAGGTATTGGTAAAAGTCAGTGTTGGGAAGGTAGTAGATGCTTTGTAAAGCTGAGAATGAGCATATTGTAGAGTGTTCCAGTAGGTGGCCAATGGTGCAGATACCAGCAGAAACCCAAGTGTTCAGGTTTAGAGCGTGTGTCAGGAGTTCTAAAGAGAACAGTGGAAGAGAGCCAAAGTTTGTCCTAGTTGAGTTCCATGAAAAAAGTTGTACCTTTTGCCAGATATTGAAAGCTGTTTTTATGGTAAGAAACAGAGAGATGTTAGGTCAAAATCCCAGAAGTTTGGCACCTAGGATACCTTGAAGTGAGGAGCCTAGGATTGAGCATTGGGACCACCAGCTTCTCAGTTGGTCTAGAATTATTGCCTGGTAGTATGTTTTAAGATTTGGGATTCCCATTCCTGCATCTTTTTTAGGACTGAAAAGAGTTGAAGTTCTGAATCTTGGTTTCCATCCCCCCCACATTCTACCTTTTGTAAAAAATTAATAAATGCACCCTACTTCGTAACCCTCATCAACACCCTCTCCACCTGTCCTCGCCGGCTCTTCTCCACATTCAACTCCCTACTCTCTCCCCCCCCCCCTCCCCCACCCAGTACCTCGCTCACCGCCCACGAGATTGCCAATCACTTCCAAAATAAGATCGACGCAATCCATAAGGACATCGCCAATGCTCAACCTACCTCCCCACCAACTCGCCCCTCCTCTGACCTCGCAACTGCCCTACCCGCCAACACACCTAACATCCCGCACACTATAACCTCCCCAACACTCCGCTCCTTCAGCCTTGCTACCACTGAGGTCACTAAGGTCTTCTCAGAAGCCTGCCTCACCACTTGCCTCCTTGACCCTGTCCCCACACAACTCCTACGGTCACCCTCCTTATCCATCCTACGCTCCCTCACCCACATCTTCAATCTCTCCCTCTCTACTGGCGCATACCCCTCCCCCCTAAAGCACGTGCACATCACCCCCATACTCATAAAACCCTCCCTGGACCCCACCAACCTGAACAACCTTAGACCCATCTCCCTGCTGCCATTTACTTCCAAGCTCCTTGAGCGCTTAGTCTATAATCACCTATGATCCCACCTCACTGACAACAACCTCCTTGATCCACTACAGTCTGGCTTCTGTCCCCTACACTCCACCGAAACCGCCCTACTCAAAATCATTAATGACCTGCTAACCGCCAAAGCTAATGGTCACTACTCAGTCCTCTTACTCCTCAACCTTTCCACGGCCTTCGACACAGTCAACCACCCCCTCCTCCTTAACAAACTACACTCCCTCAGCATCAGAGACTCCGCTCTCCTCCTATCTATCCCAACGCTCCTTCAGCGTTACCTATAACGCTACCACCTCCCTCTCTCTCCCCCTCTCTGTTTGGGTCCCCCAAGGCTCGGTCCTCGTTCCTCTTCTCCATTTACACCTCCCCCCTCGGCAAACTGATACACTCCCACGGCTTCAACTATCACCTCTACACCAATGACACGCAAATTTACCTCTCCACCCCTCGCCTCACCCCTTCAGTCTCCGCCCGTATCATCCACCCAGGGGCGGACTGACCATTTGGAAACTCGGGCACTGCCCGAGGGCCCGGGGCCAATAAGGGGCCCCATGAGATGCCCCTGGTACCTTTTTCATAGGCTTTTTTGAGTTTGGGCAAGGACACAGGGGCCTCATGATCCCCTATTGCCCGGGGGCCCTGTGAGTTGTCAGTCCGCCCTTGCACCCACCTACTGAACGACATATCAGACTGGATGTCGCTCCATTTCCTCAAATTGAACCTTTCCAAAACTGAGCTCCTTATTTTCCCCCCCAGCCCTTGCCCCCCCCCCCCCACCCTCTCCATCACGACCAACAACTCCACCATCAGTCCCACCCCACAAGCCAAAGTCCTAGGTGTCACTCTAGACTCAAACCTGTCCTTCCAACCCCATGTCCAATCGCTGGCAAACTCATGCAGGCTCCACCTCCGCAACATCTCCAAAATATGTTCGTTCCTAACCCCAGACACTACTAAACAACTTATTTACTCCCTTATTATCTCACGTCTGGACTACTGCAGCTCCCTCCTCACTGGCCTACCCCATTGCAGACTATCCCCGCTTCAGTCTATCCTGAACTCAGCGGCCAGACTCATCCACCTTACCAACAGCTCCTCTTCTGCCACCCCCCTCTGTCATTCCCTCTACTGGCTCCCGATTGCCCAACGCATTAAATTCAAACTACTAACACAGACATACAAAGCCATTCATAACGCTGCCCCAAACTACCTCACCGACCTGATACCCAAATACCACCCAACCCGTAATCTTTGCTCCTCACAAGACCTCCGACTTTCTAGCTCCCTGGTCTCCACCTCCCACGCCCGACTGCAGGACTTCTCCAGCACTTCCCTCATCCTCTGGAACTCACTACCCCAATCCATCAGACTGTCACCTTCCCTCCTCACCTTTAGGCGCACCCTGAAAACCCATCTCTTCAGGGAAGCCTACCCCACCCTCACCTAACAACCAATCTCCTCCACTCCTCCCACCACTCCATCCCCCACAGCCACTTCCGCCTGTACCACTATCCCCTCCCTCTTAGATTGTAAGCTCGAAAGAGCAGGGCCCTTGAATCCCTCGTGTTTTGTTTTGTCACTGAATTGTCTCATGTTCTGTCCCCCCACTATAATGTACAGCGCTGAGCAAACCTTTTAGCGCTATATAAATACTGTATAATAATAATAATAATAATATTGTAAAAAGAAAAATGTTGTATTTAATAACTTCTTGCATTGGAGCCTGCAAAGCATTGCAATTGCAATCAGTGGATAGTGGGTGCGATGGACAGGCTCCTGAAAACCAATTCTCCAGCCTCAGGTCCATACCGAAGTGTTGACCTTTGTTTGTGAAGTTGGAGGAAGTAAACAATGGACAATGTCACCGCACTTGTGTTACATTGAGAATTAGTGCCTCTGCTGTGGTGGCAAATGGGACTTGAAGTCTTCCCTTCACAGATCCATATGTATTTTGATCAATTGTGAATTGTGGCTTGGATGCAGCTGTTCGGCCATGGAAACCCATTCCATGAAGCTCTCTATGCACTGTAATCTGAAGGCCACACAAAGTTTGGAGGTCTTTAGCTAATGACTCTGCAGACAGTTGGCGACTTCTGCACACCGTGTTCTTCAGTATGCGCTGACCCCACTCTGTCATTTTAGGTGGCCTACCACTTCATATCTGAGTTGCTGTTGTTCCCAGTTGCTTCCACTTTGTTATAATACCACTGGAATATTTAGTAGCAAGGAAATTTCATGACTGGATATATTGCACAGGTGGCAACCTATCACAGTACCATGCTTGAATTCATTGAGCTCCTGAGAGTGACCCATTTTTTCACAAATGTTTGTAGAAGCAGTCTGCATGCCTAGGTGCTTGATGTTATACACCTGTGGCCATGGAGGTGATTGGAACACCTGAATCCAATGATTTGGAGGGGTGTCCCAATACTTTTGGCAATATGTATAAAAAGTTTACGATATATAATTATGTGGCCTATAATCCAATACATGAAAGGCTCTTAATCTTTCAGTATAACAAGGAGCACAGGGTTTCAAGCTTAAATACTAATTGAATGAAGTATTATTCCACGCTTTTCTAAGTTATGTCACGTGTGAATTCCAAAAATGGCAGCTTTTTAAAATATTTACACTATGTATTGTAAAATGTGTATACCCGTGGGTCAACTCGCTGAAATAAGCTTCATCCAGATACAGTTGTATTTGACAGTTTATGTATTTGTACTAGGGATGTGACAGCAAGGATTTTATTCATTACTGAATTTCCATAGACACCACATTTCATAATAATTTTTCAGGGTAACATCATATAAGAAAATTATTTATTTTAAAGGAATGGCACAGTTGTGATCATAGTGCATATAAATTTATACTTTTGTCATCTTAAAGGAAACCTGTCATGTGAGATATAAATGGGCTACCATTGATGACCTCCATCTGAAAATACTAGTTGCCTGGATGTTACACTTATTATTTTCTTAAAGCATGTTCCAGGTCAGTGACTCAAGATATGGAAGTTAGTATGACAGCCATGAACAAAAGCTGATCAATAATGACAACTCCTATATTTTTCTCCTGGTAGGTTTCCTTTGAAGTAAACCTGGCACAAATCCAGGCAATTCAGACTAAGAATATGATGAAAAATACATAAACAGAGATTACTTTCAGTGAAAACTACTAGTCAATATGATCTGTAGACCCAAAGATATAGGCACTGCTGTCAATCAAGCTTGGCCCTCCCACTTTCTAAACAACCTGCAGTGGTTAGTAACATCTTGAAGTTTGTAAAAAAAAGAGGGTGCCAACATATTGTTGACAGTCCAGGTAAAGTTTAATTGTCACAATAATCATTTAAGAATAGCCCACTCTTTTCAAGGGTGTCCTTGATCAGGTACAACGCATGAAAACATCTGAATTATCATTGAGATCCTGGCACAAAATATCAAATCTGAGGTCTTAACATGTAATTCTTCTTAGTAGTCTCAGGTTATGGCATACCTTAACATAACCTGTGTGACGGGAGTAACTTTGGGTGGGGGGCCATGGAACCCAGCTTACTTTGGAGAGGTGGGGAGACTCCTTTCTCAGCTCCCCATATCCCTATTATGTGTAAGTCACTCTGTGCCTGTTAGGGGTACAGGGTGATCTGTCCTAATATTGAGGTGGGGGGTTGTTGATTGTTTAATGTCATGTAATTGCATCCCATTGTTCTATTGTGTGTCTTGTTTGGGAGCAAACTATTATGGGATGTATGTGTTTATGTGTATTAACTTGGGGGGGGGGGGCTACCTCCTGGTTTACTTCAAGACTGGTGTCGTCTAGTCTTGTATGGTCGGCTGTGGTGCCTGTTGTCGGTGTTCAGACGGGGAAGTGGTATTTTAACGGAAGTACCCAAGAGCAGTCTGGGGTCGGTTCCGTTACACCCTGAAACTACTAAGAAAAATTACATCTCAGGACCTCAAAGTTAACATACCTCGGAGCTTTCTTTGAGACGTTACTCTGAGGTTGGAGTTGGGGTCGTACACTTCAAAGCTGCTGCCTTAAAAGAACTATCTTTATTGACTGGAATACTTGCGTACCCCAGGGTCCAGAATTCCTCCCCCTCACCTCCTCATTCTATTGGTCAGTGAGGCAGCCCATCATATATTTCATGATCAATAAATAGCATTTAGGCTTCTAAGAACAGGACCAGGCTCCACCTTGACAGGAAAAGTTAAAATTTTAAGGAAAGATTCATATAGTCTTGATATTCCTTGAGAGCAATGTACTACCAGCAAGAGAAGAGGGTATATATATTCACCTGTCCTTCTGGTCTTCTGATCTTTGCTTTATTCAAGAACTGCAGCTGTGGCAATTACACTCTCAGCTCTAGGACAACAAGAATAATGGGCACATTAACCGAAACACACATTGTTCACAGCATCTTTTGTTGCAATTCTGAACGGTTTACAGAATTCTTTGTATCGCTTGCTGCCACAACCAGACAGGAATGTAACAGAGTTTATAATGTGGTAGGATTTTTAAAAGAGGCAATGATTTCTTAGGTTAGAGCAGTGGTCTCCAAACTGTGACCTGCAGGCCAGATGAGGCCCTTTGCTTGCCTTTATCCAGCCCTTAGGACACTATTTCTCCCACAGATACAAGAAACTATTACTCCCACTGACATTAAGAATGAGACACCATTCCTTTCAATGACATCAGTTGTGGGGCATTATTCCGTCAACGATGAGGCAATATTATGTCCACTGATACTGACAATAGGGCAATATTCCTCTTACTGACAACAATGACGGGGCATTATTCCTCCCACTGACAGCAACGATGGGGCACCATTGTTCCCACTGACACCAACGATGGAGCACCATTCCTCCCACTGACACCAACAATGGGGCACTGTTCCTCCCACTAATACCAATGATTGTTTTGCAATTATTTTTCACTTCCACAGATGCTGGGGCATTTTCTATTCCCACTGGCCACAGTCCAGCCCTTCCAAAGTCTGAAGGACAGTAAATTGGCCTTTGTTTAATATGTTTGGTGACCCCCCCCCCAAGTTAGAGCATTTTGAAATAGCATTCTGAAATTCATCTTAATGATTTTTAAATAAAATTGTATTGAAAGATAAGAAAATCAGTGCAAGGAAATATTTATAGATACCACTAATTCAAAATAGACAATACGCATTAAGTGAAAAGTACTTAGCAAATTTTGCTTGGTCTTTGATTCTGTGCAAAGTCCAATTCGCTTGCAGAGTGAGTTCAATCTGATGTGCCGGGATCATAGGCTCTCAGAAACGTGACTTTCTCAGTACCCCTTAGCAGTTTTCAGTGTCAAATAAGAACCCAAAGCTGCAAATGCAGACATTATTCTGCTCCATAAAGAGGGTGTTTACAGAGTTAACACACTCAGTCAAGTAGTCTGAGGGGTGTGCTAAAGAAGTTTTGAATTATTTTATTCTGTTTCAGTGGACACACCCTTAATTTCAACTTTACTATTTGCATTAATATTTCCATATGACAAGGTTTTACAACCCAATTACCAACATATTATTGAGCAGAAGAAATTATGACTTGTTATCTTATTCCTTGGCAAAGTCTCAAATGACGAAACGTGTCAGCAGGAGCTCAAGCATGCACAAGCTGCTTATCTCTGCTTGCTGAGGAGAAGAGTCAGGGACAGATACAGAGCCAGATAAGCATGTGGGTGGAAGACACCAGATGTCTGTATACAATGAGAGGCATAATGAATCTTGATTTAAAACAGAATTGCAGGCCAGGCTACTCTGGCCCCGTCACGTGATCTCCCCTATATCAGCCAATGCCGGCTGCAGGGAAGAGGAGAGAATGATCAACAACAGCTGGCAATGCTTGGGATTGGTGATGTCACTGAAGATTGGTGATGCTTACTATGGCCCATCTGTTCTCGGTAAGATGGTGAAAGTGGAGGTCTTGGGAGGAATGAAAACTGTTTAAAAAAAAGCCTTCCAGGCCTTTGGTAATTAAAAAGGTCAATATGATATTGTAAGTGACATATGTGAGCACTGGTGACAGGTTGCATGTTTGTGGAGTGGATCACACACATTTAACCACTTTAATACTGTGCTATAGCCATTAAAATGCTACAACATGGCTCTCCAGTTATAGAAGGACATCCCTGGACGTCCTAAGTGCGTGCATGGAGAGTGCTCTGTGACCGCTGTGTGCCTTGGATCATGGTAAAGGGCCAATCACAGCAGCCCTTTACCATGTGGTCAGCTGTGCCCAATCACATCTGTCACATTGTAAACACACTGAATTCCTTTTTTCCAGTTATCAGCTTTCCTTGCCTCACACAGAGACCTTGTGTAAGGAAAATAGAGTTGATCTGTGAGGGGCTCAGTGAGTACAGAATTTACACAGTGCCCTGATTATAAATGAAATCCCATCAGCGCAGCTTATCAGTGCAGCCTCATCAGTGCCCATCACTGCTGCCTCATCAGTGCCGCCTCATCAGCGCCTCCTCATCAGTGCACATCAGTGCAGCCTCATCAGTGCCCATCAGTGCAGAAGGAAACTTTTTTTTCAAAATTTTCGGTCTTTTTTCATTTATTTAGCAAAAAAAACTGTGTTAATTAAATACCACCAAAAGGAGGCTCTTTTGTCTAGAAAAAAAGATAAAAATGTAATTTGGGTGCAATGTTGCAAGATCAGACAATTGTCATTCAAAGTGTGACAGCACTGAAAGCTGAAAAATTGAATTTCATACACGAATACTTATTTTTGCAACACAAAGTTTGAATGTGTTACAGTACATAGGTTAATTTGCTATGAAATATATTTTGTTTTCCCATGGAGATATACAGGTTGGGCTTGATGTGTTTATATATACTGCACATAATCTGGTAATAGGTGTTTACAAGTACAGCACAAGTTTTTATGAAATATTTTCAAGATCACACAGAATATTTCACTCACTTATTATTATTATTATTATTATTATTAATATTAGCCTGATGAAACTGGCATATAGGCATTCTTGGTGTCTAACTGATCGACCCCTAAAGTACCACTGTTCTTGGTAGACACGTAGGAGTTTAGATTGTAAGCTCCACGAGCAGGGCCCTCCTATTCCTTCTGTACTGAAATGTATTGTAATTGTACTGTCTCCCTTATATTGTAAAACGCTGCGCAAACTGTTGGCACTATATAAATCCTGTATAATAATAATAATAGGAGTTAGGGGGAGGAACAACAGAAAACCACAGAGGACCAGACTACTGATACACCTGAAAGTGTGCTGGACGGGAAAAACCCTTTGCATTGCATGAGAGTGAAGATCGGCAGAATAGGCAGGGGAGAGGCAAAAAAAACCCCTAATTTTTTTGCATTTCATGTTATTTCAAAGTTACCTTAAAGCTCAGCCGTGGTAAATATTGCTGATGTTTACAGCATTTTGAAACCCTTTATGCAGGAATCAAACATACTCCATTCCTAATGAAATGCCCTCTACATAACATAGAAACAGTTGACAGAACACATTATAAAGAAACACGCAACAATTCCGGCAATGTAAACTTATCACATACAGAGGAAGCATGTATACTGGCATTTAGGAAGTCGGTGACAACAAGGAAGCAGAAGCATAAACACAGGAGAGGTGTAAAGTGAAAATCCGCTTCATTACAATGATCTGTTGTATGACTGTGAAGACAGTTTGTCGCTATAAAAACTTTGGAACGCTGGACGGAATTCATCGGGGCATTCCTGTAAAAATAGCATCCAGGTCATAGATTCAAAAATAGAACTAGAGTGTATCAAAAAAGATTTCAAAGAACAATATGTAAACAAAAGCTACTAAGTCAATATTAGACAAGTCTAATTATTCAATACAATATATATTTAGATGCATAAACATTCAGCTGGGAAAGTATCATTCCTTACTTGTTGCCACAGCTCACAATTGTACTGTAATCGCATTTAACCCCTTCCCACCCAGCTCCATCGTCTTTTTAAATGGGTATTTACACCCGGTGGGCGTAGGATGGACTTCTCAATCACGTGACTGTTGTGATTGGTTGCCACAGTGATCACATGATCTGGAGCCTCCAGCTCCTGATAATGACGAAAGGCTGAGAGCTGTAATGTAGTAGCAACTTTGTGAATTCCAGGTAAAACTCAGGACACGAACTTGAGGAAAAAAAAGCTTTATTAACCAGCTGGGACTTAGCAAGGACTAATGTCTGCAAGCTAAGTGTCTTCAAAAGCATCTTACATAGTGTACATACCCAGAGGCGTCCGTAGAGTTGGTGTCACCCAGTGCGGTAACACTTGGTGACACCCCTTCCGACGATCCCCGCAGAATAGATTGGATCTGCGGATTGAGCAAAATGGATCGGACTCCAATCCATTATGCTCAATCTGCAGATCTGATCCAACCTGCGGGGATCGTCGGCTCTCTTTACAACTTACCTTTTCTTGGAGTGGGTCCGGTGTCACTCCGTATAGGTTGTTTGCCGGCGATCCCCACATGATGCAGGGATTGCCGGCATGCAACCTATACGGGGTGACAGCGGACCAGCTCCAAGAAAGGGTAAATTGTAAAGAAAGGCGACGATCCCCGCAGGATGACACCAGACTTTTCGTGGAGCGGGTCCGGTGTCACCCCGTGTGGTCGGTGTCACCCCGTTCATGCAGCACCCCTCGCACTTGCCTCGGGACACCACTGTATATAACGACAATTATGTTACAATGCATATATTTCCTCTTCACTTGTTCTACTTTTGAAATACATTCTAAGCAGTATACAGGGTATAATCTTTATGGTTTGCACATTTAGCAAACAAACTGTTCCACAGGAAATGAGAGGAAGAAAGCAAGCTGATGGCTTTGTTCTGCAAACAGATGCTTTAGAAACCTTAAAGCTTAAAGGGGAAATCTGCAATATTTGGGTGCTGCCACAGTAAAGCTGCACACAGACCTGACTAATTTCGATAAATTACACATCCATGCAAAGCACCGTGTTTGCCTGCACAGGAACTACAGGCTTTCATGAATCCACATTAAGGTAGTCCCATTCATGCCTATTGAAACACAGTGGCTTCACGGACACAGCCGCTGCTCCCAATTTGACATCTGAGAGAGTGTGTGCAGGTGCATGTTCCCGAACTCATACTGTCTGTTTTCAAGGACACACCATAAACCACAAACATGGCTCTTTGCAAAGATGTACTCTTAAATATTTAGACCCCAGTGACATCTCATGATTTGGGATTGTGGGCAAAATCACTGTGATTCTGCCCGCAATCTCAAATTGTGTGGTGACTGCTGCACAAAACGTGTTTGGGTGCCATTACGGGATAAAATCTTAAACCTTAGAAGGTAATGCAATGTAAATCTGCTGTGACTGACGTGTGCCAGGATAGCACGGCAATCGCTGTAAATCACGCCTTTCAAAAACATGTGAAGCTTGTAACCTGAAAAAGAGCAGAAGCATCTTTTTGGGTGACAAACCCACACAGGGTAGCCCATTCAAGTGGATGGGCTGTCCCTATGTGACCTGCAAAATTGCATTCAAGTCGATATAAAAAAAAAATTTGCACGCAGGAACGCTTGTTCCCACTACATGAAAATGTGAATGGAGCCTTACACAGAAGAAGCACTCTGCAATTCAGGTAAGGGGGAAGTTTGGGTTATGAAGATGTTACTATATGACCATGCTTTGTGTTATACCCTAAATGAGGGTTATCGTGAAACATAGCCTACAGGTAGACATCATAGCTGTTCCCATTAACACAGCATAGTCTTAAAAAAAAAATTCAAATTGTTGATTACCATTTTAAGTGCTTTTTTACTTGCTTAAAAATCCTTACATGTTCTCCCTGCTTTGTAAAATTTTAGATGGGGCTGTTGAGCAATGTTTAATATAATTAACCCTGTCTGCACTGTATTTACAGTTCTTAATTATCAGCTGTTAACTAGATTTGAACACTATGTTAAAAGTTCAGAATTTAGATATGCCTTCCTGCATTGTATGTCATTGAGGCATAGATCACTCTTTGTGAAGACACTGTAGGACTGTCCAGAAAGTCAGACATGACACCTTCTCCTTAGAAACAGAAATATTTTTTAAAACATTTTTTGTTGCGAGAATGGGAACACCTAACAAACATACAGTGGGGTTTTCTCAAATTTACATGCAAAAGTAGAAATATGCTTTACGTTTTTAAACTTTTGAATCCTTTTGCATAATACATCATTACCTTTTACATCCAGAAGATGGAGCCCTTTTGCTAAAAATCTAAATGTCAAAGCTAACTTACAGGGCATTTGGTTCCTACATTTTTTTAAACAGTTTATTAAATAGATACAAGTAATTACAGCCAAAATAAGTAGGTACAAAAAATAACAATGGTTGATTGGACAGACAAATACAGTACCAACCTATAAAAGGCATTAAAGTCAATTAGACAGTCAGTTTGAGGTGGCAGTATACAGCATATAATACCATAGTACAGGGGTGCTCCACCTTTTAAAGAGTGCAAGCCACTTAAGTGATTTGGTAATTGGTCCTGGGCCACAATGAAGTGATATGGCTCAGAATGTCACATTTCTTTTATTCTGAATAGCATAATGACCATTTTCCTCCTGCAGCCGCTGAATGCTGGTGAGAGGGAGAGGAGGAGATGCCGACTTTCAGAGGTTGCAGAAGGAAAATAGAGAGGACCTTTACTTGTATATGCTCCACCATCGCCCCTCCTGTCTAAGTGTAAAACAGAATGTGACATAGCGGCCACACAGGCCCCCTGGAGCATGGGACGGGGTCACCATTGCAACCCAGTGGTTGGGGGGGGGGGGTAAAAACATGTCTCCACTATGGGGTTTTACCACCCCCAAAGCCCCTTACTGTTCTGAGTCTCCTATAAGACTGGATTCACACTAATTTGCTCTGGCTTGCAATGTGGGTGCAGCGCAATGCATCTGCGGCTTTCCTTTGGTTAGCTGCGCTTTGCCATAGATTTCTATTATATCCTGGGTGTGGTGCTCTTTCAGAAAGCGCACCAAACCTGCATGATATAATAGAAGATTGCTTCCCTGGTTTGGGGTCAAGGGCCATACCAGAGGGCTCTGAGGGCCACATGTGGGCCACAAGACACAGGCTGAGCACCCCTGCCATAGTATAAGTAAACTCGGAATGGAGCAGTGAAATGCACTTGGGCCATTAACACATAAAGCAGAGAATGTGGGATTCATCAATTAAATACAGTCATGGCCGAAATTGTTGGCACCCTTGATATTTTTCCTGAAAATCAAGTATTTCACACAAAAAAGGTATTGCATTAACACATGTTTTGCTATACACATGTTTATTCCCTTTGTATGTATTGGAACAAATATAAAACAGAGGCAGAAAAGCAAATATGACATAATGTCACACAAAACCCCAAAAATGGGCTGGACAAAAGTATTGGCACCCTTAACTTAATATTTGGTTGCACACCCTTTGGAAAACATAACTGAAATCAGTCGCTTCCTATAACCATCAATAAGCTTCTGACACCTCTCACCCGGAATTTTGGACCACTCTTCCTTTGCAAACAGCTCCAGGTCTCTCTTATTGGAAGGACACCTTTTCCCAACAGCAATTTTAAGATCTCTCCACAGGTGTTCAATGGGATTTAGATCTGGGCTCATTGCTGGCCACTTCAGAACTCTCCAGCGCTTCTTTGCCATCCATTTCTGAGTGCTTTTTGACGTATGTTTGGGGTCATTGTCCTGCTGGAAGACCCAGGATCTTGGACGCAAACCCAGCTTTCTGACACTGGGCCCTACAGTGCGACCCAAAATCCTTTGGTAATCCTCAGATTTCATGATGCCTTGCACACAGTCAAGGCACCCAGTGCCAGAGGCAGCAAAACAACCCCAAAACATCATTGAACCTCCACCATATTTTACCGTAGGTACTGTGTTTTGTTCTTTGTAGGCCTCATTCCGTTTTCGGTAAACAGTAGAATGATGTGCTTTACCGAAAAGCTCTATCTTGGTCTCATCTGTCCACAAGACGTTTTCCCAGAAGGCTTTTGGCTTACTCAAGTACATTTTGGCAAACTGTAGTCTTGCTTTTTTATGTCTCTGTGTCAGCAGTGGGGTCCTCCTGGGTCTCCTGCCATAGCGTTTCATTTCATTTAAATGTCGACGGATAGTTCGCGCTGACACTGATGCTCCCTGAGCCTGCAGGACAGCTTGAATGTCTTTGGAACATGTTTGGGGCTGCTTATCCACCATCCGGACTATTCTGCGTTGCAATCTTTCATCAATTTTCCTCATCCGTCCACGACCAGGGAGATTAGCTACAGTGCCATGGGTTGCAAACTTCTTGATAATGTTGCGCACTGTGGACAAAGGCAAATCTAGTTCTCTGGAGATGGACTTGTAACCTTGAGATTGTTGATATTTTGCCACAATTTTGGTTCTCAGGTCCTCAGACAGTTCTCGTCTCCTCTTTCTGTTGTCCATGCTTAGTGTGGCACAGACAGACACACAATGCAAAGGTTAAGTGAACGTCTCTCCTTTTTATCTGCTTTCAGGTGTGATTTCTATATTGCCCACACCTGTTACTTGCCCCAGGTGAGTTTACAGGAGCATCACATGCTTGTAACATTCTTATTTATCCGCAGTTGTGAAAGGGTGCCAATACTTTTGTCCAGCCCATTTTTGGAGGTTTGTGTGACATTATGTCGAATTTGCTTTCTTTCCTCCCTTTTTTTGTTTTGTCCCAATACACACAAAGGGAATAAACATGTGTATAGCAAAACATGTGTTAATGCAATACGTTTCGTGAGAAATACATGATTTCCTGGAGAAATATCAAGGGTGCCAACAATTTCGGCCATGACTGTATGTATATGGGCAATCTGTTGGGGGGGGGGGGAGGAAGGGAAAGAGAAAGGGGACTAAGAGGGAGGAGGGGGGAGAGGGTGTGAGAAAGGGGGAGGGAAGCTCAGCTAGGAGAAAATAGTGGGAGAGGAGGAAGGAGAAGTGGAAGAAGTAGTGTAGTAGCAATTTTGGCAAACCAGAGAACTTCGGACACGGACTTGAGGAATACAAATGATTTATTAAAAACAGAGCTGTTTTGACTCAACAGATGGCTCATGCTCTCATCTGCTAAGTGAGTTATAGAAAACTTCTTACAAACGTATATACCAACGATTATGTCACAAGGTATACATTTCTTCTTTCACTTTCTATACACTTAAAAGTCTTCCTAAATTCTACAGAATAACCTTGGACAGCAGCTGCAGCTAAGAATACCAGCTACGAACCGGTACACATTATGCTCACAGGAAATAAGGGAGGGGGGAAGATGAGCCAAAAACCTTGCTTTTACAAACACAGGCTGCTAGAAGTGTTAGAGTTTAAAGGGGATCTCTGCAACATCTGGGTGCTACCACAGTAGGGGGGGGTGAGAAAGGAGGAGGGGGGCTCAGCTAGGAGAAAATACTAGGAAAGGAGGAAGAGGAGGTGGAAGGAGGGAGGAGGGGGGAGAATTATTATTATTATACAGGATTTATATAGCGCCAACAGTTTGCTCAGCGCTTTACAAAATAAAGGGAGACATTACAGCTACAATACAGTTCAATACAAGAGGGTTAGGAGGGCCCTGCTCCTTGGAGCTTACAATCTAAGATCCTACTTAAAATAAAGAAAAACCTGGACCATTGTAACTATGCAAAAAAAAAAGCAGGAATTCAACTTTAAAGTGACACTGCCAGTAGCCCAATGTAGCTCAATGACAGTTCCCTGCAACAGAAGACATAATATATTAACTATAAGAGTGTCCTACGTTTCCTACCTCCCCACGTACCAGAGATGCAGGCTCACCTGTCCAGTGACCGTGCGACCTCCACCTCCAGGAATGGTGAATAGCTGTGTCCCATGTCCTGGTTCCATCCTCCACCCACTACATCACTACAGGACACATTTAACTTGCCCAGAAGTATGAAATGCTGAAGCTTCTGCAGCACTGGAAGTGAGGAAACCATTATATTTCATTGTGTCCAGTCCACTAGGTAATGTCGGTGACTGCAGGACAGGGATCCGGCTGATCTGTAGAAGGGAGCTATGGGACGTGGAGTCTCCTACATCTTACTGTCCAGAACGGCTCCAATCAAATATGTTTTTAGGATGTCTCTCTACATCAACTTAGAAAAACTGGGTGATTTATCTGTGGTTTTCAACCAATAAGATTTCAGCACGTTTCTTCTTGAGTTTAGAATATGAATGCAAACACCTGATTGGTTGTTATGGTTAGTAGTTGAAGTTTTTCTTTTCCCCGACTTTTCACCTGCTGCTCTACATTAGGCTGTCAGTATAGAACTGACAAAACTCAGACTCAGCTTTCTGAATGGCTGACATATAATCCTGTTAGCAATTCCTAAACTGATTATTGACAGTGTCCTCTTGTCGTGAGCTAAATGTCCTGTGGTACACGGCCAACCTCTGCACGCTTGTTGGCAGCATCTTGTTATAACGGACCAGTAAACCAAGACACTAAAACCTCCTTCTAACATTCACAAATCTGTATGTAAAAGCACCCATACTCACAGCCAAAATGACACCCTCCCATTTACATGACACCAAACTCTAAAGAATATGTAAACCCAACATTTCATATTCCTGATATGTGCCTGCTGTACCATGTACTTGTATGAAAAAGTATCCTGTTCTCTGTATTGTTTCTTTTGTGTAAAATCCCTTGTGTTCCTCTGCTTTCCTATCAAAAACTGACCGCACCAGGCATGAGAGCACAGCATGGTCAGATCTCTAACTATGCTGGGAAATCAGACTGCTCTCCTCCAATGATAAGACTTGTCCTGCCTCCCCTGCACAGCCTTTCACTGAGATCAGTGTCCTGCTGTTTCTCCTCACCCAGCTCTTATACAGATGAGAATAAAGGGTATGTGATCACTTATAAAAAGGGGGAAAAGGTATTGATAATGTAATATGTATACACAAATCTTTCTTTCATTTTTATTTTAAACGGAATGGGTTGTTTTACCAGGTGCGGGTTTACAACCATTTTATCTTCCCCCCTTGTTTGATGTTTTAACTGAATAAATGTACTGCCCTGTAGTGTACATATCCAGTAGAGGAAGATGAAAGAAAGAGCGCACAAACCTTGCGCATTACCTCAATAAATAGTGACTAATTTTATTAATAAGGAAATATACTCACAAAATGATTTTATAACAGGCATAATCAACCATAATCCAAACAGGGTTACAGGTAAATCAAAAAGGGGGGGGGGTGAAGGCTAACGCGTTTCGAAGGGTGCTCCCTTCTTCATCAGAGCTGGGTTTGGCAGATAGAGACTTCAGTATGGCAGAGTTCCCATGGCAAGGAGATATTCAGCCACTGAGTGTCAGTATTACAGCAGTTCAGCCTGTTTAGTCTAAACAGGCTGAACTGCTGTAATACTGACACTCATTAAAATTAGTCACTATTTATTGAGGTAATGTGCAAGGTTTGTGCGCTCTTTCTTTCATCTTCCTCTACAGTTTTATTAAGCTTCCCCAGCTTCATGATAGAGCTGCACAACCTCTGATCACCAGTGGATGAATACACAGCACGCTGCTTGTCACTAACGCCTGTTTGATCTGAGTCCTTGAGCGCAGGAGATAATGGATCTTTTGTGTACATATCCAGTTCAGTGCAGTTAGAGGCTTGTTAGCAGCCAGGGTTATTGAGAGAGTTTATTTGGTACCTCCCCCTGCTCTAGAAGCTTGGAGAAGCTTCTATAAGTCAGTAGGCGGAGGCAAGGAGGAGTTGATCTGCATATTTTTGGAAGTCTGACCAATCCCAGACAGGAGGCAGACAAGCCCATAAAATACAACAGAGCCTAGCCAGCAGGAGAGTCAGGTAGAAGATGAACTGGTGAAGTGCTGCTGTGTAGCCTGGGATGAGGCCCCAGAGAAGGGGTGTTCTGTGTCCAGGCTGGAGGAAGGAGGAAAGCTGAAAAAGGAAGCTCCGCTGCCCTGCAGTCCACTGGGGAAGGACAACCTGCATATCCTGCAAAAAGAATCAGCCCAGCGGATAGCCTGAAAGCTATCCATAGCTGCAGTACAAGGACAGTGTGAATACCTTTACACCCCCAGGGCCTAGAAGGGAGCAGTCTGCTAGATGCAAGTTCTTGGAAAGTCTTCAGGGGATAGTTTAGTGCAGCAATGGGCAAACTACGGCCCGCGAGCCGTATACGGCCCGGCGGACCTTTTAATCCGGCCCGCGGAGCTAGGCTCCTCTCACAGTCTGCCCTGAAGACCGGTGTAGCATGAAAATCTGTCTCCTATGAGGATCTGTCCCCCTCGACGTATCTGCGCATGTGCCGGAGATCGCCGATCGGCTGCTAATGCCTGAAACTGGCACATGCGCAGATACGTCGAGGGGGACAGATCCTCATAGGAGACAGATTTTCATGCTACACCAGAACGGCGCGGGAAGACGGCGAGAGGAACGCGTGGAGCAAAGGTAAGTGAATTGACACAGGGGGGACTTAATATGGGGAATGAATTACTATATGGGGGATGAATTACTATGGGGGATGAATTACTATATGGGGGATGAATTACTATAGGGGGGATGAATTAATATGGGGAATGAATTACTATATGGGGGATGAATTACGATATGGGGGATGAATTACTATGGGGGATTAATAACTATATGGGGGATGAATTACTATATGGGGGATGAATTACTATGGGGGATGAATTACTATGGGGGATGAATTACTATGGGGGATGAATTACTATATGGGGGATGAATTACTATATGGGGGATGAATTACTATGGGGGATGAATTACTATATGGGGGATTAATTACTATGCTTACTATGGGGGAATATTACTATACTTACTATGGATGACACATACACATCATTCATCTACTCTTGGTCCGGCCCCCGGGTCCAATATATGAACCCATTGCGGCTCTCAAGTCAAAAAGTTTGCCCACCCCTGGTTTAGTGCTTACCAAATCCCTTGCCTTTAGATCAGATACCGTGGCCAGGTGGGCTGGTATGATCTTCATTAAGGGGAACGCGAGCTCCTACATGTTGGGAGTTTGTTAAAAATTCACCTGAAGGGGACACCAGACTCTTAAAGAGGTGATTACTTTTCCAAAGTCTGTACCAAAGGGAATATAGTCAAGTATCTGTTGTTGCAGTGTGCCAGAGAACAAAGTTGTCCTCATTTTTGTCATTCTTCAAGCCAAATTGGGCATCCCATAAACCCTCTTTCCCTATCCAAGTTTAAATCCCCAATAAATACAAAAAGAACAAGCCTATAGACTGCTTCTTTATGTCTAGATACAAGTTGGGAAATGAGTGTTGACTGGTTGTTCGGAAAATAAAAGGGGACTCAAAACCAGCAGCTCTGAAGGTGGTACCACTACAGTGCCTTGAAAAAGTATTCATACCTCTTGAAATTTCCCACATTTTGTCATGGTACAACCACAAATGTAAATGTATTTTATTGGGATTTTATGCGATAGGCCAACACAAAGTGGTACATCAGTACAACAGTGATTGTGAAGTGGAAGGAATATCTGAAATAAATATATATAACTATCTGAAAAGTGTGGCAGCATTTGTATTCAGCCCCCTTGAGTCAATACTTTGTAGAACCACCTTTCACTGCAATTACAGCTGCAAGTCTTTTGGGGGATGTCTCTACCAGCTTTGCACATCTAGAGAGTGAAATTTTTGCCCATTCTTCTTTGCAAAATAGCTCAGTCTCTGTCAGATTGAATGGAGAGTTGGATTTAGGTCTGGACTTTGACTGGGCCATTCCAATACATGAAAATGCTTTGATATAAACCATTCAGTTGTAGCTCTGGCTGTATGTTTAGGGTCGTTGTCCTGCTGGAAGGTGAATCTCCGCCCCAGTCTCAAGTCTGTTGCAGAGTCTAACAGGTTTTCTTCTAAGATTGCCCTGAATTTGGCTCCATCCATCTTCCCATCAACTCTGACCAGCTTCCCTGTCCCTGCTAAAGAAAAGCATCCCCACAGCATGATGCTGCCACCACCATGTTTCAAGGTGGGGATGATATGTTTTGGGTGATGTGCAGTGTCAGTTTTACGCCACACATAGTGTTTTACTTTGAGGTCACAAAGTTCAATTTTGGTTTCATCTGACCAGAGCATCTTCTTTGACGTTTACTGTATTCCCCACATGGCTTCTTGCAGACTGCAAATGGGATCTCTTATGGCTTTCTTTCAACAATGGTTTTCTTCTTGCCACTCTTCCATAAAGGCCAGATTTGTGGAGTGCAAGACTAATAGTTTTCCTGTGGACAGATTCTCCCACCTGAGCTGTGGATCTCTGCAGCTCCTCCAGAGTTACCATGGGCCTCTTGGCTGCTTCATTGAATAATGCTCTCCTTGTCCGGCCTGTCAGTTTAGGTGGACGGCCATGTCTTGGTAGGTTTACAATTGTGTCATACTCTATTTTTGGATGGTGAATTGAACAGTGTTCTGTGAGATGTTCAAAGCTTGGGATATTTTTTGATAACCTAACCCTGCTTTAAACTTCTCCACAACTTTATCCCTGACCTGTCTGGTGTGTTCCTTGGCCTTCATGATGCTGTTTGTTCACTAATGTTCTCTAACAAACCTCTGAGGGCTTCACAGATCAACTGTATTTATACTGAGATTAAATTACACATAGGTAAACTCTATTTACTAATTAGGTGACTTCTGAAGGTAATTGGTTCCACTAAATTTTAGTTAGGGATATCAGAGTAAAGGGGGCTGAATACAAATGCACGCCACATTTTTCAGATATTTGTAAAAAAATTTGAAAACCATTTATCATTTTCCTTCCACTTCACAACTATCACTTCACTTTGTGTTGGTCTATCACATACTATCCCAATAAAATACATTTATGTTTTTGGTTGTAACATGACAAAATGTGGAAAATTTCAAGAAGTATGAATACTTTTTCAAAGTACTGTACATAAATAAATTATTCTTTTTGAATTTTAAATGGGATCTTGGACTTGCCTTTTAGTAGACTTTTTGTAGCATACAATATTTTGCAGTATGTATTCATCCTTTTTTTCTATGAATTTTTTATTTTTTTTTTATTTTTTTTTTTTATTGAGGCTGTTTAGCACTGGACAATTGCTTTTGCCCATACTCTGATATCAATGAAAGGCTAGGGGTACTTTTTTCCTTTTCACATTTTTTTCTATATATCATTTTGTTTGAGGTGGTTTTGGGCATATTATAAACACCACTTAGTTTTTGATGTGCCCTCCAATATATTATGTTATACTCCGTCTTTTGGTATCCAACTGGAGCCCATTATCCCTCCTTTTCACTCAGTTCTATTGCAGTGGTTTGTGATGCAATTTTTTTTGTAGCTGCACCCCCTCCCCCTCCATGAGTAATGCCCTCTGGGTAGGGTGAAATGCGTTGGAGGTAAGGCTTGGGAGGAGCCAGGCTGAAGCCATTTTTACTCTTCTTACAGTCAGGCTGTTTCTCTTGCAGCACTTCCTTTTCTACTTCTTGACATGCGTGAACAGACAGGGGGCAGGATCTTTTCAGCGCTGCCACCCACCTCCAATGTGAGTCACTGGCGCTACATTGGGATGATTGCTTTGAGCGGTGCCCATAAGATTTCATATAGTCTATGCGTACATAATTTATTTTATGGTAATGTATTTCCCTCCTTTGTTTACATTTAATTTGTGTGGCTACAAATGTGTATACATGCGTTTATACACTTAAGCACGTAACTCGCATGTTTTTCTATGCAGATTTTTGGATTTTGTGTTACAGATCTGAAAGCAGCTCATATTTACGTACCTGTGTGAATGGCTCAATGCAGCTGCTGTCACATCCATAATTAAAAAACACAGTATATGAGTATTTTTATGTCCGTGTCAATGAAACCTAATTATCCAGTCATTTCACAGTGTGATTCTGCCCAGCTTGGTTTACTTTAATATTCTCATTAAATGTATTTATCTGTGAATGTTACTAATACTTTTTTGCATTCAATGGTTTGTATTTAATGTCATATTGATCCTAATATTGAATTAGAAGGCAGGATTACTACATATAATGAATGATTCATTAGATGGCCGTCCGCAGACAGCAAGACTATTTTTACTAGTAGAAAGTAACAGGATCTCTGAGTGATGGAGTCAATACCTGGCAGTCTATGGCATGTAATGCATCCTAGTGGAAATCCCTCTGCTCTGTAAATGAATCTTTTAGTTTTAGGATGTGTCACAATACAGCCCCTACAATTTTTTGCTGGATAAAGTCAGTTTAGTTTATTTATTTATTTATTTATTTATTTATTAAGGCCTGGTTCACACCTATGCGTGCTGAGATTGACATTTGACTTTCTGTCGCATTTTGTGGTGCACTTTGCGCTTTTAACCACTTGCTTACTGGGCACTTATACCCCCTTCCTGCCCAGGCCAAGCTTTCAGCGCTGTCACACTTTGAATGACAATTGCGCAGTCTTGCGACACTGTACCCATATGAATTTTTTATCATTTTTTTTCACACAAATAGAGCTTTCTTTTGGTGGTATTTAATCACCATTGGATGTTTTATTTTTGTGCTATAAACAAAAAAAGAGCAAAAAATTAAAAAAAAAAAAGTTTTTCTTTGTATCTATTATAACATTTTGCAAACAGGTAATGTTTCTCCTTCGCTGATGTACGTTGATGAGGCTGCACTGATAGGCAGCACTGATGGGCACTGATGAGGTGGCACGGATAGGTGGCACTGATGGGAATCGATAGGAGGCACTGATAGGAGGCACTGATAGGTGGCACTGATGAGCTGGCACTGAAGATGCTGCACTAATAGGTGGCACGGCTGGGCAGCACTAATGGGTGGCACCGCTGGGCAGAGGTGAGTGGCACTGCAGGGCACAGGTGGGTGGCACTGCTGAGTGGCACAGATGGGTGGCACAAGTGGGTGGCACTGATGGTCACAGGTGGGTGGCACTGCTGAGTGGCACAGGTGGGTGGCACAGATGGTCACAGGTGGGTGGCACTGCTGAGTGGCACAGGTGGGTGGTACTGATGCACACAACTGGGTGACACTGATGGGTACAGGTGGGTGGCACTGATGGGTACAGGTGGGCGACACTGATGGGCACAAGTGGGCGGCACTGCTGGGCAATGATTATCAGTGTCGATCCCTTCGCTGACAATTGTCAGTTCTCTGCAGTACTTTCCTCACAATGTGACAGCGTGAGAAAAGTGCAACCGATAACCGGCAACTGTATTTACCTGGTGATCACTGTGTCATTGGACACAGCTGATCACGTGGTAAAAAGCCTCCGTGATTGGCTGTTTACCGTACCCCATGGTCAGCTGTGTCCGTAGGACACAGTGATCACCGGCGGGGCTGGTTGCACGCTGCTGGAGGCGCACAGGGGGGTATGTCCTGGAATGATGTCCATGGCCTTTGTCCCAGGATTACACAACTGAGCTGTAGCCATTCTTCGGCTATAGGGCGGTTGGGAACCAGTTAAACATGCATTTGTGCCGTGTTTTGTGGGTTTTTTTGCCAATAGGAAAATATTGAGTGTGACTTTGATGCCCCTTTACACGCTCCGGCACTCAAAGTCACATCAAAGTAGTGCAGGAACCTTTTCAAAGTCACTGTGACTAAAAATGCAAAACGCCTCAAAAATGCAACACTTGTGGTTTTAGTGCAGTTCCACAGAAGTCTATTGCACCAAAAATGCAATCTGCTGCTGTAAAAAAAAAGTCCCAGACCCGTTCCAAAAATGCAGCGGCTGGAAACACATAGATATAAGATGTACCATAGGAAACTATGTTAAAATGACTGTAGTGCATTTCTGCAAAACACACTAAAAATGCATAGGTGTGAATTAGGCCTTATTGCTCAAAGAAAGTAGCAGTTACGCCCACTGATGTGTGTTATGCTGCATGTGACCTTGACCTCCAGAGGATTTACCCCCCTTAATGACCAGGCCTCTTTTTGCTACTCAGCGCTGCACTAATTCAACTGATAATTGCGCGGTCATGCAATGCTGCACCCAAACGAAATTTACGTACTTTTTTTCACAGAAATAGAGCTTTCTTTCGGTGATATTTGATCACCTGTGCGCATTTTATTTTTTATGCTATAAACAAAAAAAGGCCAAAAATTTTTAAGAAAAACAATATTTTTTAATTTCAGCTATAAAAAATATATAGTAAACTCAAAGTTGGTTATAAATTTAGGCCAAAATGTATTCTGCTACATGTTTTTGGTAAACAAAATCCCAATAAGTGTATATTGATTGCTTTGTGTGAAAATTATAGCGTCTACAAACTATGATACTGCAATTTACGCCATTTTTTTGCTATACAGCGCTGCGCTAGTTTAACGGACAATTGCGCGGTCATGCAATACGGTACATAAATGAAATTTACATCCTTTTTTGTCCCACAAATTGAGCTTTCTTTTGGTGGTATTTGATTTTTAATTTTTGCGCTATAAAAAAAAAGGCTGACAATTTTGAGGAAAAAAAACAATATTTTGGACTTTTTGCTATAAAACATGTCCTGTAAAAAAAAATTTCAAAATCAAATTTAGTCATAAATTACTGCCAAAATGTATTCTGCAACATGTCTTTGCTAAAAAAAAACCCAATACGTGTAAATTGATTGGTTTACGTGAAAGTTATAGCGTTTACAAATGGAGGGAAAGATAGTGGGATTTTTAGTTTTTTTTTTATACTAATAATTGCGGCAATCAGCGACTTATGGTGGCGATCAGTGACTTATGGCGGCAATCAGGGACTTATGGCGGGACTGCGGCGGACATTCTGACATTGGGGGGTACTGACTTGGGGTCACTGACATCCCTAGTGACACCAATACAGTGATCAGTGCAAAAACAAAAACACTGACACTGTACTAATCGCACTGGGGAGGAAGGGGTTAACTTTATTTTTCAGGGAAGAGTTATCTGTGTGAGGGGGAGTGTTTTACTAGGGGGCGGGGGTGTGTGCTGGATGGGGATAGGCTGATTGGGAGAGAGAAACTCTTCTGTCCTGATCAGCTTGTCCTCGAGCTGTCAGGGAAGTGACTGAAAGCACAGCTACTGCAGCTGTGCTCTCTGTCACTGATTGCCACCGATCGCCGGGAAAGGACCGGCTGTGACCCGGCGACTGACATCCGTGGCTGGGATCGGCGGGACAGGTAGGGCGGCGGTGGCGCGCCTCGTGCGCGCCCCCTACCTGTTTACAAAACACACGTTTTAAAACGTGGTTTTGCCTGCCCGTGCTGCCATATTTATACAGTGGCTGGGCGGCATGTGGTTAAAAACCAATAGATTTACTGCCAGATCATCAGATGAAAACAAGAAAGAAAACTTAAAAAAAGAAAATGAATGCAGCCTTCATATCCAAGAAATGGTAAGTTGCAATATAATAAAGGTTTGCTTTTGAGTTTAATACTGTTTTAACCTACACAGGGTGGCCTGGCTAAGTGGAGTGGAGAGGATCTATATGTGGTTACTGCAGCAACATTCAGCAGTCCACGTGTACTAATCCCTCTGCTGGCCAACTTATTGGGGCACAAAACCTTGCATTGGAGCGCTCTAGGTAATGTCCCTGAAAGGTAAACAGGATTCCCAGCACAAGAAAACCAGTGTGGACTTTTGCTCGTGCTCATGTACATGTACACTGCACACATGCTTGTATTTCCAAGTGAAGAAGCAATGGTAGATTTACTGTTACAGTTCGGCGTGCATGTACATGAATACACATTGCACATACCAATTAAGGTGCACAATTGGCACTCAGTGGCCAATTAAACTGGTTTGTTATTATGAGCAGTTGATTAATGGTCTTCAGCTTTTTCCCCGTGTTCCTAAGACCTGATCCTCTGTACCTGCTTACTTAAGTATGACCCAGCTTGCCTTTGGACTTCACTTCTGCTCCTACCTCACCTCAGTTCACCTGATTATTCTGACCCTGGCCTGTTTACTGGACTTGTCTCTGCCTGCTGGGACTGTACCACTTTGACCGGCTGTTACTGAGCTTGGCCTGCCTCTTGGACTTTCTCTGCCTGCTGCTGCCCAGTTGTTGCTGACTGCTGCCTGTCTCCTGGTCATGCTACTGTCTTCTGCTCTGGTGCCAAGCTGCTTCTTCATCCTGTTCTGAAGACCACAACTACCAACTCTGCCCACTTGAAGAGTGGATATGACCAGCCAGTTACTCCAGCACTCCCATTTCTTGCTTCCACACTCTCTCGTACTCTTGCAAATGCTCCAGATACCCGAAACCAATATCTTTGCAGTGCGATTTGAGCCCACACAAAATGAATGTGGTGTGATTCCTGTCCAAATCGTATGCGATTTCCCCCACCGCTCCTGTGTGATCCATCCCACTACAGAAAACAGAGAAGCGTCATGAAGTGCAGCAATGGGTAAACGAACAGGATCAAATGTTATCACAACTCACATGTTAAAAATGCTTAATATCTTGCATGTCAACCAAAACCTCAGGGTTGGAGGAGAGGTATAGGAAGTCCGACCAAAGCTGACATCACTTCCACTTTCCGAAATGGAAGAGTTTAAGGTAATATTAGTCTGCTTACTAAATGGAAACTTACATACTTACATGTCAGGAGGAGAGGCAATATTAAGGTTTCTGAAATGTTGTGATTTCAATCCAAGTGGATCACATTTTATGAAACCTGTCTATTTTTTTTCTCCATCTATCACTATAACCTGTTCCATATGTATGATTTTGTTTAATATCTCTATCATCGCTGCCAGTAATGGCATATATGTTGACTTCCACTGCCTGGGTATGGCCTGTCTGTAAGAAAAGAGAAAAAATTGTAGAGACTGTCTTCTGAGCATATAAGTGGGACATTTAGAGGTCTATTTCTAAAAACAATGTTAGACAAATGTTACAAGCATTCACCCATCCTTGATGAATTTTGACTGTATTTTGCTTAATACAGTGATCATTAGCTCCATCTTGTGGTCATAATGAAGTATTTTTTCTAATTGGGGTATTTTAGAAAAATACTACATTATGACCACTAGATGGAGCTAATGATCACTGTATTAAAGGAGAAGTACAGCCAAAGCTCTTTTGGCTGTACTTCTCCTGTGGATCAGTTCAGTTTGTTCTGCACTCCTGTAACCCATTTTCAGCCAACAGTGAGCTGAAGTCCGCTGTCGGCTGACCTCACTTAGCTGGTCCAGGTTGAGGAAAGATCTCAACTCCAAAGTCGGGATCCACCCCAGAGTCTGCAGCAGTACCTGGCTCAGCCTCTCAGCGAGTCGCTGAGAGCCTGAACCAGCCAATCCCTCCTCTACAGCCCAGCTCTCCAGTGAGACAGTCACCGAGCTGACAGTCACCGCTCTCTGCTCACAGCAACTGTGAGAACTCATCGATCAGCGGTCATGTGACCGCAGAGTTCTCACTCTTAGAGCTGGCGGGGGACAGTTGCAGCATCCACTTAGGTATGTACAGTGGGGCAAAAAAGTATTTAGTCAGCCACCAATTGTGCAAGTTCTCCCACTTAAAAAGATGAGAGAGGCCTGTAATTGGCATCATAGGTAGACCTCAACTATGAGAGACAAAATGAGAAAACAAATCCAGACAATCACATTGGCTGATTTGGAAAGAATTTATTTGCAAATTATGGTGGAAAATAAGTATTTGGTCAATATCAAAAGTTCATCTCAATACTTTGTTATATATCCTTTGTTGGCAATGACAGAGGTCAAACGTTTCCTGTAAGTCTTCACAAGGTTGGCACACACTGTTGCTGGTATGTTGGCCCATTCCTCCATGCAGATCTCCTCTAGAGCAGTGATGTTTTGGGGCTGTTGCTGGGCAACATGGACTTTCAACTCCCTCCAAAGGTTTTCTATGGGGTTGAGATCTGGAGACTGGCTAGGGCACTCCAGGACCTTGAAATGCTTCTTACGAAGCTACTCCTTCGTTGCCCGGGCGGTATGTTTGGGATCATTGTCATGTTGGAAGACCCAGCCACGTTTCATCTTCAATGCCCTTGCTGATGGAAGCAGGTTTGCACTCAAAATCTCATGATACATGGCCCCATTTATTCTGTCCTGTACATGGATCAGTCGCCCTGGTCCCTTTGCGGAGAAACAGCCCCAAAGCATGATGTTGCCACCCCCATGCTTCACAGTAGGTATGGTGTTCTTTGGATGCAACTCAGCATTTTCTCTCCTTCAAACACAAGTTGTGTTTCTACCAAACAGTTCTATTTTGGTTTCATCTGACCATATGACATTCTCCCAATCCTCTTCTGGATCATCCAAATGCTCTCTAGCAAACTTCAGATGGGCCCAGACATGTACTGGCTTAAGCAGGGGGACACGTCTGGCACTGCAGGATCTGAGTCCCTGGCGGCGTAGTGTGTTACTGTGATGGTAGCCTTTGTTACGTTGGTCCCAGCTCTCTGCAGGTCATTCACTAGGTCCCCTCGTGTGGTCCTGGGATTTTTGCTCACCGTTCTTGTGATCATTTTGTCCCCACGGGGTGAGATCTTGCGTGGAGCCCCAGATCGAGGGAGATTATCAGTGGTCTTGTATGTCTTCCATTTTCTAATTATTGCTCCCACAGTTGATTTGTTCACACCAAGCTGCTTGCCTATTGCAGATTCAGTCTTCCCAGCCTGGTGCAGGTCTACAATTTTGTTTCTGGTGTCCTTCGACAGCTCTTTGGTCTTCACCATAGTGGAGTTTGGAGTGTGACTGTTTGAGGTTGTGGACAGGTGTCTTTTATACTGATAACAAGTTCAAACAGGTGCCATTGATACAGGTAATGAGTGCAGGACAGAGGAACCTCTTAAAGAAGAAGGTACAGGTCTGTGAGAGCCAGAAATCTTGCTTGTTTGTAGGTGACCAAATACCTATTTTCCACCATAATTTGCAAATAAATTCTTTCCAAATCAGCCAATGTGATTATATGGATTTTTTTTCTCATTTTGTCTCTCATAGTTGAGGTCTACCTATGATGCCAATTACAGGCCTCTCTCATCTTTTTAAGTGGGAGAACTTTCACAATTGGTGGCTGACTAAATACTTTTTTGCCCCACTGTATAAATGCGGTGAATAAAAACAAAGCCATACTTCTCTTTTAAGCAAAATACATTCAAACTTCATCAAGGATGTGTGAATGTTTGTCACATTTGTACAACAATTTTTTTTGTAATAAAAAGACCCATTAGTATATTCCTCCAAATTTGTGCATGCTGACTAAGCAAATTCATATGAAGCTGGAAAACCCCATAATTGCATTAAAATTCGAAATATAAGCAATGTTTTATAAACTCGAGTCATTCAAGCATCTCTTTTATGAGAAATCTTGTACATATGGACGATTTGTCAGCTGGAAAAATGTTATAAATATTGCAGATCAATTATAAAAGCACATCTCTGGCCTTAGTTAAAGGTTAATGGAATATATGATCTATTCTTATCTGGAGAGAACTGAAGGAAGAGGAGAAGTGGTGCAGAACACATGCCTTAATCACAAGAACACTTACAATGCCATGGAGGATTGCTGTAACGTGAACGATATATTACATGCGAAGCGTTGACAGAAACGTCCGCTTGTGGACAATAATATGTACACCCTGCTGACAAAGAATTTTCTGCCTTTTTTTATTACTCTAGAATTAGTTCTTGAGCTTCTTCATCAAAAAAAGTGAACCTAAACTAAGGGAAACTGTTACGCATTAAGGCATGTTGCGTTGATGCAGCCATATGCAACTATGCAGCACAACAGCCAAAATTGGACTTGATCTATTTTTCTTCAAATACTGCAGCCTATAATGCATGGCATGTGCATTGCATATCCCCCAGCCATCCCAGATCCTGCGTGAGTGTCCCAGTATTGAAACATAATCTTGGGGTCCCGTGGAACCGGGCTGTGTCCCACAGTCAACCGCTGATACATTTGTTCTGTTCAACAATAGCACTGCCGGGCAGAGTGATCTCCTGCCTGGCAACAGCTATACAGTCCCAGTAATTATGTAACTGCATAGAAGCATGGGACAAAGATCTCTGGTTCAAGTAAGTCATCTCACCTTGGGCATGTGTTATCTTGACCTCACCCAGCTGTCACCATGCCAAACAGTTATCGGTGAGGGACTCTAGGCACTGCTTGCTCTGGTAGGACAAGCCCAACTGGTGACACAGGGAGGCAGTGTTTTTGTGCCTCCAGGATTTAAACATCTATTCTTAAGAGTTACATCTTAGTATCAACAGATCCTGGCTACTGAAAGCATGGAATATTCTGCTTTACCTGCTGGGTACTGGGATTTTTCAAAAACAAATTAGTTCCCAAACGGCCCTTTTCAGCACCCATATCCTTCTGTCTTCTGCAAAGGTCCCTCAAGATCCTTACTCCTCTTTTCCACATTTCCCTGTAACTGCCCCTGATCAAGATTCATGTCCTTTTGTTCTTCTTTCCGCTGTCTCTGTAACTGTCAGGGATTGCCGCGGCGCTGGTCCCCGCGCAGGCGCAGTCTCGCTCGGGGATGCGGGCGCTAGGTCCTGGTCAGCCACGGCGATGGAGCTTGTGCATTCGCACTAGGGTCCGCGCCTGGCACCAATGACAGCGCAGGGTGCTGTATTTAAATCCCCCCTGAGCTGTCACTTGTTGCCGTATGGTCTCCCTGCATTCCTGTACCTGTGTTTCCTGATTGTTGCTGACCGGATTAAGCCTGACCTTGCTGATTTCTCCTGTCCTGACCCTTGGCTTGCCTGACTTCGCTCCTGGATGCCCCCTTGTGGATCTGACCTCTTGTTGCTGACCTGGCGTGTGACCCGTCCATTCTCTGCCCGCTGCTCTGTACCGCACTGACCCCACGGCTACCGACTCGGCTTGTCTGACTTTGCACTTGCTCACCCATCCGTCCATCCCGTCGGGATCTCCCGGCCTCCTCACATCAGGCTCTCACCCTGCAGGAACCTCTGGCGAGCTCCTCTACCACTGGTGGGTATACCCAGCAGCCACGACCTGGTTTCGGTACGCTCCAAGTCCATCCCCACCATCAGGGGCCCTGGTGAACAAGTGAACCGGGACTTAGACTCCGCGCTCTGGGGAAGCCTGACCAGTGGACTGCTAGAGGTACCATCAGGTGGTTCCTTACAGTAACTGTCCCTCTTCAGGACACCAATACTTAGGTTCTCTTTTCTCTTGTAATTGTCCTTCCTTTTCAGTTTTGCACTAGTCACTCTTTGGGGGACAAAGCACTGACACCACTGCTTTGTGGGAGGGGGGACAAGGCACTGACCCCAATGGTTTGGAGGGGAGGGGGGGAATGACACTATTGCTTTAGGAAGGGAGGACAGTACACTGACATTAAAACCCCTTTCACGTGAGTGGATCGATCAGACCAGAGGCGTCCCTAGGGTTGGTGTCACCCGGTGCAGTAACACTTGGTGACACCCCCTCCGACGATCCCCGCAGGATAGATTGGATCTGTGGATTGAGCATAATGGTTTGGACTCCAATCCATTATGCTCAATCCGCAGATCCGATCTATCCTGCGGGGATTGTCGACTTTCTTTACAACTTACCTTTTCTTGGAGCGGGTCCGGTGTAGCGGCAAGATGTGTCTCCCATGTAGATATGTCCTTCCTGAAGCAACTGCGCATGTCCCGGTTGCTAATAAAAAAACATTTTTCTTACTGTTACAAAATTTAGCAAATTCCTTTTTTTTCACAAATTTAGGCCAAAATGTATTCTGCTACTTTTCGTTGGTAAGATGAACCCAAATCAGCGTATATTATTTAATCTGTAGGAATATTATAGAGTCTACAAACTATGGTATATCTGGAAATTGATCAATTCTGATGTACTGACAACCTATGTCATTTCTTGAGGCCCTAAAATTCCAGAATAGTACATACAGTGAGGAACAGAAGTATTTGAACAACCTGCGATTTTGCATGTTCTCCCACTTAGAAATCATGGAGGGGTCTGAAATTCACATTGTAGGTGCATTCCCACTCTGAGACAGAATTAAAAAGAAAAAATTCAGGAAATCACATTGTATGATTTGTAAAGAATTTATTTGTCTTGCACTGCTGAACATAAGTATTTGAACACCTGAGAAAATCAGTGTTAATATTTGGTACAGAAGCCTTTGTTTGCAATTACAGAGGTCAGACGTTTCCTGTAGTTCTTGACCAGGTTTGCACACACTGCAACAGGGATTTTGGCCCACTCCTCCACATAGATCTCCTCTAGATCTGTCAGGTTTTGGGGCTGTTGCTGAGCAACATGGAGTTTCAGCTCCCTCCAAAGATGTTCTATTGGATTTAGGTCTGGAGACTGGCTAGGCCACTCCAGAACCTTGATATGCTTCTTACGGAGCCACTCCTTGGTTATCCTGGCTATGTACTTCGGGTCGTTGTCATGTTGGAAGACCCAGCCACGACCCATCTTCAATGCTCTGACTGAGGGAAGGAGGTTGTTGCTCAAAATCTCACAATAAATGGCCCCATTCATCCTCTCCTTAATACAGTGCAGTCGTCCTGTCCCCTTCTTAGAAAAGCACCCCCAAAGCATAATGTTACCACTCCCATGCTTCACAGTAGGGATGGTGTTCTTGGGATGCAACTCATCCTTCTTTTTCCTCCAAACACGAGTGAAGTTTAGACCAAAAAGTTCTACTTTGGTCTCATCTGACCACATGACTTTCTCCCATGCCTCCTCTGGATCATCCAGATGGTCATTGGCAAACCTCAGACGGGCCTGGACATGTGATGACTTGAGCAGGGGAACTTTCCGTGCAATGCATGAATTGAAACCATGACGGCGTAGTGTTCTACCGACAGTGACCTTTGAAACTGTGGTCCCAGCTCTCTTAATGTCATTAACCAGCTTCTCCCTTGTAGTTCTGGGCTGATTCTTCATCTTTCTTATCATCAGTGATACCCCACGAGGTGAGATCTTGCATGGAGCACCAGTCCAAGGGAGACTGACAGTCGTCTTTAGCCTCTTCCATTTTCTAACAATTGCTCCAACAGTTGATCTATTTTCACCAAGCTGCTTGGCAATTCCCCTGTAGCCCTTTCCAGCCTTGTGGAGGTCCACAATTTTGTCTCTGGTGTCTTTTGACAGCTCTTTGGTCTTACCCATGGTAGTAGTCTGACTGACTGTGGGGTGGACAGGTGTCTTTAAAGAGCTCAGACAGGTGCTACTAAGTTAGATTAATGAGTGGAGTAGAGGTGGACTTTTTAAAGGCATAGTAACAGGTCTTTGAGAACCAGATTTCTTGCTGTTTCTTAGGTGTTCAAATACTTATGTTCAGCAGTGCAAGACAAATAAATTCTTTAAAAATCATACAATGTGATTTCCTGAATTTTTTTTTTAATTCTGTCTCTCGGAGTGGGAATGCACCTACAATGTGAATTTCAGACCCCTCCATGATTTCTAAGTGGGAGAACTTGCAAAATCACAGGGTGTTCAGATAATTCTGTTCCTCACTGTATACCCCGTTTTAGAAAGTGGACTCCTCAAGGTAGTTAGCGTACACAGCTCATCCCTGAACTCTGCACTCTGTATACAGCACACCCCTGAACTGTGCACTTTGTATGTAATGCACTCCTGAACCTTGCACTCTGTACGTAGTACACCGCTGTACACTGCACTTTGTACATAGCACACCCCTGAACTCTGCACTCCGTACCTAGTGCACCCCTGAAGTCTGCACGTGGTGTAAGCCTGAACTCTGCATGTAGCGCACCCATGAACTCTGCGCACTGTATGTAGAGCTCCCCTAAACTCTGCATAGGGCACCCTTGGAACTGCACTCACAGGGAGATAGAACTGGGCCAGTTAGGAGATGCAAGGAAGCTTTGGGGGGGGGGGTTGGGGTCAGAGTTAGGGATTGTGCACCCATGCACATAGCTCAACCTTGAACCCTGTACTCTGTACGTAGTACACCCCTGAACTCTGCACTTTGTACGTAGCACACCCCTGAGCTCTGCACCTAGCGTACCCCTGAACCCTACACTCTATACCTAATGCACCCGAGAACCCTGCACTGTGTACGTAGTGCACCTCTAAACCCTGCACTCTGTACACAGCACACCCCTGAACTCTGCACTCTGTACACAGCGCATAACTGAACCTTGCACTCTGTATATAGGACACACCTAGACCCTGTACTCTGTATGTAGTGCACCCCTGAACCCTGCGCTCTGTACCTAGTGCACCCAAATCCTGCACTCTGTACCTAGCACACTCATAAACCCTGCGCTGCACAAAGCACACCCCTGAACCCTGCGCATAGGGCACCTTTGGAACTGCACTCTGTACATCGTGCACCCCTGAACTCTGCAATCTGTACGTAACGCATTCCTAAAATCTGTACTCTGTAAATAGCGCACCCCCAATACAACCGGCACTTTGAGGGCAACCATACTGCTGATGGGGCTCACAATGAAATTGAGTTTGACACCCTTGCCCTAGAGAATAAAATGGTGATAGCTCCAAGTTTTATGTACCACAAAACCTCAGTAAAAAATACATTACTTTTTAATTACACTACAAATTTTATTTTTGTAAAGTATAAAGATGAGGTTGTATCAAGTAAATAAGCACCCAACATGACAAACCCTAAAATTGTGTGCGCCTGAAAAATGGTAACAAACTTCAATATTTTCCATAGGGGAAGCTTTGAAAGCCCTTCCAGGTCATCTGTTTAGAGTGACCCATAAATGATGGGCCTAGAATGATTGCTCACTACAGTGTGTACGTCAATATGTAACATTTTCATGCGCCGGAGCCCCGATGTATGTTCGAAGCGGCATGTAAATCGGGGTGGAGGGGGTGCGATTTGACATGCTTGCGTGTAACTTAATTTTTTGCATATGTTTTTTTAAACTAAACTTTTTTCATCACTTAGGAAACAAAATGTCCATTATGTGATTTTTTTTGGTGACAGGGTCTCTTTATTGAGACCACTGCTGCTTTGCCTGCCCTTCACTAAATGCAATTGAGTGCAGATCATGTTCCATGACACAGGGACCCGGGAGGGACATCTTACACATCACTTCTGGGTCAGCAACAGCAAAGGGAGGCCAGTGAATTGACATTTGCTTCCCTTACCTCTTCTCGCCATGTTGATCCCAGGTTTACCAGTGGGTGGGTGGACCCAAGAAACAAGGCGGAAGTGGCCCTCACCACCTGTTTGTCAGATTTATACACTCCCAGGAGCTGCAGCCACCAGGAGTGTGTGTAACCTCCCCCATTGTATCTACATTGGTAGCAGCAAAAGGGTTAAAGCAACCTCCTGAGGAAAAGGGTCTACACGGGTCATGTGGGAGCGCACACTGCCGTAACCCATGGTAACTGTACTGCTGTGAAATGTTGATGGCTCTCCTAGGTGACCCAATATCTTCTATCACCGACAAGAGCAAGACACACAGGGTATGTACATGGGGCCACAGAGCACAGTGCCTTCCCCCTCCACCTCTCCGCCCACACCTCACAGGGAGGAGCCCTATGGTACAGTATCTTCAGCCTCCACAGCAAGCCAATTAGCAATTTTCAAAGTAAAACCCCGCCCATATTCTTCCCAGGCGAAACGCTCAGCTATTAATGTGGTGGGTGTGGTCTGCCAGCTACACTGAAAGTGGGAGAGGCAAGACGCGTCCTGCAGGAACAAGCACGGCTTGACTGGGCATAGGGAGCATACCCAGCGCCCCTTCAGAGCCCAACTTTCTTCTGCCCACTCTCTGTCTCTTTAGCGCCTAAGTTCCGCCTATTTAGCGCCTAAGTTCCGCCCACCTCCTTAGTGGCTATGTTCCGCCCACTTTCCGCTTAAGTTCCGCCCACTCTGCGCCATTAGCGCCAGACTTCCGCCCACTCTCCGCCTCTTTAGCATCTATTTCACGCCCACTCTACGCCTCTTGTGCCTAAGTTCCGCCTCTTTAGCGGCTAATTCCCGCCCACTCTACACCTCTTGCGCGTAAGTTCTGCCCGTTTGGCGTCTAACTTCCCCCAACTCTCCGCCTCTTTAGCTCCTAAGTTCGGCCCACCCTTCGCCTCTTGCGCCTAACTTCCGCCCAGTTTCCGCCTCTTTAGCGTTTAAATTCCGCCCACTCTACGCCACATTAACTCCTAACTTGTGTCCAGTTTACACCTCTTCGTCTAACTTCCGCCCACTCTACGCCCTATTAGCGCATAACATACGACTCGTTAGCGCTAAAGTCCCGCCTACTGTCCGCCTCTTTAGCGCCTAACTTCCGCCCACTCTACGCCCCGTTAGATTTTTCCCAACCTGCGCCTTATTATAGCGCCTAAAATGCCCCCGCTCTGCTACCCAACTTCTCCCTCCTTCTCCCCGTCCAGCTTCTCTCACTGCGGATAACAACCCCAGCTCACCGCGCCTAGAACGGTAGCACCAGTAGCGAAGCAGCAAGGTGGAATCTCCGCCCATGTTCAATTCTAGAGGCAGTGCTCCGGTTCTGAAGGTTGTGGGCGGAGTTTATCAACTACAGTAGAAGTGAGACGGGGCCCTAGAGGTACAAGGCGGGCGCTAATGGGGAGCACGAGGAATCCATATGGCTCCGGGTATGAGCTCTACGAGCCTACGCCGTCACGCTTTTCCTCTAGTAACTCCACGTAGAAGCCCCCAGAACGGAATATGGGTGGGCATTCTCCCTTGCGGTTTCCTGATTGGCTAATAGGGCATTGGGCGGGTACAAGTAAGGTGCCTGTGGGCGTGATAGGGGAGGAGATTAAACATGTCTCCTCCCCCTTAGAGTTGGGCTGTCATACCCCATAGGACTCCCCTTGTATTGTGTGGTACAGGGAGCAGAGGGATCATACTGTCCATAGGGATGAAGAACAGGTTGCTATGGGAGAAGGCAGGGCCATGTACCTTTCACCTCTATGGTCGATGTATGTGCAGCCATGCCAAGCTTTGTAGCCTCTTAGGGCTCATCGATAATTGTGGTACCATCTGAAGAGCAATCTGCATTCAGATCACTTTTCAGAGGGCATTTGACAGTGAAGAGTCCTTATAACACCTCCTCCTTGCATGATTTAACTTGTACTTGGTTGCGGTGTGGCCACATTAAAGTGGAACCTCACCCTAAAGGGAATGTCTGGATGTACGCCATTCCTCTCCCCCCCATTTTTGGCAGCTTTGGGGGGGGAGGTACCTGGTTTTGACAGTCGGAATGCTGTGCCTGATCCACTGCAAGTTCTCCTCCCCCCATCCAGAACCTCCTGGGACATGTCCCAGATCACAGGAGGCTGCGGGACCGTTCACAATGCGCAGAGCAGCTTGCACATGCCCAGTGGGATGCCGCAAGGAACCACAGCTGGCTGCCCACAGTTAACATGTCAGCGCCAGGGACCTGACCACTGGCAAAGAACCAATTTGAGTGAGGACAGCGATGGATCTCTGGACAGGCAAGGCTAGGTTCACATCTATGCACGTTGCTGTTGATGCGTTTTTCAGCGCGTTTTGCTTTTTTTTTTCTTTTGGTTAATAGGAAAGTATGACAGTTTTATTCATGTAGTGCGACTTTGATGTAACTTTACAATCTCTGGCACTCAAGCAGGGGCGGACTGACAACAAATGGGGCCCCTGGGCAATAGGGGATCATGGGGCCCCTGTGTCCTCACCCACACTCAAACCACACCCAAAAAAGCCTACGAAAGGTACCAGGGATATCTCATGGGGCCCCCTACTGACCCCGGGCCCTTAGGCAGTGCCCGAGTTCCCCACTGGTCAGTCCGCCCCTGCACTCAAGTAGCATCAAAGTAGTGCAGGAACCGTTATGTGTCCAAAGTCACATGATAGAGTTAACTGTAATCATGAGGGTCAGCGGTAATCATTAAGATTGTAACAATTATTGCTATAATAAAAATGCAGCGCAAATAATTATATTACATAAAACAGTACAAATTGAACAAAAAAGTCACAAATAAAGTCTTGTGCGCCAACAAAAGAAAACGTGATAGAAAAAGGTATACATTTTCCAGCGTGCTCAAATCATCCGTGACATCCAATTTCACCCACACTCACCAAATGAAGTGGACTCCTAAGCTGATATGGCTTAAGAATCAGGCCAATCAAACAATTACACAAAGATAACCAAAGTAAATACAGAATGCAGTTTTTAAATGATTTCATTTATTAATAGAAAAAAAGCTGTCCAAACATGCCTGCCCCTATGTGAAAAAGTAATTGCCACCCCGTCCCCCCTTTGCTAAATCATGAATGAACTGTGATTAACCACATTTTTTGGAAAGCTGCGTAATGAGGCCATAGACGGGTCGAAAATCGGCTGATTTTTCGGCCGGAAAAAAAAATCGCCCGATTTTCGCACCGTTAATGGGTTAATTAGTTGGCCGTTTTTCAGGGTTTTGGCACATTTTTTTTATTGGTGAAGTTGGAACAAAAACGGCCGATTTTGCCAATCGCCCGATTTTCCCAGCAATGATGGGCAAATCGGCCGATCTTTTTACCGATAAAAAATCTGCGCATGAGCCGTGGCCTGCAAGAAGAAAAAGAAGAAGAATTCCAGTCCTCTATTATATTTGACATGAAAAAGTATTGCGGTTGCAACAATGTATCTATTTGTATCTGAATAAAACCATCTGTATCCGAAATGGATACAAATGGATTCATTGTTGCAACCGCAAGACTTTTTCATGTCAAATATAATAGCGGAGCTCTCTGCAGGGACAGAAGTAATTAAATGCCGGCAGTAGATGGGACGAAAATCGGCCGATTTTTTTTTTTTACCGTTGGTGATAACGTCGGCCTATTGAACGACCAATTTTTTTTTTTAAACGGACGGTTTTCGACCCGTCTATGGCTTGCATAAAATGTCGCTTGCCACACCCAGGCCTTATTACTGCCACACCTGTTGAACCAAGAAATCACTTAAATAGAAGCTGCCTGACAAAGTGAAACACACCAAAACATCTAAAAATGCAGCACACCATGCCGTGATCTAAAGAACTTCAAAAAGGTTTTTGATCTCAAGTAAACTACGATGAGAGCCATTATCCACAAATGGAGAAAACCTGGAACAGTGGTGAACCTTCCCAGAAATGGTTGGCCTACCAAAATTATGCTAAGAGCACAAAAACGACTCATCCAGGAGGTCATAAAAGAACCCAGAACAACATCTAAAGAACTGCAGGCCTCGCTTGCCTTTGTTAAGGTCAGTGTTCATGATTCAACAATAAGAAAGAGACCGGGCCAAAATGGCATCCATGGGAGAGGTCAAGGGCAAAAGTCACTGCTAACCAAAAAGAACACAGAGGCTCGTATCACATTTGCAAAATAAAATCTTGATTATCTCCAAGACATTTGGGCAAGTATTCTGTGGACTGATGAGACAAAAGTTGAAATTTTTGGATGGTGTGCGTCCCATTACATCTGGTGTAAAACTAACATAGCAGTTCATTTAAAGAACATCATACCAACAATCAAATGTGGTGGTAGGGTGAGGGTCTGCTTAGCAGTTTCAGGACCTAGACAACTTGCCAAATTGATGGGACAATAAATTCGGTGCTCTACCAGAAAATACTGAAGGAGAATGTTGTGACCTCAAGCACAATTGGGTTATGCAGCAGGGTGTTTAGGGGGCAATTACTTTTTCACAAAGGGCCAGGCAGGTTTTGACAGCTTTTTTCCTTTTAATAAATGAAATCCTCATTTAAAAACTGCATTTTGTATTTATTCAAGTTTTCTTTGTGTAGTATTAAAATTTGTTTGGTGATTTGAATCATTTAGGTGTGACAGCTACTGGTTCAGAGAATGACTCCTAAGCTGTATACTAGGGAGGGTCCTGCCTAAGGGACAATGTTACAATAACAGCCCATCAGTCTATATTAAACTCTTTCCTTGCTGGCCATCACGTTGGGGCTCAAATCCAGAGTTGTAATGCTCAAGAGACAATGGTACAATAACAGCCAGTCAGTCTGTATTAAACTCTTTCCCTGCTGGCCATAATATTGGGACCCAGATCCAAAGCTGGAGTGTTCAACATAAGTTCCTCCTAACCCGGGTATAAGTGGCTGTGCTGTGTCTCAAGGAAGCAATACTGTTGCTTTTTAATAGGGTGCAACAGAGTTTGGCCAGCGAAGTGACAGCTGGTCTACCTGTGTTTTCCTTTGGAAACTCAGTGGTCTCCAAAGAAGAAACATGGGAACCATCAAATACACAAACAGGCTTTGTGACAGCAGTCACTTTGGGTGGGGGGGCCATGGAACCCAGCTCACTTTGGAAAGGTGGGGAGACCCCTGTCTCAGCTCCCCATATCCTTATTATGTGTAAGTCATCCGGTGCCTTTTAGGGGTACAGGATGATCTGCCCTAATATTGGGGAGGGGGGTTGTTGATTGTTTAATGCCATGTGGTTGCATCCCATTGTTCTATTGTTTGTCTTGCTTGGGAGCAAACTATTATAGGATGTATGTGTTTATGTGTATTAGCTTAGTGGGGGGTGTCTCCAGCAGCCCTCCCTCCTGATGGGACTGTCTGCTGGTGTGAAGTTTGAATACCTGTGTGTCTCTTGTTGCTAAGTGTAGACCCTGCCCTGTGTCATTAAAAAGCCAGTTCGATTTTCAAATAAAGAGCTCCATGTTCAGACAGATTAGTGTTCTCTAGTCTTGTTTGGTTGGCTGTGGTGTCTGTGGTCAGTGTTCGGACGGGGAAGCGGTATTATAACAGAAGTACCCAAGCGCAGACTGGGTCGGTTCTGTTACAGGCTTGAAATACAATTATACAATGCTCTAACATTCATTTAAAAGGCCTATTTGAAAATGAACTTATGACACATTTTCTAGCTAACATTTCAACCAAAGGTACCTCCCATCAAGGCCTGTCAGGAGATGGGCCATAGTTGTTATCCATAGTGGAAAATACTGGCATCTCTTGGGACCTTGGACTGTGGACACAGTCTCTTCTAAACTTTGTGTTTAGGGAGTCTTAGGCCACTCTTTTTAGGGGGAAGTATTGACCTTTTGACTCTGTGCTTCTTTGGCTTACATGGTCCTTTTCTGAGAGCTCTTTAGCAGGTTCAGGGGGCAGCTGGAGGATCTTTGTCTCCTACTCATCTTGGCAGAATGGAAGGCTCTTCCTGATTTTCATCCCAATGGATCTCATCTGAGGTACAAATTCAGGGGCTTCGGTTCTAAGTAGCAGAGGTAGGTGGAGTGGCATCTGGACACAGATGATCACAATCATTGCATGCAGACATAATTTTTTTCACTGTTTTCTTCCTCCTCCACAACTGGTGGAAAAGACTGTGATTGCATTGCTGGTCTCTGCCTTGAAGGGGATGCTTGGGTAGAGGATGGATCAGTCTGTTGAGGCATTGGAACAGCTTCTCCTAGATGTTGAAGATGGTTATGTGCCAAACTTTTAGTGGACCTGTTTTCCTCTCCAGTCAGATCTAGTACACCAGCAAACCAGACATTTGCTTGCAGATGATGCAGGGTTGGTAATTCCACTGGTAACCTAGTTTGTACTGTCCGGAGACACCCACATTTCTTAGAAGCACTGTAGATAGACTGTTGATCCTGGACTCTATCTCTCAAATAAAAGTTTCTCTTATACTGTTGGCCTTGGACACTTGATGTGCCTTGACTTTCTCATAAGCCATACTTAAGTTCTTTCTGAGGCAATCCACTTACCCTCTGTGGGACACAGCAAATGTCTTATCCAGAGATATGCCAAAATTTAAATCAACTGGCAATTGGGCTTCTTTCCCAAACATCAGCATATATGAAGGATAACCTGTGGCATCATTCTCCATGCTGGTGTATGCATGCACAGCTGCAGGAATGAGCCTACTCCAGTGTTGCTTCTCCTTTGTCAAAGTTCCAAGCATGTCAAGAAGGGGGCAGTTGAACCTCTCAGGCTGCAGATTCTTTTGTTGATGTTAGGAGGTCATTCTGGACTTCTGAACTTCTAACAGATCTAGCAGTTTCCTGATGATACGGCTCTCAAAGTTTCTTCCCTGATCAGAATGAATTCATAGGGGTAACCCATAATGAACAAAGAACTTCTCTACCAAGTCCTTGGCCACCATGGATACTTGTTGGTTGTTGTCAGAAACACCTGACATTTCCCTGTCCACTTAATACACATTCTAGGCACAAGAAGTCCATGCACACTAACTCCATGGGTCCTTGACTTTGGAAGTGACTCTCTGCGGCAGCTCTGGAGGTCAAAGTCTTGGCGGTGTTTCATGCAATTAAAATTTTTTTGGGCCCTTTAAGATGTCCCTCTTTACTATTTTCAGATGCTGGCAACTATGAAAAAGATAATGTCTCTGAGCTCCCGCACATCAAGCAGATTGATATTATAAATTCAGGATCTCTGCATAAGGTTTCAACTGTACACAGCTGCTGCCCACCTTCTATTGGCCAAATCTGCTTCCACTTCGCACATGCATGACATTTCATTTTGTTATAAATACTAAACATAATTTTGAATCATGTGAGGAGAGAAAAAAAAATATCAGCACAGGTTTCTAGACGTGCTACCTATGCCACTGCTTTTAACCCCAAGAGTTAGCAACTAATATTCCACTGTCAAATAAAAGTATCAGAATTCACAACCCCAGTGTAAGAACCTGTATATAATTTACATATCTGCAGAAGTCAAACTGCAGCAGAAGACTTCACCGAAAAAGATTTATACCACAGAGAATTATGGACATTTCTTTGCTGGAAAAGACCATTACGTCCCTTGGGATTATCCTGACAGTAACAGTGATGGCTTATATTGGTTCCCAGCTACTTGGAAACAAACATCACACACTCTATATTCTTTATTACATCTAAGGACCAAGGAATATTACTACTCCCACTGAAGGCTTAAATAACTCATTTAATCTGCTGAAAATAAAATAAAATATATTCTTTAACACATTTTTTATATGTGTATGTACTATTTTTTATATGTGTATGTACTATTTTATTAATGTTCAGTAAAGTGTTACATTTTATGAAGCATTGTTTGTAGTGCCTATAAAGTCCATAAGGTTCTTTACTTTCAATCAGAGTCTATTTAACCCCTTCATGCCTAAGGGTAAAACAAATCTAAATGCCTAAGCACAATTCTGCAACGTTGTGTTAGTAAAATCGTACATATCATCACAACTACTTTGTACATCCAGGTGGATTATACCTTGTTTTTTTTCAGGACAAATTGGACTTTCATTTGGTGGTAAATGGTAATGGATAGCTCCTAATTTTTTTTATTATCAAAGGAAAACTGGCTCAAAATAGTAAAAAAAAATAGTTTTTTTTTTAAATTTAGCTGTGTGCTTCTTGTTACGACCATAACCTACCTCCATAGAACAACCCAAAATCAATTCTCTAGCTCTTGACGATCGCAGCGATACCATATATATGTATGTTATTTGTTGTTTGTACCCGTAGTACAGCCCAGAAACAATAGTGCACATTTTGTTTTTGTCTTTTTTTTTTTCACCTAAAACACACTGACATTAACGCTAACTGGCACCAATTTTTTTTTTAAATCCTGACCTTTGACCCAAACACTAACCCTGGTACTGAACTAGATCAAACCTTGATCTAGGTATTTTTCTTTATTTTTTCTTTTATTTTTTAATATTTATCTTTTTTTCTTTTTTTTTTACAAACATTTTTTTTATCTCTCTATGTCAGGAGTTAGAGAGATACAATGTATCTCTCCTCTCCATTCATAGAGAGAAAAAACAAGGGAGCCTGGCTGCACAGTGACTGATCACTGTGATAGCCAATCAGAGGCTATCACAGCGATCACGTGACCCGGAATCGGGAGTCCTGGGTCCCGAACGTTAGAACGGGACCCGGGGCTCTCAGTGACACCGTGGTCTCTGTGCTGGGAGTGCGCCGAGTGGCGCGCTCCCAGCACAAAGACAGGTACGCAAAAAAAGCCCAGTTCCATGAGGCCACATATTTGTGTGCCATCAGCATCAAGGGGTTAAGTTAAAGTGATTGGAAAGGCACAGTTTTTATTTTTTGAAAATAACAAACTTGTTATACTTAACAAACATGCTGTACTTCTCTGTGCAATGGTTTTACACAGAGCAGTTCCGATCCTTTCGTTCTTGGAATCCCCTCACCCTTGCCAAGTGTCCCCATAGCAAGCGACTTGCTATAAGGACACTCATGTCTGCTCGCGTCCGAGCCGGCTCTGTGTGTCCATAAGATGTACAAGCACAGTTCGGCCTTGCTCCCGCTCTCTCTTCATTGGCTGTAATTGACCGCAGCAGGAGCTGCTGTGTTTAAGCCAATGAGGAGGGTGAGAGCCTCTGCTCTCCTGCACATCGCTGGATCAAGATTGGCCTCAAGTAAGAATTTACTCAGAGGGAGCTACTTGCAGGTTTTTTTTTTGTACCTTAATGCATAGAATCCTTTTTTAATGTGGTTTTAAAGTCTGTTTTTTTAAATTGCAATGCATTCTCTGCATTAAAGTAAAAAACACCCAAATATTTGTCCTACCCAACCCCTTCCCTAAACACTTACCTGGCTCCATGTCAACGCTCCTTGTCCTCCTGCTGTCAGTCTAACTCCTGTGAGGAGGGAACAGGAGTGAACCCTTACCTTGTAAAACAACCAAATTAGTCTAAAATAAAAATGAAATGTAAAACGTGTGTGTACACATAAAAAAAAATATTATAAATACCTTTTTTCCCCTTTTTTATCAGTCAGTGGATGCATTAGTAACCCCTCCAGCACTGGTATCAGTGTACACAATAATAACCCCCAGCACTGGTATCGGTGTACACAATAATAACCCCCAGCACTGGTATCGGTGTACACAATAATAACCCCCAGCACTGGTATCGGTGTACACAATATTAACCCCCAGCACTGGTATCGGTGTACACAATATTAACCCCCAGCACTGGTATCGGTGTACACAATATTAACCCCCAGCACTGGTATTGGTGTACACAATATTAACCCCCAGCACTGGTATCGGTGTACACAATAATAACCCCCAGCACTGGTATCGGTGTACACAATATTAACCCCCAGCACTGGTATCGGTGTACACAATAATAACCCCCAGCACTGGTATCGGTGTACACAATAATAACCCCCAGCACTGGTATCGGTGTACACAATAATAACCCCCAGCACAGATGTCAGTGTACACAGTAATAACCCCCAGCACAGGTGTTTGTGGATACATTATTAACCCCCCAGCAATGGTGTCAGTGCACACATAATAATCACCAGCATTGGTGTCACTGGATAACATAAAAACACTCAGCACAGGTATCAGTGGACACAATAATAAACCCCTACATTGGTGTCAGTGGAAGTCACAATCGCCCCCAACATCAATGTTACTGCATGCAATAATTCCCAGCATTGATGTCAGTGGATGCAATAATAACCCCTAGCACAGGTTTAATTGGGCACAATAATGGCTCCCAGCAAAGGTGTCAGTATTATTAACTCCCTTCCCCACATTGGTGGTCAGTGACATTGAAATGTAACTCCTCCCATGACCATCACTGTGGGGGGATAGCGTTAACTTTCACTGACATGTTCACAAATGCAGAGGGGGTGTGGTGGGTTAAAATTGCCATGAGGACCAATGCAGAGTGGGGAGGATGGGGGGGGGGGGGGTTTAACATTCACTGCCACTGACCACCAGTGCAGGAGATTTGGCAGTGGCAGTGAATGTTAACCCCCATACCTCATCTGCATTGGTGGTCATGGCAATGTTAACCCTTTCCTCAATTCCAGTCTACTCCAGTCCCATTTTCCTACTTCCTGCAGTTTAGCATAGGCCAGGGAGCAGCAGCAATACTAATCAAATATATCAAATACTGAGCTTACCTCTGCACATGCTCACTCCTGCTCAGCTCACATCTCTCTCTTTCCGGAGGGCGAGCAGGATCTCTGAGACTCATCCCCATCCCACCCATACAACAATCAGCAAAAGCAGAAAAGTGGATTGTTCTTGCAGTGCTGTTCCAGGACACCTGAAACGTTTTGTGTGAGCCGCAAGTTACTTGCATGTCCATATGGTGGAGTGATACGTAGTGTCTAAAAATAGAAACATAATTATTATTATTATTATTCAGTATTTATAAAGCGCCAATAGTTCGCTCAGCGCTGTAATAATCACTAAATTATGATCACCGGCAGAGGTGATTGCTGTCAGTGAAGTTTTCGGCCTCAAAAAGATGGCCGCACCCATGTTAACTTCAGGAAATGGCGGAGATTGACTATATAAAGCAGTAAGGGTAAAGTGAACGTCCAATCACAACCCCATGATGAGGCCGCGTGACCTGTGGCGTAACACGTAGGGGAGGAGCTACGATGTCACTCTGCACCGTGGACGGCGAGTATACACTGTGTGCGGCGCACGCAGCGATCAGAATGTCATTTTAACAAAGCGGTTTTATATTTCATTAAATGTGAGTGCATTATTTGGGCACATAATAAAGTATTTTAGTCCTAAAGGATAAGGCACAATGTCCCTATTTTTTTCTTACTGAGGAACATCTAAGGAGGAATTAAACAGCAGCAGAAGGAGTGAGAGATCCCTGCAGGGATATTGGCATATGAGGAATGGAGCAATGGGAAGCAATTAAGGGATACCCACCATCCGTTATATGGTGCAACATATTATACAGAGTTCCATGTGTGAACAAAAAGCGGAGTAAACCTTCAATAGGCTTAAAAGGAGGTGAGCGCATAACCTAATCACAATAAGGAGTCACTGTGAATCACAATTATCTATTTTGGATCACTTTTATAATATTGGGATTTGTCACATTTTTTCTTACCACCAGAGACTTTTTGATTAATTTATTTTATATATTTTTGGATCACACAAGTTCTTTTCAGACTGTCATTATTTAGTTGTCACTAGAGACTTTATTTAATGATTTATATTTTTTATTATGTATTATCTTTATATTATTTATTAATTTTGATTTGGAGTAAATTTATTCAAGTGGCACATGTTGTTTTTTTCACAATTTTATTGGCAGTATTTGATATACACTAATAATTAGGAGTGCAACATTTATTTAATATTTTAGGACGCCTGAAACTGCTGCAGCAGGTTGGGGGAGGAGATTCCTGTCCCGCAGCTGAAGAGGGAAGGAAGCAGAATCCTCCCTCCAGCAGCTATCACAGCAATACGCTGTGCTTTGTTCTGAATGACAGGTGTGACGGCAGCATCACTCCTGTCATTCAGGTAGCTGGAGAGCAGAGCGCTCATCAGCTCTCAGCCCCCCTCTCCACACAGCACCTATGCTCTCAGGGCACATGTCCCTTCTGTCCACCCCTTGTCCTGACTCCGGTGACAATATTATTTTAAATTGTATGTAAAGCCAAAACTTTTTTCAACATTTTTGATAGAGTAGGTATTGGTTAAGACCTCTCCCAGTTTTTTTGGATGTTCCATCTGAGGACATCTGAGTTTTCCTTTACTTTTAGTAAGTAGGAGATATTAAACAAGTATCACATTGTATAGAGAAAAATATGAAGACTGCCATTTCTGATCTCTTTTTAAAAATGCTAGTTGCCTGCTTGTCTCTGATTTCAACACTTTTGATAATTTGGGACAACCATCTAGCAAGTGAAATCAGAGAGAAATCAGAGTCCCTGGTCTACTTATTGGTTTGGGTCAATGAGTTACAAAAGTATTAAAAGCAAGGACAACCAGGAAGCTAGAATTTCATGTCAGCGATGAAAGCCTCTGTATCGATCTGATTAGATGTTGCCTTTACCCTTGGTTCTCACCTATGCGTTTTTTTTAGTGCTGTTTGCAGAAATGCACTACAGTCCATTTAAGATGGTTTCCTAAGGATCTAGTTCACATCTGTGCGTTTTGAGCTGGTGCGTTTTTAGGATAGGGTAAGGGACTTTTTTTTCCTGCAGTATATTTCATTTTGTGTGTAATAGACTTCAATAGACCCACACCAAAAACGCATTTTTTGTATGTTTTTGATGCGTTATGCATTGTTTTTAGGTGGGGGGGATGGGTATGACAGTTCTGTTCATGTAGTGCGATTTTGATATGACTTTGATGTTACTTGAGTGCCAGAGAGTGTAAGATCTCATCAGAGTTGCACTACATGAACGGAACTGTCATACTTTCCTATTAGCGAAAACAAAAATGCGACTTTGGACACATAAAGGTTCCTGCACTACTTTTATGCAATTTTGATGCTACTTGGGTGCCAGAGAGTTTAAAGTTGCATCAAAGTTGCACTACTTTAACAGAATTGTCATACTTTCCTATTAGCCAAAAAATGTGACTTTGGACACATAAAGGTTCCTGCACTACTTTAATGCTACTTGAGTCCCAGAGCGGCTTGATTCACACTCCTGCAACTTAGGTCCTGACTTGTGAGACCCAAAGTCGCAGGACATGTGAAATGCCATATATCTCTATGAGAGCCATTCAATTGACACTACTGAAGTCGCTGCAACTTCAGAAAAGGTTTCTGCACTACTTTGATCTGACTTTGATACGACTTCAGTGCCACAGAATGTAAAAGTCGTATCAAAGTCACATCAAAATCGGACTCCAAAGTTGCACTGAAAATCACACAAATTTAGAGTCGGTTAGTGTGAACTGAGCCAGAGTATAAAGTTGCATCAAAGTCACATCAAAGTTGCAATTTTGAGGCTACTTTGATGCTACTTGAGTGCCAGAGAATGTAAATTCGCATGAGAGCTGCACTAAATGAACAGAACTGTCATACTTTCCTATTAGCCAAAAAATAAAAATGCATAATGCATAAAAACTGCGGCACAAAATGCAACAAAAATGCAAAACTCAACACAAAACACGCTTTAAAAAGGCATCAACCACAACCTGCATAGATGTGAAGCTTGTCTTAAAGCAACTTTGTCACTAAACAAAAGGCAAATTTTTACAGTAAAAGAAGAAAGTAAATATTTACCTTTTCTACCACCCACGCTATCGAACACTGTTCCCATTCCAAGAATACATTACCTGATGTCTGCTTGGAAAATGCCACTTCTAGGATTGTCAATCTCCTGGATCCCCTCTAAATTCTCACTAGTTCCTCCTGCTGACCTCTATGTTATTACAGAAGAAAGAAGTGATGTGAGGGTCAGCAAGAGAAACTAGTGAAAGCTGAGAGGGACCCAAGAGATCGACACTTCCTGAAGTGTCAATTTCTCTGTAGACTTCAGGGAATAGTTTCTTAGGATTTATCAGATTCATAGAGGGCAGCAAGAAAGGTGAGTATGTACACCCTTCTTTTACAAGTAAATTATCTCTTAGTAACACTAGTATAGCTACAGGGTCACTTTAACTGGTTTGCACCCCAGTCTAATAATACCCTCGTGTAAGCAACCTGATATGTTTTAAAACATGCATTATTCTTTGCAATATATTTGAACATTTACTGCACATTGTTCATTGACAGTTGTAGACCATGAATTTCTCATTTTCTATGGATCGGGATTGTGATATATTTTCTTTTATTAAGGGCTATGGGTTTTATACCTATTATCTTGGACTCTAATGCATAAGAATAGGTCTTGTTTAAACTGATAAAATATATAAGCTGCTTAAGCTGTCATTTTTGTGCTTTCCCTATTTCTAGGCAAATGCAAAGCACCATATTGTAGCAATTTATTTACAACAATATGATGTGTGGCATTAGGAAGTGTTCAACTAAATGCATTTTTGAAACACATATATGTGAATTGATGATGTCGGAGAAGAAATTGATGGAAAACTCTCAAGTGGGGACTGCAAAGAAACTATTTTTTTTTTCAATAGCACGAGGAAGGGTCAGAACCTCTGTGTGGTTGGTAAATTTTTCTGTGACTTCCTGTCCTAGAGATGACCACACCTCTCATTTCTTGCCAAAGGTTGTCAGAGGAACAGGAAGTGAGGTGATTATAGACAGCAATAAAATTTGAAATAAGCATTAACATTTTTCAGGCTTATCCAAAAATTCCTGCACTTGGGATCTCTGGGCCATCCACCTGCTACACCTAGTATTGTGCAGGTGTGTGGGCTAGGTGCAGTATGGTGCAGTGACCCTGAGGCCCGGAATACAGAAACAAATGTATTGTAGAACTTGCAGAACAATCACAACAACCTGACTGGTTGAATACCCATCTGGGACCTCACAGTCAATGCAGCAGAGAGTAAGCAGTAGTAGGCCCAAGCTGAAGACAGCACCAGGCGAGAGAGGTGGAGTGCGGCATGGCCGATCCAACCCTAGAGGGAGCTTGTAGACATGGCCCTGCCCTTCCCTACTCCTCCAGAACCTTTCTCTACTGCTAGTGCTGTCCCTGACAGACAGTGTATCTCTTGCTACACTAGCCACTTCACAAATGCACACCAAAATCTGGGGGCAGGGACCAAGATGGTGGCCAGGGTCACCTGGATGCAGCATTGTCAACCGGAACGCTGCTCCGGGAAACCACGTTTCTCTTGACTTCCTTCCAAGCTGCAGTACCACTCTGTTCGAGTGGTACCTTCAGTGTACAAAACAGACTGCACCTGTCTACAGGTGAGCAGTGCTTTTCCTTCCTAATGTAACCCTAATGCACCTACTCAATGTCATGTGTTGCAGTGCACCACAACACATGGAAAAACACTTGTGGAGGGGCATCAACAGCAAGGCTCCTACTTTCCATTCATCACACATCTGCACCAGAGGCTAGTCATCAGCTCTGAGGAAAGGGATTCATCCCCGAAACGCGTCAGCAATTTGACCGCACTGACAGTGAGAACACCTTGCCTGTCGTTGTGGCCATTGTCATTTTTCTATGCTTTTTAGATACATGCTTCGTCTGTGAGTATGTTTTTATTATTCTTTCACTCCTTACAATAAACCTTGGATAATGCACTAGGTGTGTGCTCCACCTGTTTTCTCTCTATCCACATGCTCACTAATGCCTAGGCCACGTTCATGTGGGTTCAACATTAAGGCAACACCTGAATCAGAAATGAGTCATACACCTGGTGCAGTTGTATCATAACTTATGCTTTGCTACTGTATGTGAGACATATTGTCCCAAGATACATACAGTACGTCTGTATGGAATGTGATATTTTGAAGGGGACACCACTGAGAATATGTTCTGTTCCACCAGTCCAGTTTTCCTACCACCTCACTCCCTGTGATAGCCTGTGTCCCTAGGGCCTCCACCATGCAGATTGGGTCCCAGTTAGCTGGGGCACCGACTGCTGGGGAGGGAAGAAACAAACCGCTCCCCTCACAATACAGAGGATCCATCACCCCTGCTGGCACTGCCCTTCTGCTGTCTGGCTGTTATATCACTCTCTTCCGCCTGTTGCCTTTAGCAGTGGCATGTTCTCACCCCATATTTGCACAACAGGCTCTGTTATTCAATGCACCATGTACCACCATGCATCTTTGTACAATAGTAAACTTCATACCAGGCTGTGAAACATTTAACATCTTTACTTGAAACACTGTAACAGTACAGTCCAAGTGCACATACAGTAAGTCCAACTCTGACTAGCTATTGGTAAGCTGCCCAGGCATACCTTTTCAGGTAGTAGGCCGTATCTGGAGAGTCCTTAATTGGTAGGTTCCTATGTATGGGGAGGGGGGGGTGAGGTTCTGGGTTATTCCTAGTTACATCCTTATGGCAGGCTTCCCGTTGGTTTTCCCATGAAGCCACACAGATGGACCCCTGAGCAAAGCCCTGAGCAGTACCCAGAACATCCTGGGAAAGACAGAGAGCCTGCGTTAGCCCTTCCCCACCTAGGCAGCCTATAGTTTCTGTCTAACTTTTGCACCCGCCTACACTATTGTGCATGGTATTGTGCTGAACTACAAAAAATAGAGCATGCACCTATTTTTGTATCTTTTGATGTGTTGAGTAACCTATTAAAATGGAACGGAACACACATTAACACACGACATAACACACATTGTTTGAGAAACTGCAAAAAGGGTGCATTGATGGACGTGGGGACATCATGACGCCCAACATGCTTTCCAACATAAGGCGCGCCGTAGAAGAAATTGCGAGGGCCACTGCAACCATCCAGCAGTGTGATTGGATTGAGTAATTGAGTGGTGGCAGGGGGTACATGCATAACAAGCATTTTTAACTAAATGTTCTTTGTAGCAATATGAAATCTATTGGTATGTATACATAACATTTGCATACTTTTGTATGAAAGATGTTTCAGCTTTTTTATTAATCCATTGCAGTATACTGTAAATCAAAGACTCATTTTATACAACAGACGATGGTAAAAAGGAGGATAGTACTCGAGGGAACAAGGTGTTTGCAATTATGCTCACATTATTATATAAAGATAACTAGCCAAAATACTGTGAATCTAGCCTAAAAGGAGCACTATTACAAAAACGATTGTATCCTGATAACAGTATGTGTTAGTATGTGCAATGAACATGGCTTTTCCTTATAGAGTGAATAACTACTCTTTTTTTCTTATAATTTATAAAAATACAATGATCCTATATGCGCTTATTTGCACATTACATCTAGTAGAAGGTTATTATTTTTGGCACCAAGGTTGTGTGCCTACATTCTCCAATATTGGAAAATTGGCTCAGGAACCCCAAGGTGGACCATCAGTGTTGGAATCTCACCAATCAACAATTTGCAATGTTTTAAACATTTTGAGGCTGATGGGGCATGGAAAGCTCCTTTGCCCTTCGTCTGCCTGACATGTGTAAGGCACACTGGATACTAACATTTATGGATAAAGTTGATCCAGGGAATATCCGATTGCCTCTTGGGGGATCAGGAAGGAATTTTTTCCCCTGCAGGAGCAAATTGGATCATGCTTTGCTGTTTTTTTTTTTGTTGCCTTCCTCTGGATCGACTGTGGGTATAGGATTATAACTTTTTTTTTTAATGGTTGAACTGGATGGACTTTTGTCTTTTTTCAGCCAGACTAACTATGTATATGTAAAGGGCCCTCTAACCCCTCGTGTACTGTTGTTGTTGCTGTTCTGTTTCTTGTATTGTCCCCCCCCCCCTCTATTGTACAGCGCTGAGTAAACCCTTTGGCGCTATATAAACTCGATGTAATAAAAATAATAATGTAACTTTGGAAAGCCACAGCTGTTCAATCTGCTCCAGCAATCTTGAACCTGTGTCATACAATTCTACTAATGTGACAGTATCTCTTTGTGTCAGAGTGGGGAGTCTTCCCCTTTTCAGTTGAATGTGGAAGACCTATTTAATTTTCATTGTATTGCAAGACATGTATTAGTGCAGCATGTATTCTACTGACATTGCAGAATATGCTAATTTGATATATTCCATTTATAATAATAGAGCATCAAGCAATTACCCCTTGAACTGCTTAGATTGTCATATAGGAAAGACTTATAACAGGGACCAAAATAATAATGAACAGCATATTTACTAAAATGAAGATCATTAGGGGCTTTCACTGTATAATACATACTTATGACTGCAAATCAATCAGCATTAAGATATTTGATAATTGACCTAGAATGTGACCTGATATGATAATTCATTCCACATAGTACAGTGTAATTAAGTAACATCACATCCTAATGTGTAGTTATTGATTGAAAAACAAGACTATTACAAAATGAATTCTCTTCTTATCTCTACTTAGCTCGCAGCAACTAATTAAATTATCTTACATTGTCTGAATTAAAGTTCAGTCAATGGATACCTTTGTTGAAAACTGCATGTAAAAAGGAGTAGGCATCTGGATTTATTTGCTAATCTTGCTATTGTGGATGGGCACAATTGCCTCAGTCAAGATGACTATATTACCAAAAAATCTTATACTACTTTAAAACTCTACCTATCGATGTTCCTGCCTTTGATATAAATAACTTCCAATCTTGCATACTAAAATTTAATTTGATCTCTAGGAGATATGGGTTTGCCTGTAAGATGCTACAGTCATTGGCAAAAATATTGGCACCCCTGTATTTCTGGTAGATAATGAACCTCTTCACCCAGAAAAGTGTTGCAATTACAAATGTTTAGGCATTCTCATGTTTATTTCTTTTGTTTGTATTGGTATGACACAAAAAAAGTGGAGAAACAAAAAGCCAAATCTGACCTATTCCACTCAAAACCCCAAAAATGGACTGGATAAAATGATTGGCACCTTGGACAATTGTAAGAAATAATCGCATTCCAAGTTTGTGATGCACCTGTAATTTGCAATTAAACTCACCTGTATCAATTAACAGGTGCTGACAATGTAGAAATCACACCGGCAACCAGTTAAAATGGTGAAACAGTGACTCAATCTTTCTATTGTGTGCTTCTGTGTGCCACATGGAGCATGGAGAAGAGAAAGGGCTGCAAAGGATTGTCTGAGGATTTGAAAAGCATAGACAATCTCAAGGTTACAAGTCCATCTCCAGAGATCTTAATGTTCCTGTGTCCACTGTGCGCAGCATTGTCAAGAGGTTTACAGCCCATGGCACTGTAGCTAATCTCCCTGGATGTGGATGAAAAAGAAAAATTGATCAAAGATTGCAACAAAGGATTGTTGGAATGGTGGATAAAGAACCTCAATCAACTTCCAGACAAATTCAAGCTGACATTCAGTCACAGGGTACAATTGTGTCAGCTCGCACTATATGTCGCCATCTGAATGAAAAGGAACTCTATTTGTGTTACGTTCCATTGAGAAGTGACCACAAGTACTACAGTATGTGTATGACTCTTTACTAAATTTTCAAAAAACCATTGATATACAATTCTTGACTAAACCTTGGCCATGTCCCTGACAGGTCTCTCTAATGGTCCTTTTTATGTAAAGGGGACACGATAAGTGCAAATGAGGTAAAAGCTGATTGGTTTACTACAGGACAAATAGTGGTCTGGTGGTCAGTAGGAGGATCTACCAAGAACTGTGTTGGACACAAATTCAAGTTCAAGTACCAGTTTTCCAGCAGACTCTTTCTTTCCAAGTAACATCACTATTTTAATTTGTAAATTTCGTGACACAACGTCTTTAACTATGATAATAAACTTTGATTTAGCTTGTAATTAATTGGATTTCTCATTTTCAAACTCTAGTAAAAGGGAAAGGTTTTAACAGGTCTTTTTCTGTGTTTAAATTCTTCGTGGTGATTGGGGCATATCATTTGCCTACATACAGTACTTTGTGCTAAAAGGTATCCCTCTTTCTCATGACCAGGGAAGGTCAGTGGTAACCAGTAGAAAACAAGAAACAGAGGGTGCACCAACCTTGCGCATTACCTTTGTGATGACTTTATTATAATGATAAAATAGATGTATACTCACAGACAGCATCAGCAAATCAGGCACATCAATGTCCACAGTGTCCTGAACAACCTGGTCAACTGCACAAGTCCTAAATGCAAGAAGATCTTCCAAATGGTGGATGCATTTTGAGTGGAGATCACTGCTTCCTCCGAGCTAGTGTAATTTCCAGGCTTCCTCAGCCTTAGTCTTTGGTCACACCAATCCGACTTTGAAAACGTGCGACTTCCAGTAAAGTCACATGACTTCAAAGTCAGATGTCAGCCTGACTTCAAGTGTGACTTGCAGGACACAGATGTCTATGCAAGCCACACTTGAACTTGCAAAAAGTAGTGCAAGCAAAATCAGTGTGACTCCAACGAAGTCGGAATTGCACCGATATGACCACTTCAATTGCAGACAATAGGGTGCGATTTGTCATTCGATTTAAAACTATCAATTTGCATGGCAAGTCGCACCGGTACAAATGGACAATTAGGGGGCAGCAAAGCTTTTGGTAACATTGGAGCAGCTGAAGATCTGTGATCTATCATTGCCAATGCACTTCTCCTGAACTCAGAAGATTGTTCTTTCGCAAGATAAGCAGTCTCCCAACTCACAGCTGGCTAACACCCCAACTGCCCTTCATACAATCCCAAGAAAGACACATTGATCTCAAGTGAAGATTAAAATGTCCAAAGAACCATAAAAAAAAAAAATACACAAAATATCCAAAGCCATATCTGTAACAAATAACATATCAGTATAAGAAATCATATATGGCAGGCTGTCCTTCCCTGGTAGACTGTGGGATAGTGGTGGTCCTTCTGTCCAGCTTTAGCCTGTAGGCAGACCACACCTCCTCTGGGGCCCCCTCCCAGGCTCCACATCAATAGCACTTCCTCACTCCAGCTTCACACCTCCCCTGCTGACCAGGCTCTCTCATATTTAAGGGTTGACTTAGCCACCATGCTAGATCTCTTGCCTGGGGATTGGCCAGATTCCCCTATGTTTGCAGATCATCCCCTCCAAACTCCCACCCACTGCTTTTAGAAACTTCTCCAAGTTTCTAGAGCAGGGGGAGGTTTCAGAGAACTGACCCGCAGAGCCCTTCAACCTTAATCTGAAATAACCTTGCTGACTCATTCCCAAGCTGACTTCTATCAAGACTATAACTATGCACACAAAAAAAAAATCTTACACTAGAGGGTGTTACTTATATTATTATTAATATTATTATTATTATTATTTCAGGCCATGGTATTAAACCCAAAAACATACATTTATTATATTGCAGTTACCAATTCTTAGATGTGATGGCTGCATTTATTTTCTTTTTTAGGCCGTCTTTCTTCTATTTTCTTCTAATGAACTGGCCAGTAAGTTTGTTGTTTTTCAAAAGCACAAGCTTTCCAGCAGAATGTATCTATTACAGAGATGAGACAAACCATTTACCACTGATGGGTGCTTATGATTATCAGCTTTTATTTATTTATGTAAAACCGTTATCCCAAAAGGAAAAATAAAACAGTTCCTGTAACTGATTCTAAAGTATTAGCTGAAGTGTGGCTTCAATTTGTTTAGTTTATTTAAATCAGGTAGTACATCTAAAGCTCCTCTCCCCAGACCGAAAATGCTGCTGTCCAAAGATGCCCCCTGTGCAACTTCATCCAGAGGGGGGGTACTCTAACACAGAAGGTGTGTTACTGGCCAGATCACCAGGTGAAAACTGAGGGTGAAAAAAGACTAAAAAAACAAAACTATTGCAGCCACCATATCTAATGATTGGTAAGCTGCAATATATAACATTTTGGTTTTGGGTTTAGTACCGCTTTAATATACTACTAGGTACTAGGTGTAATCCTAGACTCCCATCTGACCTTTCACCGCCAAATCCAATCGCTATCCAAATCTTTACCTCCGCAACATCTCCAAGATACGGCCATTCTTAACCTCTGAAACTACTAAGCAACATATTCACTCTCTGGTCATCTCTCGCCTTGACTACTGTAACTCCCTCCTCATTGGCCTACCTCATCGCAGGCTATCCCCTCTTCAGTCTATCATGAATGCTGCTGCCAGACTCATCCACCTTACTAATCGTTCTGTATCAGCCACCCCTCTCTGCCAATCACTCCACTGGCTTCCCATTGCCCAACGGATAAAGTTCAAAACATTAACAATAACATATAAAACCATTTATAACTCTGCCCCAAATTACATCTCCAATCTTGTCTCCAAATATCACCCAAACCGTCCTCTCCGCTCCTCGCATGACCTCCTGCTATCTAGCTCCCTTGTCTCCTCCTCCCATACTCGTCTCCAGGACTTCTCCAGAGCTTCCCCCATCCTCTGGAACTCTCTACCCCAATTTATTAGACTATCGCCTACACTGCTCACTTTTAGGCGATCTCTGAAAACCTATCTCTTCAGGGAAGCCTATCCTGCCCTCGGCTAATAATGGAATCTTCTATTCCTCCTACCAGTCCATCCTCCACAGTTATTACCTTTTGTACCACCAGCTTCTCCTAACCCTCTTGTATTGAACTGTATCGTTGCTGTATTGTCTCCCGTTATATTGTAAAGCGCTGAGCAAACTGTTGGTGCTAAATGGTTAGCACTTCTGCCTGGCAGTACTAGGATTGTTGGTTCAAATCCCAACCATGGCACCACCTGCCTGGAGTTTGCATGTTCTCCCTGTGCCTGCGTGGGTACTCCGGTTTCCTCCCACACTCCAAAGACATGCTGGTAGGTTAATTAGATCCTGTCTAAAATTGGCCCTAGTATGTGTATGTATGAATGTGAGTTAGGGACCTTATGCCTCGTACACACTATAAGAAAATCATACGAAAATTTTCGTACGAGGACCGATCGTCCGATAATGGGATCGTCAGTACACAGCTTTCAAGAGCTGATCACAACAATTCGTACGACAATATCCGAAGGGACAAGCGCAAAAACTTTTCCCGTACGACACCAGATTGCACGATTTTCGTTTAATCAGTACAGTAGTTGTCTGAAAATACAATACAAATACAACGCAATACATGACATCACTTTTGAATTTCTTTTCTTTCAAAGGAGATTTTTCGTATCTTTAGTAACCTTTTCCCTTTCGATGTGAGATTAGCAGGCGAAAAAAAACGGCCGATCGTTCGTCCGATATTCTCATCATGTGTACGGGGCATTAGATTGTACGCCCTTTGAGGGTTAGGGACTGATGTGAATGTACAATATATATGTAAAGTGCTGCGTACATTGAGGGCGCTATATAAGTACCTGAAATAAATAAATAATAATAATATAATTTTACAGGATTTGTAGAGCCGATAGTTTGTGCAGCACTTTACAAAATGAAGAGAGACAGGAGGGTCAGAGGGCTCTGCTCCTGAGAGTCTACAATTCAAAGAGAAATTCTGAAGGACCCTCTACACACTGGTATATACCCTTTCAAGCAGACTATGCAATAAATAGGGATATTTGGTTCACACATATTGCAATACATGTTTAAGCTGGCCAACTGAGTCAAAGTAATCCCTCTATGGCCAGTCCTACTCTGCTCTGCCTACACAAATGCTACTGTGGACACAATGCTAACATAGGGGAAAAGACACAATGGGGAGAGCTACAAGGTTCAGGTCTGGCTACTGACCCAACAATACAACAAACAAGAGATCCCTGTGCTCAAATCCCAATAGCTAGTACATGCATTTATCCATCAGGTGCTAAAGGGGTGTAACCACATATTAACACCAGAAATTCTGAGGACCCTCTGCACACTGGTATATACCCTTTCAAGCAGACTAAAATTCAAAGACGATGCAGATTAAGGCCAGCCACACATGTGTCGAAATTCGACCGATTATTCGTCTGAAAATCGGACCTAAGAATAATTGGCCGATTTTCGCTCTGTTAGTGGGTCATTAGCACCGGCCGATTTTTGTGGTTCCTCCCCTTTTCAGTGATTGGGCATGTTGGAAAATTTGTGAAAAACTACCAGTTTTCGACTCAATGATGGTCAAATCGTATGATCATTTTTCCGAAAAGAATATGCGCATGAGCCGTGACCTGTAAGGAACAGAAGTTATATGGGGTGACCTGTATGACTTGGTCGGCCGATTATCGAAATCTTTGATGGTACCATCGGATTACCGAGCGAACAATGTTTCTGATTTTCGGATGAAAAATCGTTCGCAATTCAAACCATGTATGGCCTGCATAAGTCCATCTTTCACATAAAATTTGCACATGCAAAAAAAGTTTTGAAAGTCAAAAGGTTGTGGTTGTTTTTCTTGGAAACACCAGCAAAATCACAACTTTGTTTCCGAAGCTTACGTAGCTATTTAGACACTGCATAGGTGTTTGCTCTTTTGGATTACTCAAGGCCGTCCTTTAATGTATGCTAGCAATATCTGTTTTTCCGGACAGGCACAGCAGAGGCGGCCTCATAGTGCTGTGTTCTGCTTTAATGTTGTGGTGTGACATCCTGCAGCATGCTGTGGGGAAAGCATTAAACCGGCATTGCTGTGAATTATCCTTCAAGCAACCACTAAGGGGAGTCTGAGGCTGGACCTCCCTCCATGGTTACTATGACAACCAGAGGGAGCAGAGTCTTTCCAGGCTAAAGGCAGGTGTCGTATTCCACACAGCTCTCGGGATTCTAGAAGTAGCTGCTCATTCCCTTTTATTTATTCTCCATGCTTTATCTGCCTTATTTCCATTCCTGAGCCCCGTGCAACATCCCACCCCCAAGAGAGAAGATGGTCCACCACTCTGGCTCTATACAATGCTTTAAGCAGCATAAAGGTCAGTTGGCTTTTCTCCTTTTGCTGTGGTGTGGGCTCTGCATGTCCTTGTTCAGCATGTGCTAGGCTGGTAATTGTGGGAGATGCTATCGTGATGCAGATGTGTCGTCTACCATCCGGCAGCGAACATTGTCCTATGGAGTGTATAGGCATGTACTGATGAGTATCTGCAGTAGGCTGAGCGGTGAAACTTGCGTGATGGAATGTTCCTGCCATTGAAACTTGCTGCATTGAAAGTTCTGCAGCACAGTTCTTCCTCTGGATGTTGCACTGCCACTTGCACACAGATTATATACACACTTGTGCGTTCAGTGAGGGCATCGTACCATACAAAAAAGGTTAAAAAAAGCAAAAAAATATCAAAAAGGGTGAGACTTGATGGACCACTTGGTCTTTGTGTGCCGTCACTCTTCTGTGTTTCTATATTTTTCCATAGCAGTCTTTACCATCCTTATTAACAAGGAGGAACCCTAGAAATAACTTTCTGGTCTCAGGGAATCCTGTTTATAATTACTATATCTACAACTCATGGTACATTAGCATGATGGCCAGTGTGAAGAATGCTTCTTACATTTGTGGTCAGTAAGAAGAACCCCCCCCCCCCCCTTACAGATAGCTAAAACGATGATTGGTATCAGTGGTTACTTATCTGAGAGGCAGAAATTGCTTATAGCTCAAGGAACCTCTAGCAACCTTTGGAAGAACCCTAAAGGTTCTACAGAACCCTGATCGAGAAAGGTTGGTCTAAGAGTACCATACATAGACCAGATCCAATCCAATAGTTGCCAAGCATCTTTGGTTTCTGAAGATAACTAAAGCTTTTTAGAATTGTCCATGGAAATGTGTCTCCTCTGGAAATGTCCTGGTGGTCATTTTCCTCAAAACCCAGTCATGGAACTTTAGTTTTTTTGTTTCTTAAAATAAATTCAGATTCAGATTGTTAAAGTGATATAATGAAAATGTAAAAGAAGACTTTGATAATCTATTGTACTAACTGTGTCATGATGGAATTGCGGAACACTGCAGATATCCAAGTACTAGATTAAGAACTCAGCTTGGGGGCACATTGCTCCTGGTGACTTTAAAATGCTGGTAACTGCAAAGTCAACTTTCAAATGGAGATTAGCATGATCTGCAAGTGTTCCTATGGTCTGTCTCACTATGGACCTGTCTGGATTTGTATTTTTTTTTTCTGTGAGAACATCATTCAAACCAGCAGGACATAATTACGGAGTCCCCAGCATATTCCCTTGGGTTATGGCTACAGATTGGTCACAGCATTTAAAATGATGCACCATGACTTTAATTAAGGAACTAGCACAACTTCCAGAATCGTTTGTTTAATTAACAATTTGCTAATTTACATTGAGCTTGTCTAAGAATAAGAACAATATTTGCAATTATTCTTATAAAGTTTGTAATAATAATTAGTACATTGTTAAGAATTTGATGTATTGCTATACAGTGCTAAACGTCTGCTGAGAAATCTGAGATAATTAACGAGTTACTCCAAGGACAATGATGTAGTCGTAACACATGGCAATCATACTTTCCTGTACCTTGTGTAAATGTAGAAAGGAACAAAATGAGGAAAATGAATTGCTGATTGTTTGCTATAGACCAGTACACCTTGTACATTTTTATTTGCTTTACTTAATCTATTTGATGGGATTGTGTTGAGTCAAGCAGTTGCAACGGATAGTAAGAATATGCAAACTTCTATATTTTGCTATATTTTACTGCAGTCAAGCAGATGTCAAAACACTGCAGTTGTTCTGCATGACTTTTGATTGGCTGCTCCTTGTAACACCTTACTGATTAAGTCTGTACTATTTAACCATTATAATAAATAGCAATGGCAGTTGCTTTATATAGAATTGCAGCTTGAAGTCATTTGTAAGGACCATTTTGAATGGCCATTAGTGGTTTTTGGATATGTCACCCAAGTGACATACAATATTGTTTGAGACTCCTTTTAAAGTATAAACATAAGAATAAACAGGTATATATACAAACAATGTACATCGTGTGACCATTTAATTCCTGGACTGGACTGTAAAAAAAAAATGTTTGCATACCTACAGACTAGCGGCTGGTGTCACCTTCAAAGTAGTCCCCTTGTGAAGCAACACACTTTTTTAGATGACTTTGCCACAGCTGTAAACATTCCTAGAATTCATTTTTTGGAACGCTGCACAGTATCTTTGCCGTGGTGCACTGGATGTCCAGAATGTTATCAAATCTGTGTCCTTTTAAGGCATTTTTTAAATTTTGTAAGCAGCCAAAAGTTGCAGGGGGCTAGGTCAGGGGAATGAGGTGATTAGTCGAGTTTCAAAATTGATTTCTGGGCCAAAAACTTGTGAACACTTAATGCATCATGTGCAGGAGCATTGTCGTGGTGGAGAATCCACTTGTCAGGTTAGAGTTCCAGTCTTTTCTTCCAAACAAATTCAGTTCACACATTTGCTTCCATCCTTTGCGTTCTTAGCTGCCCACTTTTTGCATTATCATGGACATCTTTCCCCCTCCTCCTTATGCCATTCAAAAACACTTGCTTTCTTCATGGAATGTTCACTATAGACCTGTTGTAACAGAGCTATAGTTTCACTTGCACTTTTGCCAACTTTCAACCAAAATTTAATGTTAATCCACTTCCTCAGATTCCTGTCACTCATTTTCCGCCAACAGCGCAACGCACACACGTGTTATTTCTTCTACTGCTCCACAAAGACTGAATCAGCTAGTCTGCCACCCAGGTGAGTGCAAGTTAGAACATGTCAGAATACAATCTAGTGCAAATGGCTGTTTGAATCAACACAATAGTGCTACACTGGGGGTATTCCAGGAATTAAATTATCACACCTGGTATTGAGGTTCATCTCCCAAGTGGTTGGCTATGTCACCAGTCTGATGTAGCACCACCATTCCTACACGCCCTTGGACTGGCATTATTTGAACATCAATGTGGCCAGATGAAACCACATGTAGCACTATCCCCTTAGGGGCCACTGGATTTGATTGGGTCCCCATAAGTCTTGCACAGTCAGGCAACACACATTTTCCACACTTTTACCCTCAGAGTCAGTAAACAATCCTTGAGCTGGTTTTTAGTTGTTTTTATTAGGGTTGAACAGCTTGCATGGGGTCTAGGGGTCTATGGGATGCCCAAGGAACTGTAAAACTCAAAGACAAACTTCTTAGCAACTGTGTACAAAAAAGGGCGGACTGGCAGAAAAAAGCACTGTCCCATTTTCAGTGTACCTCCTCAGACCCTGGATGAATTCTCCTCTTCACCCAGCTGTGCTGAGGATATCCCTGAGCAAGGGGGTCCCAAGAGCTTGCAGTTAAGTAGCCCCAGGTCAAAACTAGTTGGGTATTGCACCTGACTGCCCTCTCCCCTTATCTGGTCTAAAGAGTGTAGGCATACTCACACTGCCCTGTCCTATCATCCTTCCCTGCTGCTCAGGATGTCCTCCCCAGGAGCATTTAGACAGTGGAGATCCTCCCATCCAGCAATCAGCCTGTAGGTAGGCTCCCCTCCCTGGGGCCCCCTCCCAGGCTCCACATTCCAGCCTTCTCTCAATCCATCTTCCACCCAACACCCTTCTCTCCCCAGGTTCTGTCATATTTGAGGGTTGCCCAGCTCACCATGCCCAGCTTCCTGTCAGGGGAATGGCCAAAGTCCCTCAAACATGCATATCTGGGCTTTTTCTTCCCCTCTTCCAAAACTTTCCCAGATTTCTGGAAAGGTGGGAGGGCTCCAGAAGCCCTGACCTGTAAAACCTCCCAGCCTGTCCTAAAGGGGGAACTCCTGCCTTACTCCCAGGCTGACATACCCCAGGCTGCTACTCAGCTTCTGTCTAAAAAAATTAAAAAACAGCCTATCTAGCTAACCTGGAGGACGTTACACAAAAGGCCAGGTTCTTAGACAACATAAAGGTACATGGAGGCATGTACATTTCTAATTTGAAGTGTATCTCTAGCCAAAAGTTTTTTTGTTATAGCCCCATTCACACTTGAGATTGAGCATAGACAGGTGATTCAGAGGCTTTTTTTTTTGCTTATCTGTACACGCAACTTGTAGTACAGGAGCAGAATTGTGCTTTTTAAATATCTTTTAGGTGCCCGTTAAAGTTTATTGGGCAAAAAGAACATGACGCTGCCCCAAAGAAGCTTGTGTACTTTCTCAAGCTTCACACAACAGGCAACAAGCGACACGATGCTCAGATGTGAAGGGGCCTATTGAAAAGAATAGGGTTCTTCATCTTGAGCGTTGTGTGCCAATGGGGTTTAGAAAATGGAGGTATTATTGGTGTCTGTGCCCCTGCTGGAGTGATTCACCCTTTCTCTGTCTAAGGATAGAAAATAATAGGAAATCCAAAATGTTAGTGCTGTCACCAGAACAGGGTACGAAGAGTAAACTTCCAATTGTTCCAATGATGGCTAAGAAAGGATTTCCCATCACTTTGGTGAATATTCTCTTTCTTCTTGTTATGTCCCTGGGACAGGAAGTGAAAGGAAATTTCCCTAATGTGACATAGACCTAAATTACTGTATAGTCTTAATTCTTCCCTACACCATCTACAACGTACAAAAAACGCTTTAAGATTACGGTGGTTTTCTTTCCTGGGGAAAATTGTGGTCGCAGTCACAAGTTCAGTTATAAAGAACATCTGTATGACAGAAATACCAGTAGTACTGACCCAGTGGTGTATTTAGATTTTGTGCGCCCCCCCCTCCCCAATGAGAGAGCGAGTTCAATAAGAGTGTGTATGTATATGATTCTCTTCTCTCCCCCCCCCCCTCTCTCTGTTTCTTTCTCTCTCCCTCTTCCCTCACTCTTTCTCTTCCCTCTCTCTTTCTTCCTCTCACTTTCCCCCCTCTCTCTTCCCCCCCTCTCTCTCTCTCTCCCCCCCTCTCTTTCTTCCCTCTCCCCCCTCTCTCTTCTCTATCTTCCCTCCCTCTTTCTTCTCTTCTCTCCTCTCTCTCTCCCCCCTCTCTCTATTCCCTCTCTCTGCTCTCTCTATCTTCCCTCCCTCTCTCTTCTCTTCTCAGTCTCCTCTCTCTTCCCTCTCTCTCCCCCCTCTCTCTCTATTCCCTCTCTCTTCTCTCTCTATCTTCCCTCCCTGTCTCTTCTGTTCTCTCTTTCTCCTCTCTATCTTCCCTCGCTCTCTCTCTTCCCTCTCTCCATTTCTCTCTCTCCTCCCTCTCTATCTTCCTTCTGTCTCTCCCCTCTCTCTCTTCCCTCCCCCTCTCTTCTCTCTCTTCCCCCCATCTCTCTTCTCTCTCGCCTCTCTCTCTACCCCCCTCTCTCTCCATCTCTCTTCCCTCTCTCCCTCTTCCCTCTCTCTCCCCTCTCTCCATCTCTCTCCCCTATCTCTCTCTCCTACCCCCTCTCACTCTCTCCCCTCTCTCTTCTCTCCCCCCTCTCTCTTCCCTCCCTCTTTCTTGCCTCCCCCTCTTTCTCTCTCTTGCCCCTCCCTCTCTATCTCTTCCTTCCCCCTCTCTCTCTCTCTCTCTCTCTCTCTCTCTCTCACCTCCCTCTCTTTTCTCTCTCTCTCTTCCCTCCCTCTCTCTTCCATCCCTCTCTCTTCCCTCCCTCTCTTTTCCCTCTCTCTTCGCTCTCTCTATCTCCCTCTTCCCCCCTCTCTCCCCCCTCTCTCTCTCTGTTCTCTCTCTCTTCCCCCCCTCTCTCTCTTCTCTCTCTCTTTCTCTCTCTTCCCTCTCTCTCTCTCTTCGCTCTCTCTCTCTCCCCTCTTTTCCCTATGTCTGTTCCCTCGATCGTATGGGACTGCAAACACACAATATGATTCCCCCACATCACACACACACACACACACTGCCCTGGTCCTGGCTTGTCAGCTGCTAGATGGAGAGATACACGAGCATCGTTCTGGAACTGCCCTCCTCCACCACATCGATCCTCCTGCTGTCCTGGCCACTACAACAATACAAGAGTACCAGTGACACTCCTCTGTTGGTGGCCCTGCATGGCTCTGTCCTCCACTGCTCAACAGTTTCCTTCTTCTGGAGGGGGGGGGGGGGGTTTGTGCCACCCTCCTAAAAATTGCCACCCTAGGCAAACGCCTTGTTTGCCTCGCGGTAGATATGCCCCTGTACTGACCTTTCCTTCTGAAAATGCTAGCTGCCTGGCTATCATCCTGATGCAATAATTTTGCTGCTTTCTGCCTTTGAACAATTACTTAGATTAGGAATTATGACTTCCCTATAATTTTACTGTCTGCATGCTTTCTAGATTTCAGCCCTTAGGCTGCATTCACACTAGGCATAGCAGAAACCCGCAGGCATTTTTGTTTTTTTTTATATGCATTTTTCGCCCATTTCACATGTTGCACATCAGGCAGTAGATTCACTTAGACTAACTGTACTATGCACATCAAATGTGCCAAAGAAACTCATGTATCAAATTTTGGCAATGAGCCAGGCAAAGTGTGTTTTCCCGCAATTTTCATGCAGCAAATGTGCCAAAATCACACCACATTTGGGGTACTGTTAAAGTGATTATAAAGGTTAAAGTGTTACTAAACCCACAACAGTAAAATCAGTCTGTATATGCAGTAAAGCATTCTTGTTATACTCACGTGGAACCTAAGGGGTTAATCCTCTGCATTGTGTAAAACGGCTGTTTGATCCTGATTGCTCTGTTCGTCCCCTTGTTCAAGTGACCACTTCTTATCTCCTGATAAGACAGACTGAACCATAGGCATTTTGCACATGCTCAGTTTGGTGTGTATTGTTAGAGAGGTTTTTTTTTTTTAACTGGGAGAGTGCATGTGATCAGCACAGGACCAATCAGCACTGGTCAGACAGAGGTCGGGTTTTGCTTCCTCCTAGAGCAGAAAGAGAACTCCTCCTACAAGCTTTAGCTAGTGCTTGGCTGAACACTGATAGAAGTCACAAGATTGCTATATACTGCTGATGAGAAAAGTTATTTAACAGTTTATATTTCCTAAAATAATTGCATTTCCATGTTTTCTGTACTGGGGGAGACCGGATATAGTGAATTCAGGGTCCTGGTAACACTAGTAACATTAGTAACACATTAGTAACACTTTAATATATTGTGACAGTGTGGCGATCTGTCACGATATAAAAAGGATATTTCACCTGGGATTCTCAACAAGGCAGGCTGAGGGGCTCCAGGGTACTTGTTTGATGCAGAGGAAAGTGGTTTTTCACTTTCTTCATTTGTTTGTAAAGCTCATTTTGGGACCAGGAACCTGGAGATTTCAAAGTGATTTGGGAGGGATGAAATCTCCAACCCTGGGACCAGGTTTTGGGAATGGCCAGGATACTGATTGTACAGGGCTGTAAATAATAACCTGATTAGGATTCTGGGCTCCACCCTGGCAGACAGGAGGTCACTGCCTTGGAGCCAGGAGCGCTCCACCGAGGAGAGTTGGGAGCCAGAGCAGCAAGGGGCTGCTAGCCGAGTGCTAAAAACCATTTTGGAAGGAGACTGTAGGAGACAGCTGTGAGCCTAAAGTGGAAGGCCAGTGTGGCAAAAATCTGTGTACACGCCAGGAGACTGATTATTTGTTTGATGGTGGATACCCCTGCGTGGGAAGCATGTTCTGGAACTTTCTTTTAAATAAAATTGGGTTAAAAGGCCTTTAAAAAAGAATAAAGTGAGTGGCTGTGTGCTGGAAAAACTCTACCATTTGATGCTAGTTCTCACTATATATATATTTATATTTTTTTTATTTATTTATATAATGAACACATCAGTGGTTTTGCACAGAGCAGCCCTAATCCTCCTCTTCTTGGATCCCCTGCCAGTGCTTCTGTCTCGTCCCACAGCCATGTGCCCCCAGAGCAAGCTGCTTGCTCTAGAAGCACTTGTGTGTGCTCGCTCCTGAGCCGCATCTGTGTGCCCATAAGAATCATACAGCACAGCTCAACCCCACCCCTGGATCCCTCTCCACTGGCTGTGATTGACAGCAGTGGGTGCCAATGAGGAGAGAGAGACCCAGGGGAACGGCTGCTCTTGTGCACATCACTGGATCAGGATCGGGCTCAGGTAAGTATTGGGGGGCTGTGGGGAAATCTGCACTCAAAAGGTTTTTTACCTTCAGGCATAGAATTCTTGAAGGTAAAAAACCTTGTGCCTTTACAAACACTTTAAAAAATAATAGCACTGCAAATGCTTTGCGTGTTTTGCCACATTTCTGAAAAGGAAGGCTTGATTTAATTGCATTGCAATGCATGTAATGCACGAATCTGCCTGCGTTTTCAGAGCAACCAAGTGTGAATGCAGCCTTAAAGTTTTTCATGTTTTTCTCAGTACCAGATTTCTTTAAAGTCTCAATGGACTGTACTAATGTATTAATGTTATGCAGTTTGTTTGATAACAGTTAGCAGTTTTATACATCTGGTAATATGGCAGGATTATTTATTGCCATTAATTTTATTGTACATTTTAGCTTTTTAAATTTTTACGCTAGATTTTTATTGTTCTTGGGTTGAATGTGAAATCCCAGGAGGGGTATGTCTATATGAGATGAACAGCCTGTGTGAATTACTGTACACTGTGATAATTAGAGATTGAGAGGGCATTAAATCATTTGCAGAGAGCGGCCAATTGAAGTGGACAGATGTGATGCTTTCTGCTGATGGATATCTGACATCAAAATGACGTGCAGTATTTTTTTCTCTCTAAATCCAACAAATTTGCTCCTGTCTAGTCTGAATTTATTTTTTGTTTTTATGCGTTCTGTACATGTAAGGTACTCGTATAAGGGGTGTTTCACACCAGAACGCAATGCAGGAATGGCTTGCTATGTGTGCGTTTCCTGCACTGTGTTCAAAACGTACTGGCTTTGCAAACTGCAGGGCTGGTAATATGTTTTTTAACAGCACCTCATACACAATGCATTTGTTGCCACCAGATTTCATGGTACCGCAGTACCATTCAATATAGTACAGTTCATTTTTCACAAGTAGCACATCCACTGCTTTTTGTGTATTCCAGTGCAATCTGCAGCCCACTGAAATGAATGGGTTGAAAAATTGCACTGCAGAGGAATGCTCAGGATTCACACAGAAACATGGCTGCATTCTTCTGTGATTCCAGCCCTACAAAAAAAAAATCAGCCTGCTCCCACTGAAAACCAAATGACTAATTTGAATACCTAAATAGTTTTCATATGCTTTTTTTATATATTTCCAAAATCAATTTTTCAGCAGGGATGGAATGAAAACTGTATAGTTTTCTTAAAGGAAATAATTTTTTGTGAAATGGTTGCAAAGTTTCTTACCTGGAGATCCTGCTAGTAATGGCACTTCCTGTTTAGGGCTGACAACACTGAACTGCTGCTTTTTATATAGTTTTTTTTTAATACTGTAGTTTTATCTAACAATTACAGTATTAAATAGAGGAGCACTGCCATTTGAAGACTCTACTTGTCTTTGCAATACCATCTGCAGGCTGAAGACTTGTTTTGTCAGTGAAGCCTCCAGCCTTCATGTGATCTCCATGCCATAGCTGACATAGTGACCACATAATTAGGAACAACTCCAATTGGTTTGTGTTTATTAGTGAGGACTGAGTCTGTCATTATTGCCTGTTACCTGTAAAATAGAAGACAGAGCTTAATATATCCTCAGCACAGAATATCATGCAGGGAATCTACAGATTGTGGTTGAGAATGGGTTGACGTCTAACTGCAAGCTTCATTTTACGAAGATTTGCTCTCTCTTCCTGCCATGTCAAGGGAATTGCCCCAGTAGGGACAGAGATAGCAATAAAGACCTGAGAGAGATTTTATTCCTTGCCCACTATGTTCAAAACCAGAAAAAATATTGGCTAAAGTTCCACTTTAATTGAGTAAATACATAATTTAGTTAGGTGTGTATGTAGCACTACCCTCTCAAGGGCTGCTGGATTTGTTTTGGGTCCCCTTAAGCTCTGCATGGCCAGACAACATGCATTTTCCAAACCTGCACATTTACAGTCAGTAAACAGTCCTTGAGCTGGTTTTTAGTTGTTTTTATTAGGGGTTAACAACTTGGATGGTGTCTAGGGGTATATGGGATGCCCAAGGAACTGCAAACTTGATGACAAACGTCTTAGCAATAATACTGTATAACAATCTGGATCAAAAATAACCCTGTCTCTGTTACGGAGCTTGAAATCCCCTTGGTGTACCTCCTCAGACCCCTGATGGATCCTCCTCTTCAACTGGCTGCACTAAGGGTATCCCTGGGATTTGCAAGATCTGCCAGTTAAGTAGTCCCGGATGAGAACTAGTTGGGTCTTGCACCTGAACACCCTCTTCATTTATCTGGCCCAGGGTGTGTAAGAGTATTCACACTGTCCTGTCCGGCGTAGTGGGTTGGTAGCTGCTTTCAGGCCTTTCACTGGGCTGGCTCCATCCCTGCTGCTCAGGATGTCCTCTCTAAGAGACCTTGGGCAGTGGAAATCCTCCTTTTCAGTATCCTGCCTGTTGGTAGGCTCCACACCCTGGGGCCCCCTCCCAAACTCCACACTCAAGCCTTCTTTCAGTCCATCTTCCAATTGACTCTGCCCACTGCTCCCCAGGCTCTACCACATTTAAGGGTAGTCCTCAGTCACCATGCCCAGCCTCCTGCCTAGGGATTGACCAAGGTCTCTCAAACATGCAGATCTGGGCCTGCTCCCCTTCTCTGACCCTCTTTCAGAAAGTTCTGGAAGGGTGGGAGGGCTCCAGAAGAGTCTCCCAGCCTGTCCAGAGGAGAACTCACTACCTCACTCCCAGGGGAGGGCTCCAGAAGATTCTCCCAGCCTATCCTGAGGTGAACTCACTACCCCACTCCCAGGCTGACTTATCCAAGGCTGCTACCCAGCCTCTGTCTAAAGAAAAAACAATAAAGCCTATCTAGCTTACCTAAAGGTCATTACATATACATCGTCATGTATTACATCATCATCGTCATCGTGTTACCTTTGTTGTCAATGCAGTATAAAACATTTCTAATAAGATATAATATTTTCATAGATCTCATAGAGCTGCCATCAGATGTGTGGGTTGGAAGGGGCAGTAAGGTCCGTTGTTGAACTGAAGTGTGTTGTTTTCAATGCCTTTACAGAGTAAAAAGAGTTTTCAGATCCTGTTGCAGGCTAAAAGCTGAGGCAGACTGGTACATATTCAAAGGATCTCTGGATTTATTTTTAGAGATTTGTATTGACACTTTAATAAAATGGCTCTTTCACAGATCAGACATATTCTTTTTAACTCTAGGAAGCCCATCCATTGATAGCATACTGAAGACCCTTTGCAATCTTCAAAATATGAATGCACCACACAAAACCTCACAGTGAAAAGTAAAGTAGAAATACCGGTATATGCAAATCTTTTCATTTTGGATAGGGTAAAGGAGGGTTATAACACCTGTCAGTTTTTTGGGGTTTTTTTGCCATCTGTGTCCCATTGGGGAGATTTTCCTTCACTTCCTGTCTCATAGCCAAATCTGGAAGTGAAAGGAAACCCCTGCCAATTAATGGAATTCCTTGGGGACACCCAGATTATCAGAACTAGTGTCCCCATTAGACAATTTCCCCTCTATTACTGTTCTGGGAACAACCCAAAATTTGGGATTTTCTTTTACGTTTACTTTCAATGATAATGGTAAACAGGACAAGCGTGAATCTCTCTAACAGGGACACATACAGCAATATAAACTGACAGGTGTTCTAATCAGGGGCGGACTGACAACTCATGGGGCCCCCTGGGCAATAGGGGATCATGGGGCCCCTGTGTTCTCGCCCACACCCAAAAAAGCCTATGAAAAAGCTAATGAAAGGTACCAGGGGCATCTCATGGGGCCCCCTACTGACCCCGGACCCTCGGGCAGTGCCCGAGTGCTCAAATGGTCAGTCCACCCCTGGTTCTAATCCATCTGCACTCTGTCCAAAACAAAAAAAAATGGGTTGCCTTTATGTAGCACTACCCTCTTGAGGGCTGCTGTGTTTCTGCATCCCTCTAAGCTTCACACAGCCAGGCAACGCGCATTTTCCACACTTTCATCCACAGTCAGTGAACAGTTCACAAGCTTTTTTTTTTGTTGTTTTATAAGGGGAAATAACTTGGATGGGGTCCTAGGGATTATGGGATGTCCAACTTGACTAAATCAATGCACGGGGAAAACTTCCTACAGATCCTGGACTGTTCTTTTCCTTGAAAGAGGTCAGTCATTATGGATCAGTAGCAAAAGCCCCTTACAGGCTAGGGACTCGCAGCCCCTCTGAAAAGTAGCTTAGCTTAGAGATGCCTCCTCTACCCTGTAGAACTGCTCCCAGTTCCACAGCCTGCAGACACTACCAGCCCTCCTGGCTGCTCTGAAGATCTTCCAGGACAAGGATAAAGGACTAAGCACAGCATTGTCCTTTGATAGCTTGCTACATGTGGCAGTCTCTCCCCTTGTGAATCCCTGGGTGTGATGATGTACTCACTCTGTCTTCTTTGCTCCCCCTGCTCCCAGGTCTTGATCCTGTTCACACTGTGATGCTGAATGGATCCTCCTGAGCCAGGCCAAACCTAGCCTGGAGGCCCGACCACCCCATAGACCTCCCAGGCCACCGACAGCCTCCTCAGCACTCCATCTTCCACCCGACTCTCTTGCCAGTCTGACTCTCCAATATTTATGGGTTAGTCTCACCACTCTACCAAGGCCTCCAAACCTGAGTTTGGTTAGACTCCCATAAACATGCAGATTAGGTCTGCACCCCTTCCACCTACTGGCTTCTGGAAGGTTCCACGGTCCTCCAGAACCAGGTGGAGGGGATAGAGTCCCAACCTGTTAGGCCATCCAGCCTGCCATGCAGTAACCCTACTAATTACAGTTACCATGAGTCATACACAATAAGTGTACCTACTGTACTAATGTATTCTAATAGCACACTAGAGGGTGCTACATTTAGTTATATTTTAATTTTCGTTTTAAAAAATTCAAGTATGTATTCTTAAAGTGATTGTAAACCCTCAGATATACTTCTGTTTCTTAGAAGATGTTTTCTTTAAAATAGTTGTGAACTCTTACATAAACCCAGTGAAGTAACTGGCCTCAGGTGATAGACAGAGATGAAACAAATCCTTCTACATAAGTTGCAGCTGTTTATCTACAGCTGTCTGTCCACTATATCCATTCAAGGTACAAAATTTACATAGGATCTCTTAACGCTCTGCTAAAAAGCAGGGGGCGGAGAGCTAAAGTTACATAAGTGAGGATAGTGCTGATAGCTGATTGGAGAGAAGGGACACACACCCCTTCACACAGCACATGGGAACAGAGCTGAGGCTGTCAATCACCAACTGTGCTTTCCCCCTTCACCATTTTTCTCTTGGTGTCAGGAAAACCTGTCAGAAGTGAGTCATGTTGGTAGCAGAGGGACGAGGCAGCAGACAGAAATGACACTTAGTGGTCTGGATTGAGACAAGTACACACTGTAGAAGGATGTGCTTTGTTCATATTTCAAGTCTCAGGTTTACAACCACTTTATCTCAGACAAGTCCCTTCTATTACACTCAGCCTCCTCAAAATCTCCAAATTCCTTTTTTTGTACTGCTGTGATCTGACTACCTGTTAGAGGGTGGCTACGTTCATTCTCTGTGGTCCCACTGCACGTAGGAACATAGCTAGCCTCTATTGCTCGCTGCTGAGATAGACTTGGGGCAGTGGGATTTGTAGTGTGCATAGAGCAGTCTATGTGACTGTAATTAGTGTGCACTGCTGCATCCAAGTTACGGAAGTGAAGGAAAAAGGAGAGTTTCCGGAGTTCACTGAGGACATTACAAGGAGGCAGAAAACAACAAAAACAATTTCATGAAAAACAGATTACAGGGTCATTAGGTTGTAAATGTAAGGATTGTTTTTGGAGAATAAGGATTTTGTTTAGTGTCACCTTAAACAGATGGTGACACCATTTAAAACTTGTAACACCCTTTGGACACAGGCAGAACTGTGAACTGCCTCCTTGAACTGTCCATTCCCACATTAACCTCTTACCCCCACACTGATGTCACATACTCCTCTCTAAAAGCCCATGCACATGGGTAATGTTTTCCTGTGTTTAAAATGCATGTCAAATGCAAATTACCTTTGACTTTAATGGGGCAGTACACAACAGTTCATAGGGTGTGCTTGACTTGCTTTGCGTTTCCTTTTGTTTGGGTGCAGTGCGTCCTTAGGTGTATTTGAAATGCAGACAAAGCAAGTCAAATGCAGCCTCTTTTTTGTCCAATGTCCCCTTCTCATACACCCTTCCTGGTGTAGAAAGGGGTTCTTTGTGCAAGGATGCTCCATGCATCACACATTCACATGGTCACCTGTGCCTCTTACCAGGAATAGAATGGATATATCAATGGAAACCATAGACCAGACCCAAGAAAGAGTAGCAAATACTCTGAAGAAACAGGCATATTAATGCAAAAAAAACAAAAAACGAATATTAACCATGTTATTGCTTACACCTAACTAATTGATGATTCGACATTGAAAAGGGAACAATGCCGGGGAGACCTCTGAGTGACCTCCGTGGTCCTCTTTTTCCTCTTCCCTACCCTTTCTCTCCCTTTTTTAATCTTTCTTTTTTCCTCTCTTCCTTCTTGCCTCCTTTTTCAGTCTCTTTGAATATTTTTTTTTCTTCAACACCATCTTGCCGCTACCGCTCCTATGCAATTACTTTTTTCTTCGAGCCATTGACTTTAGGTATAAGAGGACCTATATGCTATCTATAGGGGCATACAGGGCAACATTACTGATTAACCCCTCTTTGAATTAACCTGATCCCTCGCCCAGATGTTTCTGTAGTGGATCTTTTCCATGAAGTTTAAATTGGTTGTAAACGGCAGACATTGAAAATGAACAATGTATATCTCTCTATAGTGTGTACTTGTCTCAATCCAGAGCACCAAGTGTAATTTCTGTCTGCTGTCTCTTTCATCTGCTATAAGCAAAAGTCACTTCTGATGAGTTTTCCTGACACCAAGAGAAAAATTGTGATAGGGGAGGGACCTCCAGCACACAGGCTGTGATTGACAGCTTCAGCTCTGTTCCTGTGTGCTGTGTGAGGGGTGTGTGTCCCTTCCCTCCAATCAGGGCTCACAGCTCCCCTCAGGGAGCTCTGCAGTGTGTAACCTCAGCTCTCCACCCCCTGATTTTCAAAGATGAGAGATGCTATGTAAATTATGCACTTTGAACGGTTGTAGAGAAGTGAAGACCGCAGATAAACAGGTACAAATTATGTAGGGGGATTTGTTTAATTGCTGTGTTTTACCTGAGGTCAGTCAGCTCACCTGGTATATAAGAGGGTTTATAATCACTTTAGTCATTTGTTCTGTATATGTATTCCTTTTGATGAAGCAAGCACTTTTGCCCCTGTGAGGGCTCATTGCTTTTACTGTTTGATAACTGCATTGTTGATTTGTCATTCTCATTTGTATTTGTAATCTATGCAATTTTTGGTGACAAATAAGCTCTTTCAGTTTAAGAAAAGGGAAAGATACTCTGCATTTGCAGTAAAGGGTCACACAGACAGGGAAACCTTTCATATTGAAGGCAGTTTGTAACATGAAACATATAGGATCACTTTTCTCTGCAAAAGCAAATCAGATGTAGTTACAGATCCATCAATCATACCGTCACTCTCCTTGGTGACAAAACAATTTTCTGCGTGAGAGTATGCAGGGAAAAAACCTGTCTAGATTCAGCTAGAGCCTCACTTTAAGTCACCCACCCAATCCAGCCAGTTTGTAGGAAAAAGTTAACATTTCTGGGGAAAATTCCTTAAAGAAACCTAAAAGTCTTCATAGGAAACTTTTACTGAGAATGTGTAGAGGTTGTCATTGCTGACCTCCCCCTAAAAATATTAGTACTTGGCTTTCTTGCTTTTGTATTTTGGAGTCAATGACTCCCCAACAATTGTCCTGATCTCCAAACATTTTGGCTAGTGACTGAGAAAGTTTTGAGGCCAGTGGATCAGCATAACGCCAGGTTCTAACTGGTGTCTGTGTTGAGTGTGGGGGGATTCTTCCTTCTGTTCTGGACCTTCATGTATATATTCTGGAAGTGTCTGGTGTAGACGTCACATTTGGTGTGCAGCATGGAGCAGCAGGAAGATGAGCTGGGTCCAGGATTGGAGCAGAGCAACTAGCAGACATGGGAATGCTATAACGAAATGTGAGTGGGGAACAGAGAGAGAGGACTGTGCAGCAGGGGATCAGCAGAGCTGGGGGACCACAGCAGGAGAAACTAGCAATGTCACATGTGGTGAGCAAAATGGGAGCAATATAGCAGGAGGTGAGTGGGGACCAGAAAGAGAGGAGGATCAGCCTACCAGAGGATCAGCAGAGCTGGGGGTACTACTGAGTGGGGCATCAACAGAGCTGGTGGTACTACTGATCTTGGGATCTGGTGAGTGAGGGTACTAATAAGCTGGGGATCTGCTGAACGAGGGTACCAATGCTGAACAGATGTACTAAGGAGCTGGCAATCTGCTGAATGGGGGTACTACTGTGCCGGGGATCTACTGGACTCCTTTAAAACAAATAGAAAATCAACACACACGGGCATCTATTAAGCTTCATTAAAGCTTCAAAAAAGCATTATCAAAGCATCAAAAACACATTAAAAAAACACGATGAAGCAGTAGGCACTTTAATATGTGTTGAAGTCAAAGCAAGTGTAAATGGGCCCTAAAGGTAAACATTTTTTTCACAAAAATAACAACCATGTTATAATCTCCTAGATTGTAAGCTCCAAGGAGCAGGGCCCTCCTATCCCTCTGGTATTGAACTGTATTGTTGCTGTATTGTCTCCCTTTATATTGTGAAGCACTGAGCAAACTGTTGGCGCTATAATAACCCTGTATTATAATAATAATAATTACCTGCTCTCTGCAATGGTATTGCACAGAGCAGCCCCGATTCTCCTCTTCTTGGGTCCCCCGCTAGCGCTCCTGGCTCCTCCTCTTCATTCAGTGCCCCTATAAGAAGCCGCTTCCTATGGGGGCTGTAGCAAACTAGGAGAGCAGAGAGAGAGAGCACACAGAGGCAGATCACACAAAACCTAATGTGCGGGCGTTTATTGAGAAATACAAGGGCACATTAGGGCCGGTAAGACACAGTACAATGGGATAGCCCACCCGATAGCGATCTAACACCACAGAGATAGTCCATGTAGGGTGGCCCAGCAACAAGGAGGGGACCAAGACACAGGACAGGGAATTTCAGCAGATCGGGGTAAGGCATGGTATGGGTAAGTCCAGCACTCAGGGCAGAGATCCAGATAAGAAAAGGTTAATCCAGCACACAGTTAAAGATCTGGGTAGGAAAGGGTTAAATCCAGTACACAGGGAGAAATCTGGGAAGACAGGGGTTATGTCCAGCACAGGGCATAAATGCAGACACACAGGGTAGAGATCTGGGCATGTAGGGTAAGTCAGCACACAGGACAAATGTCCGGGTAGGGAAGGGTTAATCCAGCACACAGGGCAAAGATCCAGGCAGGAAGGGCAAGTCAAGCACACAGGGACAAAGATCCAGGCAGGAAGGGTTTAATCCCCCAGCACTGGCACACAGCCTGGAAGCAGAGCTCTGGCACAGCGAGGGTTCTGGGCTCCAGGACAGGGGTCTGTGGGGTCTGTCCACAGCTCAGGACCACACACAGTGTATTAATGTGTTAAGGGGGACAGCCAGCAAGTGGGGTTGTGGAGGTCTGGGGGGTAGTAATGAGCAGGAAGGGGGGACTGTGACAGTGGCACTCATGGGGCTCGCTTCTATAGACACAGACAGTGGGGCACGACCCTGCTCCCTAACTCCCTCTTTATAGAGTTTGATTGACAGCAGAGAGAGCCATTGGATCTGCCCTGTGAGAAGAGACAGAGCCTGGAGAGCCACTGCTCTCATGCATAGTGCTGGATTGCAATGGGGCTCAGGTAAGTATATGGGGGAGCTTTGGGGGGGGGGGGCTGGATACAGACATTTTTTCACCTTCATGCATATAATGCAAGAAGGTAAAAAACATTTCAGCCTTTAGAATCACTTTAACTCCACACCTAGTCTTACACATGGTGATTTAATAGAGTAATTAGTCTTTCACTCCCTTTTTTAGCTGAAATTGCAAAGCAATCAAAGACATTAAATTGTGATTTTGATTGACCGCAAGGGGGTTGGATGGGAATTGCCTTGATCAAACACAACAGAAAAATCAGATTGCTTACAACAGAATTGCAGTAGTTTTCTTTCTGTTTTCAGGTCTTGAAACTGGCTAGTTATTGCCTAGTTGCATTTTCACAAAGGACAATTCCGATGGTTGATTGAACTTGTGGGTGGTAGATTGCTTAGTTTCTGGAGATTACTTGTGATTGTATATGTGGTTCTGGATGGATTAAATGTCGCAGAAACCAACTGAAAATTGGCAACAGAACAGTCAGCTTAAAGCAGACCTTCACCCAAAAATAACTCTCGGGATTGTTCTCCTACTCTTCAACTCTATTAAAAAATTGCAAGGTTTTATTTTTCTTTTTTGGGAAATAAGTACCTTTTTTGATGGTACTCGTTCACACATTCTCATTCCTCAGCTAAGAGAGGATGATGTATCTTCGGCCCGCTCTGCCCAAAGCCTCCTGAGATAATGTCAGGAGGCTGAAGGACCAGTCTGCCTGCTGTCTATTATCTCACAAATGCGCAGCTGGATCCCTCTGTGAGTGATCAGGAAGTAATGCTGCAGGAAATGAGAGGAAATCTCTTCAAAAGGAGTAGAATTCCCATGCTAGAGACATGTCACATGAACAAGTGTTCCCATTGGATAACTGGAAGGACAGTCGGCACTCGGGTAAACATCAAATGGCAGTATCCTTCATTGAAATGACATGAAACAGTTGTAAAACATCCAATGGTTTTCATCCATCAGACCTTAGTCATGACTAAGGCCTGATGGGCGAAATGCATTAGTGTTTTACAACTGTTTCATGTCATTTCAATAAAGGATACTGCCATTTGATGTTTACCCGAGTGCCGACTGTCCTTCCAGTGGTTCACAGTATATAAGGCCATCAGCAGCCATTTTGTCTGAGCACCGGGTGGAGCTGAGGATTGAAGGAACCTGGTAGCACCACTACACCTGTTTGCATTGCTCCCATTTGATGATTGCCCATTTCATCATCTTCTGAGATCCCTGCTGTGCTCTGTGCTCCTCCCCTTCTTCTAGTGCCCCCATAGTTAGCCATTGGCTTTGGGAGCACTTGAGGCAACATGCTCCCGAGCTAGGCTGTGTGCATCCATAGACACACACTGCATGGCTCAACCCCACCCCGCTCTTGCTCCCGCCTCAAAGGATTTGATTGACAGCAGCGGAAGCCAATGGCTCCTGATGCTATCTCTGTGCCCGTGAGAGTGAGGAGAGAGACCAGTGCTGCTGTAGATGGGCATAGCTCTGGACCGCTCCAGGTAAGTATTTTGTGGAACAGCTGGTGGAAGGTTTTTTGCCTTAATTCAGGTAATGCATTAAGGTGAAAAAAAACTTTTTGCTTTAGAACAGGGGTTTCCAAACAATGGGCCAGTTTACTGTCCTTCAGACTATAGCAGGACTGGACTGTGGTAAGTGTAAGTAAAAAATATTATACATTGGTAATAATGGAAGAATAGCCCCCCATCATTGGCATCAGTGGGAGGAATAGTGCCCCATCGCTGATGTCAGTGGGAGGAATAATGCCCCATCACTGATGTCAGTGGGAGGAATAGTGCCCCATCGCTGATGTCAGTGGGAGGAATAGTGCCCCATCGCTGATGTGAGTGGGAGGAATAGTGCCCCATCGCTGATGTGAGTGGGAGGAATAGTGCCCCATCGCTGATATCAGTGGGAGGGATAGTATCCCATCGCTGATGTCAGTGGGAGGGATAGTATCCCATCGCTGATGTCAGTGGGAGGGATAGTATCCCATCGCTGATGTCAGTGGGAGGAATAGTGCCCCATCGCTGATGCCAGTGGGAGGAATAGTGCCCCATTGCTGATGTCAGTGGGATGAATAGTGCCCATCGCTGATGTCAGTGGGAGGAATAGTGCCCATCGCTGATGTGAGTGGGAGGAATAGTGCCCCATTGCTGATGTCAGTGGGAGGAATAGCGCCCATCGCTGATGTGAGTGGGAGGAATAGTGCCCCATCACTGATGCCAGTGGGAGGAATAGTGCCCCATCGCTGATGTCAGTGGGAGGAATAGTGCCCCATCGCTGATGTCAGTGGGAGGAATAGTGCCCCATCGCTGATGTCAGTGGGAGGAATAGTGCCCCATCGCTGATGTGAGTGGGAGGAATAGTGCCCCATCGCTGATGTCAGTGGGAGGGATAGTATCCCATCGCTGATGTCAGTGGGAGGGATAGTATCCCATCGCTGATGTCAGTGGGAGGGATAGTATCCCATCGCTGATATCAGTGGGAGGGATAGTATCCCATCGCTGATGTCAGTGGGAGGGATAGTATCCCATCGCTGATGTCAGTGGGAGGGATAGTATCCCATCGCTGATGTCAGTGGGAGGAATAGTGCCCCATCGCTGATGCCAGTGGGAGGAATAGTGCCCCATTGCTGATGTCAGTGGGGTGAATAGTGCCCATCGCTGATGTCAGTGGGAGGAATAGTGCCCATCGCTGATGTCAGTGGGAGGAATAGTGCCCCATCGCTGATGTGAGTGGGAGGAATAGTGCCCCATTGCTGATGTCAGTGGGAGGAATAGCGCCCATCGCTGATGTGAGTGGGAGGAATAGTGCCCCATCACTGATGCCAGTGGGAGGAATAGTGCCCCATCGCTGATGTCAGTGGGAGGAATAGTGCCCCATCGCTGATGTCAGTGGGAGGAATAGTGCCCCATCGCTGATGTGAGTGGGAGGAATAGTGCCCCATCGCTGATGTCAGTGGGAGGGATAGTATCCCATCGCTGATGTCAGTGGGAGGGATAGTATCCCATCGCTGATGTCAGTGGGAGGGATAGTATCCCATCGCTGATGTCAGTGGGAGGGATAGTATCCCATCGCTGATGTCAGTGGGAGGAATAGTGCCCCATCGCTGATGCCAGTGGGAGGAATAGTGCCCCATTGCTGATGTCAGTGGGATGAATAGTGCCCATCGCTGATGTCAGTGGGAGGAATAGTGCCCATCGCTGATGTGAGTGGGAGGAATAGTGCCCCATCACTGATGCCAGTGGGAGGAATAGTGCCCCATTGCTGATGTCAGTGGGAGGAATAGTGCCCATCGCTGATGTCAGTGGGAGGAATAGTGCCCCATCGCTGATGTCAGTGGGAGGAATAGTGCCCCATTGCTGATGTCAGTGGGAGGAATAGTGCCCATCGCTGATGTGAGTGGGAGGAATAATGCCCCATCACTGATGCCAGTGGGAGGAATAGTGCCCCATCGCTGATGTCAGTGGGAGGAATAGTGCCCCATCGCTGATGTCAGTGGGAGGGATAGTATCCCATCGCTGATGTCAGTGGGAGGGATAGTATCCCATCGCTGATGTCAGTGGGAGGAATAGTGCCCCATCGTTGATGTCAGTGGGAGGAATAGTGCCCCATCGCTGATGCCAGTGGGAGGAATAGTGCCCATCGCTGATGCCAGTGGGAGGAATAGTGCCTCATCACTGATGTCAGATCCTGCCCATGGGCCACAATTTGGAGACCACTGCTTTACAACCACTATAAAGCCATTATTCCTACATTTTGCTGATCTCATAACATAGAATGTACAATGGGATTTAAAAAAGACGAGATATAGTATATAAAAATACTGTTATGTCTCCTTTAAAATGTATCAGTCAGCCAGGATTTTGTTTTATCAATTTAGTTCAAGCTGGTTTCAGATTGCAGTCCAAATCATTTAACACCGCATTGAATTTATCATTCCATCGTGCCAGGTACTGATCTATGCCTGCAAGTGAGCTGCCAATGTTGCTTAACAGCTCTGGAGCCTGTTGGCAAAAAAAAAAGTTCTATGATTATGGAATAACAACACATTAAAGCTCTTATGCCTGCACAACACAATCCTCAGCGTGAGTCCAATAATTCTCCAACAGCAGAGAACATTACAAGAAGAAGCAATGGCTGAACAGAGACCTCTTTGTACTCTCCTGGTATCTATTGTGATAAAACCGTTATTGGTTAGGGCTGCAGGTGTAGCTGGAGTCTTCTTCAGTTAGTATCAGTGACTCATTATCATCTCAGGCACCCTTCGGAGAAAGGGCTCCTTCACATTTGGGGCTATTATTGCCACGCCTCTAAAAAACAGTATGCGGTGAATCACTTTTCAGAGGGCATTTGACAAGTGCTAAAGAGGTGATTTGTTACCTTCTCACTGCTTCTTTCAACCCTTAAAATCCTGACCCACTGCACTGGAATGCAATTCATAGGGTTGCAGGGTGATTGTAGCATGGCCATATGCACTTGAATGGGTCACATTTGGCAGCAGTAACCCCCGCTAAATGTGACATGGTGTTTTCATTTTATTTATTTCAGGTACTTATACAGCACTGTCAATTTCACACAGTGCTTTACATATATATTGTACATTCACATCAGTCCCTAACCCTCAAGGGGCATACAATCTAAGGTCCCTAACTCACATTTATACATACACATACTAGGTCCAATTTAGACAGGAGCCAATTCACCTACCAGCATGTCTTTGGAGTGTGGGAAGAAACCTACGCAGGCACAGGGAGAACATATAAACTCCAGGGAGAACATATAAACTCCAGGCAGGTGGTGTCATGGTTGGGATTTGAACCAATGACCCTAGTACTGCCAGGCAGAAGTGCTAACCATTTAGCCACCATGCTGCCCAATTTTTGAAGCATGATGGCCATGGCATGTGTATAGCCCTGTACAATTGCATTTCTGCATTTAGGTGGCAGTTGGGGGATTTGAGGCAGTAAAATCTGCACCTCAATTGCCTGCTTTTACCTCGCCCTAAAAGGCTTAGTTTACACCTGTTGTTGGGAAATGGTTAAAAAAAAGTGTTTTTAGCACCTCTCTACCACCCCTCTCCCCTCAAAGCTGCAAAGGCAGCCATAAAGGGATATACACTTGTGCCAAAAATGCCCCCCGTCATGTTCTGCGGACAGTAGTGCCACCAAATGTGACCCATTCAAGTCAATGGGGCCACGCCCATATACATTCTCTGAGGCTCCATTCACACTTGGCGACTTGGGCATGACAAGTTGCAGCCCATTCTTTTCAATGGCACCCATTTAGATCTGTTAAAATTAAAGTTGCAGAACCAGGTAAGTAAACAATGAATAAACTAAAGCTATATGTGGAACGAAACATAAAAAACACCAGCAGTCAAACTTACTTAAAGGCCCGCTATTCCAAACACAAGATACCTGTGCATTGTGTAGGAGTTGTGCAAAGAACTTTTTGTCTGTCTTTTGCTACTTTATTGAAATGTCACAAAAGGACATGTTATTCAACTCGGTGCATAAAAATGCAAGATGACCTACTTTATTTTATTCCACATCAATGTAGTGTATCGGTGCGAATTGAAATAATAGGACATAAAGCATATTGCCTTGTCTATACATTGGCACTGCGTTGGACAACACTTTCCGAATCAGCCTGAGGGAGCTGTTGGAAACTCACCCTTATAGGAAACCAACAGTCTCAGCATATTGTGAGTTCTGCCTGTCTGCTGGCCATCTCTTTCCACAAGTTCTTTGCAGCTTCTCCTCTGCTGTTTACTTTCAGTTTCTCAGAACTACATATCCCTTGGTTCCTTGCTACCTGCAAGCAGTGATACCCGTACTGACTCCGCCTCCTGAAACTCCTATTCTCAGCACCTCCGTAGTTCAGAAGGCAGGGTCTGTGAAATGTGTGACACAGCAGTGCCTACTCATAGGACATAATGACTTCATGTCACAGAATTGAAGGAAGTAAATTTGTGAGGAACTTCACAAAGTCAGCTTATAAACTTCAGATTTTTCAAATTATTAGAAGTAGGCTAGAAATATTTGGAACACACTATGGAAATGAATACATGATTTTTGACCATTGATAGGCTTTAAATTCACAGTAGTGATGTAGGAGTCGGCAGGAGGAACCACTGAGCTCGGGTGAGGATTAGATTGACACTTCAAGGAGTGTCGGTTTACGAAGTGATTTCAGGGGATGACTTCTCTTCATTACATTGGTGCTCAGGGGCACCAACACCAGGAGAGGTAAGTATCTTCGTGACAAGAATTTCTTTCATGAGCACTTTATTTTAGTGATAGAGTCACTTTAATATCACGAATTTAAAAATACAAACCAGTAAAGTAAAATAACTTTTATTGAAAGTAACACACAAATTTGGACAGAAAATAAAATGAAATATATAGTATATAAAATGATAAAGCTTAAATAGAGGCTTTTTTGCATTGAAGTCAATGGGATGAAATTTTACATTGAAATCAATTATCATTATCAGCACCTTTTTTTAATATCAACAAAACACTGATAACCAATAATATCAGTGCATCACTACATACATTCAGTGCTGCAGATGCCGGAACTGCTTTCCCCACAGAAAAGAAGCCCTGGTTGAGGTGAATATGAAAGAGTGTATTGGGGAACCTGCATCTGATTTCTGAGATAACGGGATTGATCTACTAAAGACAAAGAGGCTGTTCACTTTGCATAGAAATTTTACCAGAGCTTTGTGAATAAAGTGAAGCTCTGATGATTTCCATTGTCCATCATGTAGGCAGGGCTGGGACAAGGGGTGGACGGGAGGGGCGGCTGCCCTGGGTGCAATGGTTTACTGTAGGGATGGGGGGTGCCTTCTGTGACGGGAGTGACTTTTGGGGGTGGGGGACCCCTGTTTCAGCTCCCCATATTCCTCTTATGTGTGAGCCACCCTGTGCCTGTTAGGGGCGCAGGGTGGTCTGTCCTGATACTGTGTAGACATGTATAGGTGGGGGTTGTTCATTGTTTACTGCCACGTGTGGTTGTTCCATTGTTTTATTGTGTCTTGTTTGCCAGCAAACTATTATGGGATGTATGTGTTCCTGTATTGTCTACTGCCAAGTGGTGTATCCCATTGTTCTATTGTGTGCCTTGCTTGGGAGCAGAGTATTATGGGATGTGTGTGTTTGTGCTGACTTGGTGGGGGCTGTTTCCTGCAGTCCTTCCCCCTGGTGGGACGGCCTGCTGATGTGTTTCCTGTTACTGAATGTATTGCCCCGCCCTGTGTATATATCTTGTGTTTGAGTTAAAATAAAGCAGTCCACTTCCTGTCTTAAGAAGAGTCTGGTGCTGTCTATTTCCTGTATGGTCAGCGGTGGTGTCTGTGGTCGGTGTTCGGACCGTGAAGCAGGAGTCTAATGGAAATACCCTAGCACAGTCTGGGTTCGGTTCCGTTACACCTTCCTTCTGTTACAAGGCTGACAGGAGTAGTGATACCGGCAATAATTTTGACAAGCAAGTGACTGCTGGGTGTAGAATCCCCTAAGCTTGCACATAATGAATGGGGGTAGGGAGGGGGCATAGTTTGGTATCTTTGCCCTGGGCATTGTATGACCTTGTTTCAGCACTGCATGTAAGCAAAAACGCTGTTTTTTTTAAAAAAAAATTTCCTTGCACCTGATTGGGTATCCGTTGCAAAGTGAAACTTCACTGCATTCACTAAGCTTTGCAGCAAATTCCCTTACAAAGTAAACAGCCTATTTGCCTTTAGTAAATCAATCCCAATGTATCCAACATGCTGGAAGGTTGAAGGACTCCTGTCTTAATTGTTCCTAGTATATGTGTACATGTGAGATAGGGACATTAAATTGTAAGTTCCTTGAGGACAGGGATTGATATGCATTCACAGTATGTAAAGAGCTGTGTAGAGTCAAAGTTGCTCACTGCTTACTCCCTCAGCACCAAGAGGAGAGACTTTCCCTGGCAGTTTAATAAAAATCATATCTCGCTCCTATTGCACAGTGCCTTCTGGGATCTGTAGTGTAAGGAGTCCATTGGCACCCTTATATGGCTGCCATCTCAAACTACAACTCCCAGGATTCTCAGTGTTCTGCAAAGAGGTCTATGGGTTTGCTTGGCTTGAGTTCTCCCCCTGCTGGACGGAGGAGAATGGTGCAGCATTAATATCAGTAATAAGAATAAAGGGCAATGTCTCCTCCATATTGCTGTAGCCTAGCACTTGGATACAATAATAATAGGGAAAGCTTTGCTTGAATTAGATTGCATGCCTGCATTGGATGGGTCTTGAGCAAAGTCGGATACTTGATATTACCATCAATAATCTTTGACGCACTTACCAAATGTATCCCATGTATCAAAGCACAATGGCTTTCATCAGAGCAATCAGATTCTATCTAGTGTGTGTGTGTGTTTTTTTTTATCCATTTTAAACTTTGGATGATACTACCTGATCAGACAAAAAACACGCTGAATCATTTTTATTAATATTTATGCATTGCTTCATAAATTATTTCCCATTGTGGTGTTTTCAAATCATCAGAGTTCAGCCAACTCACTTCAAAAGAAGCTGTCATCAGCTTATGGCTGGAATTTGTAATATTCATCAAGTAGAACTTGTACAATTTGCAGGTCTCAAAAAGTAGCGTCTCTCCTTGTATCTGTTGAGCAAGGGCAGAGCTTACGCCACCGACGGGAAGCGTACACGGTTCTGAAGCTCACCTCTGAACTGCAGTTGTTGGCATGACGAGTGTATAATGTCATAATCAGCCTCTACAGGCTTTTTTAGGGAACGTGACTGGCTAAGTATACTGTTTTAACTTGTGACTTTATCTGGCAGTGAAACTGCCATATCAGAGGGACTAAATAAGTATTGACAGGTGCATGCATTGTTTTTAAAGCTGATTTATTTCTTTGCTATTTTGTTTCCCCATCACATAGACTACATTTTTTATAAAAGAAAGAAAAACTGTATGATTTAGCATAAAACTAAGAATGCACAGGCTGCATGTCCTCTATTTTTAAGGAGCTCAGTGCTGCCCTCTGCATGGTTATATTGTGCCTCTACATTCTCCACCAGATGGGCAGATATGAACATTGTTGACACACATCTCTGGCCATAATGTTACCATTAGCAAATACCTAAGATTGTTTGTTTGTTTTTTTTACTTGCCAGAAGAAGCCTAATTACTACATGTATTAAACATAACAAGCACTGAAAATAAATAGAAAATAAATCTAGTAAATGGTTAAAATTCAAAGACCAACTCAGGAAACGTGAAAAACAGTTGGGCTGTGCCTGCACTGCAAGGGTTACCTATCTGTTTAGGGCTGGGGGGGCATAGAAAAGCATGCTTGTACACGTGGAGTTTTTTTTTTGTCAGCCAACTGGTTGAATGAAAAAAAACCTGACTGATCCCCACATTGACGCAAGCGACATGGATGCAGGGATCTATCCCGCTGCGCTATTGTATTCTAACAGTGGGGACCCCCTCATCAGAATACACTGATCAGCACTGCAGCCATTGACTGCAGCGACTTAGTGAATGATGGTTTTGCAGCAAGACTTCTCAACAGCAGCCAGTCTAACAATGAGCTTCTGTTGAACAGACTGAGCTACACACAGATCGAAATTTGTGTATACCCAGCTTTACTTACCCAATCCTTTGCTCTTCCACACCACCAGACTGGGTGCCTTATCCCCTATTCTCCAGCAGTCTATGGCCCTGATATCATTAAAAAGCAGCTTAAAAATGCTTTGCATGCGTTTAGACGCGTTTGGGAGAGTCAAACATTTGGGCATTCATCGACTTCATTTTCCATAAATTAATTGTAGCACTGCCCCTTGGGACAAGCTGGAATATGTTATGGGTCCTGCGCTCAATAGATCCAACCCTAAGCAAACCCAATCCCTCTGGCACAACTGGTAATGAATAGCAAATACACCACCAAGAAATCTGCAGACACAGGGTTAAATGAAACAAGAACAATTTTATGGAGAATGAAATGCAGTGTAGAGGGGTGGGGTTCCCCTTTCAAACTTCAAAACTTACTTTTCTTCTTTGTGCAATGCAGTAAATTTGGTCTACCACTAGAGGGCTTCACAGCCAAGAGTCTCCGGATGGCAGAGCCGCACTTTAAGCAAAATACAACTGATATCAGACAAATAAACTTACTTATACTCTATCAATGAAATGTATTACCCACACCGGGGTATGATTCTGTTTCTGAGGGGCTTTAGCTAAAAATCACCTCAGAGTCAGAACAGAATGCAATAAAGAGGTACCTCTAATAAGGCTACTAAGCCAGATTCCCCCACTTCAGTCCTTGTAACGGTGGAGCTCTAGTTGGTGCACGTTTAGTCCTTACAATGAAGTAAATAGCAGCTGAAGGCTTCTTTGGAGTTTCAGCTGGTGTGGGTTACATCAGATTTCACTAGGTTTCTGGGCTGAGAGGATCCAACCTCAGTGTCTAGAAGTCACACAAAGCACCCCAAGACCAGGAGCAGTCGCCGGATGCAATCTCCCAGTATGTGTCAGTCCCCGGGGCAGACAGTCTCAATTACACTGGTGGTGAGGGGCAAAGCAGGCAGAGAGATCTGTGGCTTACACAGGGCCCTGGATGGGTGAGATCCCAGCAGTGGGGTGCGGATGTCCCAGTCTATATGCAAAGTGTAAATGGTGTGTCTTACTCTCTCCAGTGGGACAGCTCACCAGACTCTGAACACACAGCAGGGTCCCTCTATCTGCGCTGAGTGCTGTACTGCCTCCTCCTCTCCTTGGACGGGCTCCACGTGTCCCTGTCTTTTCTCCCGCCTCGTGTGTCTCTCTGTTCTCCCCTTCTCTTCCTGCTCCCTTCCCTTCCCAGCGTACTTTGCTGAGAGCTCTTTGCTGTGTAGTGGATGAGTCATGAGCTTGGCAGAATGCCCAGGTTTTACAATAGGGGAGGGAGAGGAAGGACCGACTGCAGAACGTGTGATTCCTTCTGAATCCTCTCGTACAAGGAGCCTGCTACATAATATTTTGGCCATTGGAATGAATCAAGCGCTAAATGCGGCTAGCGGTTAGGTGTGTCTACATGAGTTTAGATGCATTAACATCTTTACTGCCCAAATGCTCTTCTCATGAATGTGCTGGTGGTGCGCTTTTTTTCTAGTCTCTAAACGCTCCTCTATTACATGGCCACAGAGGTGTATTTACAGGCTGGAAAAAAAAAATCAAAAACCTGTAAACGGCGATTTTTATGTCCTGTGTACATGAGGCCAAACTGTTTAAGCATTTTATATATATATAGTGTTTTGGTATTTATTAATGTAAAGTTTATTGGGAATTTCTAAGACAATTTCAATCTATGTCATATGTGTGCTTCAGTGGGATCAAGAGGGCCAAAGATGCTCAGAGAATCCTTAAAGCTGTAGTTTAGTCTGCTTATATGTTGCTTTGCCTGGTTCCTCCTTTCCTCACTCATCAAGAGACTAATGATATTTTTAAAGGAGAAGTATGGCCAAAGCTAAAATCCGCTGTCGGCTGATGTCACAGAGCCGGTCCAGGCTCTAAAAGGATCCTGACTATATTGTCGGGATCCAACCACATGCTTGGACAGGCAGCTGGCTCACCCTCTCAGTGAGTTACTAAGAGCCTGAGCCAGCTCCTTCCACACCTACAGCAGCCCGGGCCTCCAGTAAGTGCTGGAGGGGGCACTGAAGTCTGAGAACTAAGGTCCCGTATACACGTTTAGAATGTCAGACAAATGATCGTCCGCTTTTTTCTGCATGCTAGTCTCATATCAAAAGTGAAGAGGTTACAAAAAGTTACAAAAATTCTTTAACAACGGAATTCTGAAGAATGTAATGTATTTGTATACTATTTTTGGACGGTTACTGTACTGGTTAAAATAAAATTGTATGATCCAAATTTTTGTGCTTGTCCCTTTGAATCTTTTTGAGATTGCTGTTTACTAACGAACAGATTATTGTACGATCGCTTTAAAAGTGGCATTTTTCGTATGATATTCTGATTGTGTATATGGGGCGTAAGCAATCAGAGGTCTTTGATCGTTCAGTTCTCAGTCTTAGAAGCTGCTGGGGACAGATGCAGCATCAGTTCAGTGCTGCATCCACCTAGGTGAGCATATATTTTTTTATGAAAACATATACTTCTCTTTTAAAGAAAACTTTTCTGTTTTCATTACAAACCTAAATTCAGACCCAGTTATGTCATCAGTGGATTTCTGTGCTTCTCATGCAATGTAGGCAAATCAAGGCTGGTGGGAGGAACTGTACATAGCTTCTTAAAACAGCAGACCATGCAATGCTGAACCCTTATGATTTAAAGAATTGAAATCCAATGAATGAAAGGGGTGGGCCAGGGACAGTAAGGCTTAGGAGGAAAGTGCTAGATGATGCTAGGCGCCCTCCAGTGAGATGGGCTCTATATGACTTGCTGCACCTTCTAATTTACGCTATGAACAGCTCACATTGTGGAGTGAAATCAGAGTAAGCAATTTCAGCACAGGAACAGAGCCTGTACTACAGCTGTGCAAGACTGCAGGTAAAGCCTGAAATTAGATGTAAGCCATGACAAAAGTGGTAACAGTGGTACAAGGCTGATGATAGTAAATGCATGTGGCAGATGCCTATAAACACTATATTGCCAAAAGTATTGGGACCCCCCTCCAAATCATTGGATTCAGGTGTTCCAATCACTTCCATGGCCACAGGTGTGTAAACTCAAGCACCTAGGCATGCAGACTGCTTCTACAAACATTTGTGAAAGAATGGGTCGCTCTCAGGAGCTCAGTGAATTTAAGCGTGGTACCGTGATAGGTTGTCACCTGTGCAATAAGTCCATCCATGACATTTCCTTACTACTAAATATTCCACGGTCAACTGTTAGTGGTATTATAACAAACTGGAAGCAACTGGGAACGACAACTCAGCCATGAAGTGGTAGGCCACATAAAATGACATAGCAGGGTCAGCTTATGCTGAAGAGCACAGTGCGCAGAAGTCACCAATTGTCTGCAGAGTCAATACCGAAAGACCTCCAAACTTCATATTGCCTTCAGATTAGCACAACAACAGTGCATAGAGAGCTTCATGGAATGGGTTTCCATGGCCGAGCAGCCACATCCAAGCCTTACATTACCAAGTGCAATGCTAACCATCGGATGCAGTGGTGTAAAGCATGCTGCCACTGATGGACATGTCTGGGTTTGGCGGTTGCCAGGAGGACGGTACTTGCCTAACTGCATTGTGCCAAGTGTAAAGTTTGGTGGAGGGGGATTATGGTCTGGGGTTGTTCTTCAGGGGTTGGGCTTGGCCCCTTAGTTCCAGTGAAGGGAACTCTTAAGGCGTCAGCATACCAAGACATTTTGGACAATTTCATGCTCCCAACTTTGTGGGAACAGTTTGGGGATGGCCCCTTCCTGTTCCAACATGACTGCGCACCAGTGCACAAAGCAAGGTCCATAAAAACATGGATGAGTGAGTTTGGGATGGAGGAACTGGACTGGCCTGCACAGAGTCCTGACCTCAACCCAATAGAACACCTTTGGGATGAATTAGAGTGGAGCCAGGCCTTGTCCCCTGACATCAGTGCCTGACCTCACAAATGGCCTTCTGGAAGAATGGTTAAACATTCCCATAGACACACTTCTAAACCTTGTGGACGGCCTTCCCAGAAGAGATGAAGCTGTTATAGCTGCAAAGGGTGGGCCAACTCAATATTGAACCCTACAGACTAAGACTGGGATGCCATTAAAGTTCATTTGCGTGTAAAGGCAGGCCGACCAATACTTTTGGCAATATAGTATATGTCTGTATATGGATCTGGTTTTATATAGCTTGCATTGGTAGTAAAGATACATTTTAGTCAAGTACATGACCGTCTTTGCAGATATATGCCTTCAGCACACTGAACTTTTATTAAACCATTAGATTAATAAAGTGAATTTTTCGTTGCAGACATTTTCACAGTTCAGCTTTCATTGCCTGCTTTTAGTCAGTGAAATGCGTTGCACAAATCCATCAGATCTGCATTAGTGGGTCAAAGAGGGCTCAATAGATGTCAAACTCAATGAGCATAACTCATTGATTGCTGCACAGAATTGCACATTTATCTACATACAGCCCTGGGGGTGGAACTGAATAATGCACTACTAATGTCATCTCAGGCTAAATTTTACCCAAACAAGGCTGATGTGGCATTACTGCTAATGGAGGCATCTGTAAATGAAACAAGGGAATGGGCAGTGGAATGCAATAATCAGGACTGGACATTGCTGCAAATGGGCCATCCAGCAGAAGAGATCATAAGAGAGCTGTGCCTGATATCATCCCCTAATGAAATCCTTTCACATGTAAACTAGAGCTTCTATCCATGTTTCTTTATGTGTACTGGAGGGCGCAGAGTGAGGATTTTTTCAGTTTTTTTGCATTATCTAATGCCCTACATCCATACCTATAAGAGGAGCTCTGAAATTAGTTGGAAATTGGTGCCAAAGCACAAGTTCCTGTCCTTTTCTTAGAACTACCCCACCTGCTGAGGTCAAACCCTCTGCCATATTGTGTCTACTCCATGCCTGAGGCCCCCACACAACATTCCCGGTCATTGACCTTTATATCCCCAAAAGAAGGAACGTCCACACATAAATACACTTTACTGGTGGTACTTGGACAATGGCATAACACATCAGATCACATTAGCATAAATTCCAGGGTTTATCACATTTAGTGGATAGTTCACAGCAGACACATGTGAAAGCAGATGCAGTACTTTAGCAGCCATCTTCTCACAGACAGTCTCTTCCTAGGGGTATTTTTCTGTGTGTCCAGAGGCCCCCTGATTCCCTGTTTCTAGAGTCGCTGAGAAGAAGTGGCAGGAACCCTGTCATCAAAAAATATGGAGGCTGCCATCATTGGCTTTGTCTCCTAGAGTGAAGAAATACAAACAGTCTAGCTCTCATACTGGCTCTACTGGTCCAATAATTCTGAGTTTCCTGATCTGCCCACTTGTTACAGCCAATGACTTGATAAGTATTGATAGTGAGCAAGCACAATAGCCAAGTAATGAGTGTTGTCATAAAGATGTCAATAGCAGAAATGACACATTTCAATTATATGGGTTGGAATTCTTAATTATTTATATTGATCTGCAAACTAGTGCAGGCCATAGGTAGCAGAATGTAAACAGGCATGTACAAATCATGCAACTACCAAAAGATCCTCTTAGCCCATGGTCCACTCGACCAATTCTCACCGATTTGCCTGAAATTTGAGCTGTAGGTGGCCCTAATGGCACCATACAGCTTGACAAAAGTTGATTTTTCAACCGACTCTTGTCAAAGGGGCTGTATTGAAAATTGTTGGCCAAACAGTGCTTGTATCCAATGAGATGCAGTCATTGCTCAGGTACCACAGACTGCTGAATACACTACCCAGCAAAGTGGATTCCTTCACCCATGCTGTTTAGAGTGGATAGGGGAAATGATTATTTACCCTGTTCAGTCCATGAGGCTGAATGAGAGAAATGTACATGTGTATGGCTATCTTTACATTGTGAACACACTTATCCATGTAAATCATTCTACAGTTGATGGTGACTGAACAAGACAGGATAAAACAACATTTTGATTTTTGATTTTTTTTGCCAATCAATGCCTAATGATTTTTGCTTACATGTGCGTGCAACCATTCTTTAAATAAATGTTGTGATTATGGTTTTACAGTATGTGGAGCGTTCTTTCTTTGCATGTTTTCCACTAGGAGTCCAAGCTTTATCCTGAATTGTTTAATTACCCTAATTAAGGTCCATTGTTTGGAAGATCCTTATCTGCTTTTTTGGTGATCTGGAGGAGGATTCAAGTGACCACTTTTCTGGATTGTTTAACAAAGCGCTATTGAACACTCTTAACAGGGGGTCTTGCCTTTCTGGTAAGCTTTCTATAGTAGTGGTTGGTGACAGGACAACTGTCCTTGATTTTTTTTTGTTTCATCACAACCTCTGGGACTTTTATTTTTGGATGGACTATTTTTTGACACATTTTTCACTGTTTTCTTATGATTATTTGTAACTTTTTAAGCGCTGCACTTTTATGTAAATATATTACAATGCAGGGTGGGCTGATGACGTCAAGCCGCAAACCGGAAGTTTACGAGCCAGCATTTTGTGAGTGACCCAGAAAACGCTGAAGTATTTTCTGAGAGCTTATCAACTGCAGTGTCCCAGTAGGACACTTTTTATAGTGAGTGCATTCTTTTTAAATAAACGTATTGGTGATTGTAAAGACTACACTCTGTATAGCGTTTTTCTCTCTGCATGACACCGGAGAATACAGTGGAAAATGATAACAAAGAGCTGGTGGAAGAGAGTGTGGAGAAGGATCATATTTAAAGATATACCTGCCCAGGTGAAAGGGAAAAGTGTGATTGACCTATTATGGGTCAAACAAGGAGGTGAGAGCATAAGTGTGCCAGTGGTGGAGGAACACTGAAGGGTGCTATGGTGTTTTGGCACATAGAAGAAGCATATTATTCTTGCACAGGATTTGAATTATTACTGTGAAATTCAAGCACGGAATTGGACTTTTATATATATGGGAGTGACACATTATGTTATGAAGATTCACATATGTGGTTATATTGAAGCACTTTATTGATATATGTGTTGATAATACGCTAGCACTTTAATTATTGATGGTATTACACGAATATTGATATTGTATACTATTGGCATGCGCGGCATTGATTTATGATTAATGAATGCAATGACATCACTTCTGAATTTTTATTCTGTCGTACAAGAATTTTCGTACTTTAGTAACATTTTCACTTTCGATATGAGACTAGCATGCAAAAACAAAGACGATCATTCTTCTGATATTCTCATTGTGTGTACGGGGCTTTAAAATTGTAGGTTTCAGAAAGTCTTTGTGTATTTTTTTTTATCACATTGCAGTAGTTAAAAAAAGGAATGAAGAAAACCTTTATTGTTTACATTCTGAGGTGTACTGATCCTTGCGATTAATGGAATTCCAAGATGGTGCTACAGTACTCCAAACAGTGCTGCAACAATCAATTTAAGAATAGTCAACTGGTGGGGGTTCTAAACATGAAGAACTTATGTGTCTACCATGATTCTCCATTGGATTCAAATAACGGCACTTCTGGAGCTGTCCAAAGGAAGAGGCACGAATTAGCTTCTTGGCTATCCAGGCTGGGTGGAACCTTTCCACAAAACAGTATATAATTGCAGCCTTTATCCACTATTACTTTGTTTGGGGAGATGACAGATGAAATGATACCTTATCCAATGGGGCCATCATAACCTGTTGACATACAGCATTAGATCTGGAGGTATCCAATTCACAAGAGGATGGCCTGATGTTGCAGGGCACAGCTTCATTGTGTATCTCAAACAAATTGCCTGCATTCTAAGGAGTACTTTAAAGTCTATCTCTAGCCAAAAGTTTTAATATTGTGTTTATACAGAATATAAACTGTAAGGTTTTTTTTGCCTGTTGGGAAGTTTATCTTCACTTGCTGTCCTGGAGGCACAATAAGATGTGAAAGGGTCTCTCTCCAACCTGAGGGGAAAAACCCCTTAAATTCAGCTGTTACCTTAATAGGGGTCCCCAGTGGAAGATTTTCTCTTCTTTCCAGTGACAATGATAACATTTTAGCTCCTGTGGGTGGCATCTCAGGGGTTCCATAAAAACACTATGGGTTTGGAACCTTACTGGTTTCAGTGGCACTTGGTCAGGTCACTTATGACTTTTCTTGTGCTCATTTTCTGGGCAGGCTTTTTAGCTAGTTTAGGGAACGTTTTACACTGGCTAAAGGGCCTGCCTAATGTATTGCACTTGACACTTTTTTTTATTATTATTATTTATTGCACATATTTATCTTGAGCACATACACTGCATGTGTTTTTTTTTACTCACAGAAATGGATGATGAAGGTTTCTTAGGGCCTGCCTGGGGAGAGGATCTGTGGCCTTTGGGATTTTTCCTCTTTGAGGAAGCCCTCATCAAGTACTTGGAGGACCATCTTCGGCAGACCTCTAAGGAGTAGGGCCCACCGGCCCAGGTAGTACCCTTCCCCTGTCAAAAACCTTGTGCCCCAGGGGGTTAAGGGTTGCAAGTTCTTCCTCTTCAGAGGTTGAACCCTATCTGTACTCGTGTGCACTTTTTTCTCGTGCTGTGTGTTCATGGTTCAAGTTTTCTGTTTCCAGGTACTCGACAAGCACCACACCGTGGAGCTACATACTTGAAGCAGAACTGCATATTTGAAGCAAAAACTTCTTTACATATCCTTGTTGCTGATTTCCTATCTTCACTAAACATGTCATCCATCTTCTTCATCTTCTTTTATTTTCAAGTCAAACTGTTAATTCTCTTTGGTGTCCTGTTTGTAAGACCAGTGGCTGCTATGCCTCCTATTCCCCCAGCCACTGATCTTGGCACATCCCTTCTTTAGTTATTTCCCCAAGAAGCAGTGATGTAATTCAGCCCCATTTGTAGTGGTGGGTGGGCCGAGATTCTCAGAGACATTCAACATGTACAGGCCTAGTTTACCTGCCAACATTCACTACAATTCCCTGTGGTTGATGGGAACTGTAGTTTCCTTTTACTGCAGTGGATATGATGTAATCCCTGCTGTTACACCTCCTTGGCAGAGCAGATGCTGTTTTCTTTTGGATTACAGAGAGATCTGGTCATGAAAATTCAGGTCGACTTTTCTCCTAAGGCCTCATGCACACAGGATGTTTTAAAAATGCTGCTCTTCTTGGCAGAAACGTTTTAGCAAAAAAAACGCCTAGCGTTCATAAAAGTGTTTACCGCTTTACAAGTGCTTGGGAAGTAATTCATTTAATTGTCCAGAGTAATAATTTTATATTATTATGGCCATTGAAATTAATTAACGCTCCATTGCTAAACAAGCCTAGCGTTTGGATGCGTTTACACGTGTCAATCGTTTTTTCTGCCAAAACACTGCTGCTCGTGGATGCACTGGCACTGTTTTTTCCTACAGGTCCTAAAAGCCCCTGCCACTAAAAGTTTCTATGTATGCATGGACACATAGGCTAACATGGAGGGGCGTTTGGAAGCTGTAAAAACAAACCGCCTGACGCCCCTAAATGTGGCTGCAAAAATGCCCTGTGTGCATGAGGCCTTAATAGTAAGAATTTTCAAAATGGCATTAGTGTTTTGTGTAGGGGGGTGTACTAATGGGTGACCTTTTGGCCCATGCCAGACTTCTTTAAAAAAAATATGACATTTTGGATTCTCCTTACTTTCTATCCTTTTGACAATAGTCACCAGGAAATTTCCCAGCTGGAACATAGACAATAACCCTTCCTTGCTCTTTCTAAAAAATGTTTTGGCTAGAGCTACAGTACACTTAAATTCACTGATATATTTAGATATATTGTTAACCTACTCTGAAAATTTGATGGATCTATTTGGCATTAAACAGATTTCTGTTAATTCATTCCATATGCAGAATGCGTAATTGCTGGCAGGTGAATGCTAAGCATCCCTCTCATTTAGGTATGTTTGCTACCATATTGTATATGGATAACAGCTGTGGAATTCTAGAATACCATGTGCTCAACCTGTCTGACTAGCAGTGGGAGACCTGCATAGTGTATACAGGCTGTCATTGTGTCACTTGCTATGTTCTCCTGTCATTCTGATTGTTCTTAGTTTCATAAAGACATGTTCTATCTTTAGGTCTAAATTGCTTTCTGAAACATGATATCACCCTGAATCCTGTAAAGGAACAAGTAATAGAGATGAAGTTTATTGTATCATATATTGTTGTTTGTACTGTCTTGTTATTACTTCAGCAAATTTCATGGCAAACACCATAGAGTAAAGGTGGCTGGTATAAAAGGTACCTTTTTTAACCACTTGACCTCCTGAGGATTTACCCCCCTTAATGACCAGGCCTCTTTTTGCTACTCGGCGCTGCACTAATTCAACTAATTGCGCAGTCATGCAATGCTACACCCAAACGAAAGTTACGTCCTTTTTTTCACACAAATAGAGCTTTCTTTCGGTGGTATTTGATCACCTGTGCACTTTTTATTTTTCACGCTATAAACAAAAAAATGCCAAAAATTTTGAAGAAAAACAATATTTTTTACTTTCAGCTATAAAAAATATATAGTAAACTCAAAGTTGGTTATAAATTTAGGCCAAAATGTATTCTGCTCCATGTTTTTGGTAACAAAAATCCCAATAAGTGTATATTGATTGCTTTGTGTGAAAGTCTACAAACTATGGTATAGATACTGCAATTTACGCCATTTTTTTTGCTATACAGCGCTGCGCTAGTTTAACGGACAATTGCGCGGTCATGCAAGACGGTACATAAATTAAATTTACATCCTTTTTTTTTCCCACAAATTGAGCTTTCTTTCGGTGGTAATTGATTGCCTGTGCGGTTTTTATTTTTTGCGCTATAAAAATAAAGGCTGACAATTTTGAGGAAAAAAAACAATATTTTGGACTTTTTGCTATAAAACATGTCCAGTAAAAAAAAATTTAAAAATCAAATTTAGTCATAAATTTCTGCCAAAATGCATTCTGCGACGTCTTTGCTAAAAAAAAAACCAATACGTGTAAATTAATTGGTTTACGTGAAAGTTATAGCGTTTACAAATGGCGGGAAAGATACTGGGACTTTTAGTTTTTTTTATACTAATAATGGCGGCGATCAGCGACTTATGGAGGCGATCAGGGACTTATGGCGGCGATCAGGGACTTATGGCGGGACTGCGGCGGACATTCTGACACTGGGGGGTACTGACTTGGGGTCACTGACATCCCCAGTGACACCAATACAGTGATCAGTGCAAAAAAAACAAAACACTGACACTGTACTAATGGCACTGGGGAGGAAGGGGTTAAGTTTATTTTGCAGGGAAGGGTTATCTGTGTGAGGGGGAGTGTTTTACTAAGGGTCGGGGGTGTGTACTGCAGGGGACACTGCTGATCGGGAGAGAGAAACTCTTCTGTCCCGATCAGCTTGTCCTTGAGCTGTCAGGGAAGTGACAGAAAGCACAGCTACTGCAGCTGTGCTCTCTGTCACTGATTGCTGGGAGATAGCCGGTAAGGACCGGCTGTGACCCGGCGACTGATATCCGCGGCTGTGATCGGCGGGACAGGTAGGTCGGCGGCGCACCACCTACCTGTTTATAAAGCACACGTTTTAAAACGTGGTTTTGCCTGGCCGTGCCGCCCCGCCGCCGTATTTCTACAGTGCAGGCCGGCAAGTGGTTAATGCACAAATGATAACATTGTAGTTCTTTGGGTAGTCGTGCTAGCTTTGTGGTTAATAAGACTTTATGTAAGCTGTAGGGGGCCAGGTGGAAGGCATCTCGGAGGGAAGGATCGGCACACACAATGGTTGGAATTGCAGGAAATGTATTGTCAAAATCATTCCAACATACAGTAACAGAGTCACAGCTTTCCCTACTCCTCTCTCATGCTAGACACACTCTCTCTATCCAGCGGGTTCCTGTCCCTGACCTAACCACATGCAAAATGCGCACCAACAGCAGTGAGCCAGAGTTTTTTTTTTTTAGTACTGCCCTCACTAAAGATGGTGGCGGACCCATTTTCACCCAACAATGGGCTAAAGTTTGCTGTCACTTGGGGGTTTATTTACGAAAGCTAGAAAGTGCAAAATCAGTCTCACTTCTGCATGAAAACCAATCATCTTCTAACATCAGCTTGTTCAATTGTGCTTTGGCAATAAAACCTGGAAGCTGATTGGTTTCTATGCACAAGTGAGCCTGATTTTGCACTCTCCAGCTTTAGTAAATAAACCCCTTGATGTCACTCAGCTGGTCCAGACTCTGGAGAGCTCCTGACTTTAAAGTCGGGATCCACCCAGATGCTCGGACCGGCACCTGGCTCAGCCTCTCAATGAGCCACTGGGAGACTGAATTAGCCCTCCACAGATCGGCGCTCCTCTAAGACTGAGAACTGAGTGATCATTGGTGGTTGATTACTCAGTTCTGGGTCTTAGAGGTGGCAAGGAACAGATGCAGAATTGGACCGATGCTGCATCCATTTAGGTGAATATAATTGTTTTTTTTTCCCGAACTTCTCGTTAATGTTAACCTCTTTGTGCCAGACGCATGCAAATGTGCGGCCTCCCGACATCTGGGCCTTGACACTGAGCGGCCGCACATTCGTGTGCAATTAAGAAAAACGTATGTGCTGAGAGCGTGTGCCCTGTGCGCTCCCAGCACACATGTCCGGTACTCACGGAAAGGTCCCGATCTCCTCTTTCGATCGGGACCTTTCCCGATCATGTGACCGCTATGATGGCGAATTACGGCGCCCGTTCCGCCTCCCGGCTTCTAAAACTCTTAAAGGGCCAGGAGGTGCCGGTGCCAAGGGGTTAAAGTATATCTATAGAGCAGCTTTGTTAGGAGTTTTTCTGGGTTGGAAGAGCCTTAGCATGTGGTCCTGACTGAACCACAACTTTAGGTGGCCCATATATCTTTAGTCACACCCTGAGGTGAAGAAAATAATCATGAAGTGATGCAAAAAGAGAGCGCACCAACCTTGTGCGTTGCCTCAGTAAACTGATTTTATTGAATAAAAAATATATATACTCATAAACAAGGAAGTATAACGAACATAAACATATCCTTAAAGGAACTTGAAGTGTAGAGCCACATCATGAGGGTAGACACTCAAAGTGATACTGACGCGTTTCGAAGGGGGACCCTTCTTCATCAGAACTCTTGTTTCTCTCTTTTTGCTTCACTTCACAGTTTCGGGCGAGTTTCCCCAGCCTTGGTTTAGAGCTGCACAACCTTCTATGTATTTGTGGAACTGTTTCAAGGATTTCTTCCACCTTTCCACCCTTGTTTTGAGTCCTAGAGCTCAGGAGGTTTTGTTTCTGTTTCTACTGAAGGAAATAATCATACATAATGCATTATCTCTTTAAAGACAATTTGTGAGGATGGGAATGATTTTGATGACTCGACTTTTTAAGAAGCAAGTTCCTACTTTACCATTTCTGTTTAGTTGATATAGAATTAGGCTATTCCAGTGACATGTTGGCATTTTTCAAATCAGTGTGGAGGGTTTACCTTTACTATACCCAATTAGCATCAGTGTTGTAAAAAGAAATGCAGCATCCCTTTAGTTATACAGTACACTGTAATCACCTAGTCAAAGATAAAGCCTCTAGTGCAGACAAGTCAAGGATGCACATGGCTGCCTATAATTTGACCTTAGGTTTTGTGCAGACGTTTGCTAGATGCAATGAGCCAATTAGAGAGGCAAGATTATGATGATTCTGGGATTTGCCCTCTCAAAGAGATTGTTCTTATTTTAATAAGGATTAATTTGCTTTTTGTTGGAAATCCTTACAAGATACAGATTGGATTGGAAATCCTAATTTTTATTACATCCCTCTGCGAAATGCTTGAAAGTACAATCAGCAGTACCTACCATTCCTATACCCCTCTCTTAAAGATTAGTTTTACTACTAATTGACAGCTACTCTTTACAATAACTGATGGAATGTTTTTGCCTGTCCACTTTCCATTTCATGCTTTCATTGCCAAACCCCAAATCTAATTTGTATGGATCTGAGGATTTCCTGATAAAGGCTTTTTACCAGCCAGGAATTAAAGAATGTTCTAAGTGCATTCCACCTTCTTTTGGGCTTCTGTAAATTTCCAATTTCTGGCCGGATGTTCCATATCACCAATTTATGGTATGTTCACCTTAGCTTTTCATTCACTTTTATAGCAAATTGTGCCATTATGGGCTTTCTTTTCTCCATACCAGTAGAAATGAAACCTTACTATGGGGATTATTTACTAAAACTGGAGAGTACAAAATCTGGTGCAGCTCTACATAGTAACCTATCATATTCCAGGTTTTATTGACAAAGCTTAATTGAACAAGCTGAAGTTGGAAGCTGATTGGCTACTGTGCACAGCTGCACCAGATGCTGAGTGAACTGGTTTCAGTAAATATCCCCCTTTGGTTTTTTTACTAAAACTGGAGAGTGCAAAATCAGTTGCAGCTCTGCACAGAAACCAATCAGGGTCTAGGGTTTTTTTTTGTGAAAGCTGACATTAGAAGCTGATTTGCTACCATGCTGCACCAGATTTTGCACTCTTCTGTTTTAGTAAATCAACCTCTATGTGTAGCAGTGACCTGACAACAGAGGGAGAACAGTACTCCAGCAAGGATAGTGAGGAAAAGCAAATCCCTTCTTGAGGTAAACCAAGAGCTAGCATGCCTCCGCTTATAGCTTCTTGTTGATTATTGGGTGTGTCCATCATATTCATGGACCAGTTGGGTGGGGTTGGCATGCTCTTGACTTTCTGTGCAGAAAGTCCAGATTTAAATATCATAGCTCCCTAAATGATCAAGAAAAATGGTGAAAGTTACACATGATAGGAAAATCATACAAAAATTTCCAACTTTTCAGACAGCAAAAACCGAGGATGCAAGCTAAAATATTTTTATCGTCCGATTTTTGTTTAACCACTTAGTAACCACGCTATCACCGAATGACGGCTACAGCATGGTTACCCAGTTCTGGGAGGGCATCATATGACCTCCTCCCAGAACGAGCTTCCGGCGATCTCCTACAGACACTGCTGATCACGTGATGAGGTAAAAGGCCAATCACAGCGGCCTTTTACCATGTGATCAGATGTGTCCAATGACACAGCAGATCACAGAGTAAATACAGTTGCTGGTTATCGACAGCACTTTCCTCACGCTGAAAGTACTGCGATTAACTGGCAGCTATCACAGAGGAGTTTGGCACTGATCATCAGGGCACTGATCATCAGGGCACTGATCATCAGTGCCCTGCAGTGCAACCCACCAGTGCCCAGCAGTGCCACCCATCAGTGCCCAGCAGTGCCACCCATCAGTGCCCCCCAGCAGTTGCATCCATCAGTGCCCAGCAGTTACACCCATCAGTGCCCATCAGTGCCGCCCATCAGTGCCTAGCAGTGCCCCCAGTCAGTGCTATTAGTCAGTGCTGCCAGTCAGGGCTGTCAGTCAGTACTGTCAGTCAGCGCCACCTGTCAGTGTCGCCCATCAGTGCCCATCAGTTCCACCTATCAGTGCCCATCAGTACCACCTATCAGTGCGTCTATCAGTGCCATCTATCATTGTCCATCATTGCTGCATATCAGTGCAGCATCATCAGGACTTCCTCATTAATGCCCACCAGTGCAGCCTACCAGTGCTGCCTATCCATGCCACCTCATCAGTGCCCATCAGTGCTGCCTATCAGTGCCGATCAATGCTGCCTATCAGTGCAGCCTCATCAACGCATATCAGTGAAGGAGAAAAATTACCTGTTTGCAAAATTTTATAATAGAAGCAAAGAAAAACTTTTTTTTTTCAAATTTTTTTTTTTTTTGTTTATAATGCAAAAAATAAAACACCCAGTGGTGATTAAATACCACCAAAAGAAAGCTCTATTTATGTGAAAAAAATGATAATAATTTGATATGGGTACAGTGTTGCATGACCGCACAATTGTCATTCAAAGTGCTACAGCATTGAAAGCTGAAAATTGACCTGGGCAGGAAGGGAGTATAAGTGCCCAGTAGCCAAAAGTAATCAAACAGAAAAATGCGCATGATTAAAAGCATAGAACGACTCTACACTTCTTCTTCTACTTTGCTAGTATGCAGCTACTTTTGCCTACGTTTGCCTTAGTCTGCCAAGAATCTTCTTACAAGTCAATATGATTCCCAAATATATCATGATGTGCGTTTTGCGGAAAATCAGACAATCGTTTGTCAAATTTTTCTCTTAGTCCAGTGGTTCTTAACCTGTGGGTCGCGACCCCTTTGGGGGTCGAACAACCCTTTCACAGGGGTCGCCTAAGACCATCGGAAAACACATATTTCCGATGTGTAAAGAGCAGCTACTGTGTAGAAAGCAGCTGCTGTGTTGAAAGCAGCTACTCTGTTAAAAGCAGCTACTGTGTTGAAAGCAGCAGTATTGGAGGTAAAACGACACTCATGAATTATAATTACTGGATAAATAATTTTATGGTTGGGGGCCACCACAACATGAGGAACTGTATTAAAGGGTCGCGGCATTAGGAAGGTTGAGTACCACTGTCTTAGTGTGTACTAAGCTTAATGTGTCTTTGTTTCATCAGTTTATAAAGTTGATAGTGAGTACATGTGCACTTTAAATGCTCTGTGTATGTGGTCAACCAAGACAAATGTACTCATTTATTGATCTGTCTAAAGATTGTTTCACTTATAAGTGAATGGATCATGCATGGATGTCCAGCCATCATATTGAATGTATAATAAGTGATAATTGTGTAGCAAACAGCAGTCCTAATAAGCATAATGAAAGCAGCAAGCTATGGAGCATAGCTAATAAACCTAAAATGGTCAAAGGAAAGCAGAACAGAAGCATCATTTGCAAGAAAGGTGCCAATCTGTAAGTTGTTAACTCAGAAATTAGCTCAGAAAGCACTGCTTCATATGTTGATGTTAGAAAAACCTATGGAACCTATAGATGAGAACAGCTTGCATTAAAAAAGAGATTTCTACACCATTTGTGTGACATTGTGACCTTCAGTGACGGTTCAATAATGTCCCTTCATTTTTGGCTATGCATTGTCCTTGGTGACCTCAATAATGATATTCATATTAGCAGTAATAGGCTCATCTGAAAGCTGTCAGGCACATAAAATTAGTGTTCTCCCCCTTGTGCCTAATACCTTTACTTTTGTCCTTTATACACAATATTATATGCATCAGTTAAAATACATTTCCAGGGCATCTGAGCCGGTCACCCAAAACACATCATTTTTTATTGCTAATTTATGAATGTCAGCTGGGAGGAAGGGAGATGTAGGGAATTTAATAGATTTCTTGGTGACTAGATCTTCGTTGATCGATCTAATGCTGCTATAGTCAATCATTAATTCATCAAAATTCTGAGTTAAAACATCTGCAGTCCTGATAGGAATGTAAAAGGCAGTTTCCAATATGCAAGGGCTAGACAGACAGTGTAAAGCAATTAAAGCATCTGAGGTGAATGCAAGTAAATAGAAAATATTTTAACATCCATGTGCCATGGCTTCCTGATAGCAGGCCTCTTGGATTAGGACCAAGAACAGCGTGACTGTTTGGGTCAGAGCTGGCTGATCTGCTGCTAAAACTATTGCAACTGCTCTCCCTTACACCGAGGCATTTCTAGCATTGGGGAAGCTGGCCTAAGACAACATTAAGCCAAGGGCACAAGGTTCAGAGGGGGCTTGGAAGGTGGCAGAAGAATATTCTATTTATTTACACTGTTGGTCTTGTGTAGCATGCATGTTAACATCAGGAAACTCCATGCTGATAGTTTCTCATAGGAGAGCATTACTTCCCTGGACATAACATATGGATGTTTAAACCTGCCAGTGATACCTGTCCCGGCACTGTCATTTTGAAGGGAACAGCAATGAGCACTGATTTCCATCCTTGAACTCTTTGCCACTTTGTCACCATGTCAGCCCAAAGTCAAATAGGGGAACCTCTTCTCTTCCAGGCCAGAACCCTAAGACTGGTTCCGTTCCACAGCAGGCCTAAAGATAGGGGCCCAACCCCTTGGCAGAGTGCATCATGTGCCAGACCACCCTACCTACAGAACCTCTGTCACCAGGCCACCACTGTACCCACTCCTGAACTGGCTGCTCTTCCTTCTTACTACTTGTAATCTTCATCACTCAGAGGGTTAAAGTGAAGATTGACACTATTTCCTAGATCATATTCATAGGAGCACACTCTCTCTTCACTAAAAAGCAGACCAGGCATTGTTACTTAACCTGTTGGCACCGAGCGTATACAAATATGCGACGACTTGGCGGCTGGAGCTTGGTGCCGAGGGGCTGCATATTTGCTTACCCAATGTAGACAAAAGATGGCCAAGAGCGTGCTTCTGGCACTTTTATCAGCACTTCACGGAAAGGTCCCAATCACGGCGATCACATGACCCTAAACCCCACCCTGCCTCCCGGGGTCGCAAACCCCTTTAAAGGGCCGGGAGGCGCTGGCTTCAAGGGGTTAAAGTGGAAGATAAGTTAGAATCTAACTAAGACTAAGCCTACTCTCACTCCCATTCTAAGCCTATTCTATCTAATCCTGTAAAGAAAAGATCTGTATACTTGCCTGTTCTGAATCTGCTCTGGTCTGGACCCATGATCAGATGTCAGTGGTGGCTTCAATGTAGAAGAGGGGCAGCTGACAATGGATGCCCCATAGCTATCCTATAGATGATGTCATCTCCTAAGCATTTGCAGCTGTTGACAGCAATCTCTCCACTACACAGAAGTCGCTGGAGAGATCATGTGACCGGACCAAAGCAGCTTCAGAGTAGCTAAGTATGGGGATATTTTCTTTAGAGGGTTAGATAGAATGGGTTTTAGCCTTAATTAGATTTTGACTGAACTTTCACTTTAATCAGAACTTTTTTTTTACAGAAATAAATCACTTGTACATACAGCTCTCAGTTGCTTCCATAAGAACACAGAAAACATGGAATTATCCATTCTTTATTAAAATGCTGTGGCTGTGGTGCACATACCTTTTGGGATATACATGATTCCTAATGGGTGAATAACGAAGATTCAGTCCTTCGGCCAGTATCAGAGTCCTACTGCGGGGTAACCTGCACTTTTGGTGCAACAACTACATCTCCACATGTATGGTTGCCCTCACACTTCCCAAAAGACTTTGCATCCCCATCGCTTCCTGCATATATCCCCTCCATGAACACAGGAGGTGACACAGGCAGGGGGAAGGCACACCACAGCTCACCATTAATAACTAAAACACCACACAATAACTTTTAGTAGTACTAAACAGATTCAATACGTAACCACCTGCCTACATGCATTTTTTAGGATGAAGTTTTTTTATTTTTCCCATGAGAGCTTTTTTGGAAAGGTAAGGGCTTCCTATAACTGAATCACTAAAACCACAGACTTTCATGCCTGCTAGTGGTAGACAAGGGGCGGACTGACCATTTGGAAACTCGGGCACTGCCGGAGGGCCCGGGGTCAGTAGGGGGCCTCATGAGATGCCCCTGGTACCTTTTTCATAGGCTTTTTTGAGTTTGGGCAAGGACACAGGGGCCCCATGATCCCCTATTGCCTGGGGGCCCCATGAGTTGTCAGTCCTCCCCTGTGGTAGACTGAAGCGTGGCCCCTGGCCACCTACAGTCAACTGACTGCTCACTTTTATAAAAGTTGCAAAGGTATTCTGTGATGGGATGTCTATGCAGAAGATCAAGGCATAGTACATGATGTGCAGGCCTCTTGAGAAAGCCTGCCAGGGTCTATTATTATGTCCAGCAGACAAGTGTTAACTCAGCTGTGGCTGCCAGATATGATAAACAGAATGCGTATACTGATCTTGTGGAATGAAGTAACCTTTCCTTATCATTGGTGTCCATAGCTCCCTAAATATTCAAATCTAAATTATTAAGCTACATTCTCGCACACATTTTTCTGCCAGTGATTAAGCTGCTTTACATCTTGCTGCTCTGACTTGCCCCAAGTCAACCAAATGTCAAATCCACACTAGGGACAGGAGATGTACATCCACCTACGTAAAGAAACATTCACGGGAAACAGAATGTAAAAGAATAAAAAGAAAATTGTTCATGGAATCCTTTATCAACCAGCATTAGGTTAGGGGGGCATAGATAATGGGATTCATGCACACATGAATAGTCAATATGAGGGCCTAACTCTATCTGCTTCTGGATAATAGAAAAAGATACATGTTATGGGACTTTAAACACCCCTACTATGGTCAAGTATACACACGAAAAAATATTAACAGAATTTATATGTCTTTATTTTATAAATTTAAAGACACATTTAGTTAAAAAACATAAATAGTTTAGAATAGGACACTGGTCACTAAATGGCGGACCACGGTCTACGAACGGCTTCAGCAGCACTGCCGCCCGGACCGCCAGCCCGTAATGACAGATCCGTCGCTGAGCAGGGCGGTCATCACGGCAGCATGGCATCACGTGTGAGCCCCGCCTCTTTCAGCTCACTGTCTCTCTGACTCCCGCTCCCTGCCTGTACACAAGCGTCCAGCAAGGATCCCGGCACAGTTCCTGTCTGCCCTCAAGGTAGGGTGTAGTCTTACAGGGCACTCTGATGGGCACATTAAATGTTAAGGGGCACTCTGATGGGCACACCATAGAATGTGCCCATCAGAGTGCCCCTTAATATAAATGTGCTATCAGAGTGCACCTTAACATTAAATGTGCCCCTCAGAGTGCCCCTTAACATAAAATGTGCCCATTACAGTAGAGTGCCCTCGCCCCTTAACATAAAATGTGCCCATCAGCATGCCCCTTATTTTATGTTAAGGGGCGAGGGCACTCTACTGTAATGGGCACATTTTATGTTAAGGGGCACTCTGACGGGCACAATTATTGTTAAGGTGCACTCTGATGGGCACACCATAGAATGTGCCCATCAGAGTGCCCCTTAATATAAATGTGCCCATCAGCATGCCCCTTATTTTATGTTAAGGGGCACTCTGACAGGCACATTTTATGTTAAGGGGCACTCTGACAGGCACATTTTATGTTAAGGGGCACTCTGATGGATACATTTTATGTTAAGGGGCACTCTGATGGGCCCATTTTATGTTAAGGGGCACTCTGATGGGCCCATTTTATGTTACGGGGCACTCTGATGGGCCCATTTTATGTTAAGGGGCACTCTGATGGGCCCATTTTATGTTAAGGGGCACTCTGATGGGCCCATTTTATGTTAAGGGACACTCTGACAGGCACATTTTATGTTAAGGGTCACTCTAATGGATACATTTTATGTTAAGGGGCACTCTGATGGGCCCATTTTATGTTAAGGGACACTCTGACAGGCACATTTTATGTTAAGGGTCACTCTAATGGATACATTTTATGTTAAGGGGCACTCTGATGGGCCCATTTTATGTTAAGGGGGCACAAATAGGTACATATTGTGGAAAGGAGCACTCTGATGGGCACATGTGATGGAAAGGGGCACTCTGATGGGGAATATGATGTAAAAGGGCACTCTGATGGGGAAATATGATAGAAAGGAGTACTTTGAGTGTAAGGGGGCACTGATGGGAATACCTGATGTAAGGTGGCAATGTGATGGGGATACCTGATGTAAAGGGGCACTCTGATGGGGACAATTGATGTAAAGGCGCACTCTGATGGGCACACCTGATGTGATGGGAATACATGATGTAAAGTTGCACTCTGATGGCGACACCTAATGTAAGTGGGCACACCCTATTCGGACCTCGGCCAGAAGAAAATTTTAGTGACCGCTCCTCCTTGAAGTTTAATTCAATACCCCTGGAATAGGACATCAACTCTACCACTTGTCTTCCACATAAATGAATAGTGGAACTATAACATGGAAGTCCTCAGAGAACAATAAATGTAGGTCAGCGTGTTTCACGGGATGACCCACTTCATCAGGACCTTAGATCTTAAATATAGACACCGTCGATCACTGAAATAATGTTAGAAAGGTACAAATTTAGAAAAACATAAAACATGTTAGATACTGAAAAAAACAACAACTTTTAGGAAGAGAAGGGGAGAAAAAAATATATATTTTATTAATAATGAAAGGACATACTCCCCTACTTGTTTACCAATAAAGGGTACACTTATAAGTGAATTTGACCACTTATCTTGGAAAGTGTATGTATGTATGTATATATATATATATATATTTGGTTTCATTATTAATAAAATATATATTTTACTTCCCCCTTTCTCTTCCTCTTCTTGTGCATAGATGTTTTTGTAGATATATATAAAGTTGTTTATGAGTATTTTTGGGTTTTTTTTTTTTAATGTGTTATCTTTTTTTTTGCATACTTCTTAAAGAATAAGAAGATTTTATGAATGGTATTGAAGTGGACTTTTTTTTATAAAAGATTAGAACAATAGGATTGGAGATTTTAAAGAATATATTGTGTCCATGAAATATCTGTAAAATCCTGTTGTCTTTTTTAGAATTGGTATTATACTTATATGTAGGAATGCACTGATACCATTTTTTTTTACAGCGAGTACAAGCACTGATGCTTTTTTTTTTTTGTACTCACCATTACCAATTATCGATACCTGCTGGCAAAGGTTTTGTTTACACTTCAGCTGCCAACAGGGGAACCCTGTTGTTAAGGACAAGGCAGCCCCACTCCTTAACTACTTCGCCTCACACACCTGTCCACCCATTATGAACGACAGCAATTTTTACATTTCTGCTATGGACCTGTTTATTCGGCGATAACTTTGTCATTACTTAAGATAAAAGTAATACATATATTGTTTTTTAAGGACAAACAAGGCTTCCTTTTCATGAAGATTGTCTTGCAAAATTATATTTTTTTAACAATCCATAGACAATTGAATGTAGCAAAACTAAAAAAAGCACTGTCACTGTTTTGAGCAGTGTTAGTTTAAAAATAAATAGTGTTACTGCACATAAGAAGTAAAGAATTACCCATTTTATTCTGTAATTTTGTCCTATTTAAAATTACACTAAAAGTATTATTCTGATATAAAGTATTAAAAAGTTATTTAAAATGAAATAAATGTATTTTTTTTCAATTTTGTGCTTTTTTTTCAAAGTGAAACCTGAAAATATATGTTAAACGTGTAAAAATATTAACGAAGCAAAGAATACAAAAAAAAATATTTTTATTATTAATAGTTTATGAAGTAGAAATGAACAAAAAATCAGCAGGAAAATAATATTTAGATGGAGAAGGAGAATAAAGAGTTAATTAGGGCTGATTAGAATAAATTAAAGGTTAATAAGAAGTTAAACAGAGGAACATTTAATTAGAAAAAAAATTGTTTTTTTTTTTACTTGACAGGTTGCTTTTTTTTGCAAATTCTATTTATTCAGTTTTAGAGAAGGGTAAAATACAAAACAGAGCCTAATGGGCATTTCCATGCTCGGCACTAGACATAAACAACAAAATCTTAAAAATCCATAAAACGGAATCACTGACAAAAATAAATAAATAAAAGGGAGGGGTAAGCTCATCCACTATGTAGGATTCAAGATAGCATGGTAGGGCTCAGAGACATCATGGTCAAATATAACCAGAATAAGGTAGACAGAAAGGACACTGTCAAGCAGGGGCGGACTGACAACTCATGGGGCCCCTGGGCAATAGGGGATCATGGGGCCCCTGTGTCCTTGCCCAAACTCTAAAAAGCCTATGAAAAAGATACCAGGGACATCTCATGGGGCCCCCTACTGACCCCAGGCCCTCGGGCAGTGCCCGAGTTTCCAAATGGTCAGTCCGCCCCTGCTGTCAAGTCACCATCTCAACTATGGAAATAATGTGACATCGATAAAAACACAAGGGTCACCAAACATCATATATTAAACCAACAGGCAGAAGGATCAGGATCTGCATTCGTGGATGGAGAGTCCACCCAAATATCCATATGAAATTTTTGGGGTAACCCCATGATAAATAGGTAGCCTTTTACAATGAATGAGTTAGTGTTACTAAACCCACAACAGTAAAATCAGTCTGTATATGCAGTAAAACATGCTTGTTATACTCACTGTGGAACCTAAGGGGTTAATCCTCTGCATTGTGTAAAAAGGCTGTTTGATCCTTTCTTTTCTGTTCCTCCCCTTTTTCAAGTGACCACCTCTTATATCAGACTGAACCGTAGGCATGCGCATGCTCAGTTTGGTGTGTATTGCTAGAACGGGTTTTTTTTTTTTACTTGGGAGAGTGCATGTGATTAGCACAGGGCCAATCAACACTGTCGAGACAGAGGTTAGGGGATTTCCATCCTCCTAGAACAGAAAGAAAACTCCTCCTACAAGCTTTAGCTAGTGATGGTCTGGACACAGATAGAAGTCACAAGACTGCTCTAACTTCTGATGAGAAAAGGTATTTAGCAGTTTATATTTACTAAAATAATTGCATTTCCATGTTGTGTGTACCGTGGGAGACCAGATATAGTAAATGCAGTGACCTGGGTTTAGTAACACTTTAAATTGACCAACCTTTTCCAAAAATTATGAGTAGATGCAGTCGGAGACTTCCATTTTAGCACAATAGCTTTCCTGGCATAAAACGATAAAATCCCAATTAGAGTTCTTGAGGCCCTGCGATGTGCCAGAGGATCGACCAAACCTAGCAGATACACATTCCACGTCAGTAACACTGACAGGTTGCCTTTAATTTACTTCATCTGCAGATCAAAGTTCATCCCCTTTGATCTGTAGATAAACAGAAAGATACAAAATGAAACAATTTTTATTTTTATCTTTCTGTTTTAGTGGCTGAGCAATGTTGTTGATAAACATTGTCAAGCTGCTTTTTCTTTTTTTCTTTTTTTGACAGTTCCAATTGCTGGGACTTTTTTACATTTCAGATGTCAGCAGGGGAACCCCACTGACAGTTGAATGAGTCATTGGTTGGTAAGGACTGCTCCTTAACAACTGGTAAATGTCAGATTTTTTTTCATTTGCATTTCAGCTGTCAGCAGGGGAACCCCACTGACAGTTAAATGAGTCATGGGTTGTTAAGGACTGCCCCTTAACAACTGGTAACTGCCGGCTTTTTTTAGTTTACATTTCATTTGTCAGCAGGGGAATCCCACTGACAGTTGAATAAGTAATTGGTTGGTAAGGACTGATCCTTAACAACTGGTAAATGTCGGATTTTTTTTAATTTGCATTTCAGCTGTCAGCAGGGGAACCCCACTGACAGTTGAATGAGTCATGGGTTGTTAAGGACTGCCCCTTAAAAACTGGGAAATGCTGTTTTTTCTAATTTACATTTCATCTGTCAGCAGGGGAATCCAACTGACAGCTGAAAGAACCGATCTTGAAGGTATTGCAGGTACCAATACTTGTGCAAAAGTAATGGCATTGGTTCAACCCTACTTATATAGAGATAAGGGTACAAAACAATACTGTAGTTAATAAGAACTCAGCCATGCAAATCTCCTTTGTTTGTTGTTTGAATGTAATGTGAGATAAGATCTATGCCTGACACTTGGAAGCCAGGTGGAAATGTGGCTCCTCATATTTTGTGGCAAAGATTTGTTCCATCAGGTTTGTTTAACTCACTACAAAGAAAATTATTGGAAAATTAGACCCTGTACTAGCTATACATGCTGAAATCCAGCAGAGGATGCAAGTGCACTGATGCATGCTGTTTTCTGGTGGCCCCTGGGGTAACAGTAGAAATCTATGGCTGCTTGGAAAATCAATTGCATGTATAAGCAATGTCTCATTAGCTATAACTATAAACTGTATGTGTTTGGGCTTTGTTAGAAAACAAGATTTTCAATCTTGGTCTCTGTCACTTTTGGCTCCTAATGACTTTTTAAAGGTCAAAGACCATATTACATCTGTCAGATTTTGCTCCATAATTGAAATAATGTTTTTTTGCTTTGGCATCTATGTAGGTAGCATTATTTATTACTGCATAATAGAATTCCTTCAAAGACTGATGAGTGAGTATAGCAGCCTTTCACAACCTATTTAGCATGGAAGAACCCTTGATATTGCTTTTAGGCCTCAGGGAACCCATGCTAATACTTATTGTATCTACTGTTCATGGGAAAGTAGCGTGAACAGTAAGCTATGGATATATGAAGAAGGAATGTGGGTACTTTGTATATTCAGCTCTATAACACAAATTATTTTTAGGCCGATGAATATTGGTCATAGCAGACCATGAATATTGTAATGCTCCCTTGATTTAGTGATCAGTGCTGGTGCTCCCTTACATTTATAGTGAGTAAAATGCTGTTTTAAATTGATGAGCAGGGAAGAAGAGCCTTCTTAGATTGATGGTAACTTGGAAAAGTCCCCTTTACATCGATGGTCAATGGAGAAGTGCCCCATTACAGTGGTAACTTATCTGAAAGGCAGAAATTGTTCATTGGTCAAGGAAACTCTAGTAACCTATAGAGGAATGCTAGGGTTTCATGAAAAGCTGGTATATGGTGTCTAGGGATGGATAAATCTGCCTAGGTTTGATTGGGTGGAGCCATGCACACACACTACTGAGCATGTGCGAACGGCCGGCGGCCATTTTGGAAACTGGAAAATTTGGATTTTTGCCAATCAATGCTTAATGATGTTTGCTTACATGTGAGTGCAACCATACATTAAACAAATGTTGTGATTATGGTTTCACATTATGCGGAGTGTTCTTTCTTTGCATGTTTCCTACTACAAGTTCAAGCCTTAGCCTGAATGGTTTAGCTACCTTAATTAAGTTCCATTGTTTGGAAGATCCTTATCTGCTGTTTTGGTGATCTGGAGGAGGATTCCAGTGACTGGCTTTCTGGATTGTTTAACAAAGTGCAATTGACCACTCTTAACAGGGGGTCATGCCTTTCTGGTAAGCCTTCTGTAGTAGTGGTTAGTGACACAACAACTGTCCTTGGATTTCTTTTGTTTCATAACAGCCTCTGAGACTTTTCTTTTCTTTTTGGATGGACTTATTTTTGACACATTTTTCACTGTTTTCTTATGATTATTTGTAACTTTTTAAGCGCTGCACTTTTATGTATTTATTGTTGATTGTCTAGTATCAGGGTTTTTGTGTTCAGCTGCTATATGTTTTACACCTCATTTTTGATTATCTATTGTGGTTCTTATTAGCGCAGGTTTATATATATATTTAACCCTTGCTAATACTTATTGTATCTACTGTTCATGAGAAATTAGCGTGAACAGCAAGTTGTGGATATATGAAGAAGGACTCTGGGGTACTTTGTATATTCAGCTCTATAACACAAATTATTTTTAGGCCGATGAATATTGGTCATTGCAGACCATGAATATTGTAATGCTCCCTTCATTTAGTGATCAGTGCTGGAGCCGCCTTACATTGATAGTGAGTAAAATGCTGTTTTAAATTGATGAGCAGGAAAGAAGAGCCTTCTTAGATTGATGGTAACTTGGAAAAGTCCCCTTTACATCGATGGTTAATGGAGAAGTGCCCCATTACAGTGGTAACTTAATTGAAAGGCAGAAATTGTTCATTGGTCAAGAAAACTCTAGTAACCTATGGAGGAATGCTAAGGTTTCATGAAAGACTGCTATATGGTGTCTAGGGATGGATAAATCTGCCTAGGTTCAATCTGCTGAGGGTTCAGAAAATGTGCTTCAAAATTCAGCAAACCCACACTTTGCAGCAAATCCCACTGAAAATAAAGCTAGACGACTTCGTACAAATGGGCCAGTGGCACAAGAGTTTAATAGTATATCTTGTGAGATTCTACCTTTATAGTATCGCACTGCATTGACTTAAAAAGTTTAGTAAAATGTCAAAACACAGTGCACAAATAAATTTCAAAACCACAACCTCACATAACTTGAACCCCGTCTTATCTCTGCATCCCCATTTCTACTAAAATGATAAAATATAAAAATATAGGCTTCAGGTACGTGTTTGGTAGAAATATGCTAGTGTCAGAATAGTACATAAGCACTTGAATCAGCAGAAAGCAGAATGAAACAACACAGGTTTTATCTTGAAATAAATGTTAAAATGTACTGTACTATCTGAGAGACAATAGCCATAAATATTGTACAGTGGCTGGAGAGTATGTCATCAGGTTAGTGAAAGAGGAATAGACAAAGTGGGTTTTATCTTGAAACAAACATTAAAGCAAATAATCTGAGAAACAATAGCCACAAATAGTTTTGAGTGCCAGGGAACAGTCTGCAAACTCAGGTGCAACACAGGATTTACACTGCAGCAAACATGAACAATTTTGTGGCTGGGGTGAAGCTGCATAAAAATTGTAAGGCTCCTCTGCAGTGTGCACACATCTAAATAAGCCTGGACAGGTTGCAGGAGCAGGTATCAATTTTTTTGGGAGGGGGGGCAGGTAGCACTTGAAAGTTTAGTCTGTTGCATCAGCTGTAGGAGTTTTTAGTCATTGGGAATCCAAGACTGGCTCATTTTATTGAAAGTAAGCTGGTCCACAGTCTCTGTAATAAACCTGCTACCCTCAATGCCCTCTAAGACAGCGCACTGGCTGCAGGGAAGCTCCAGTGCATATTGTGCAAGCTCCGTCCAGAGATCCAACCTGGACACACATTAGTCCATAGGGTCCTCACTATTAGGAGTCTCAGCATCAGCTCTACACCCAATGTAGTCAACAATCATGTGGTCCATTGCTTGTGAGTGCTGCCTGCACTGGGCTTGGATGCTGTGGTTTACAAACGCTGAAAATCAACCACCACCTTTGTTTCTCTTTTAAAAGATCAGAGGATTGGAGGAACATTGGTTATCAGAGGGGATCCTGCCACCATCAGGAATTGCAGTAAAGAGGTTTTTATACAGCACCCCCTCAAAGTGCTGAATTTTGGGTTGCCTCTGAGATGGTGACAGATTGACCATTTTACACTTGTATTAGAGATCACTAGGGTGGCCATCCAACAGTGGTCCTTGAGCCAAATCCTGGGATCTCTGCACAGGCATTTGAGCATAAAAAGACCTGATTTGTCACAACCTGCCTGCAGTAGAGGATCTAGAATCCTTTGTTTTGCTGAGAAGAACACGGTCTTAAATATCAGCAGTTGGTAATGCTGATACTGCATTTCTACCAGACAAGCCATGGCCAGGTATGACCACCACAATAGATCACTAGAACGGCTCCCTTTCTATTTTCTTTAGTTTTCTTACTTCCATCAAGTGATCCTTTTCACATATTAGGTTCTACCAACTGACCTTTTCCATAATAAAATAATAATGGAAAGGGTAAGATTATAGGCTATACTGTGTGTGTGTGTATGTGTGTGTATATATATATATATATATATATATATATGAGAGAGAGGTTGTAGTACACTACTAACCAAAAGCTTAGAGAAAGAGTAGAAAGATCAAAAATTAGAATATATACTGGTAAAAAAAAATTAAAGGAACGCTTTGAAAGCACATCAGATCTCAACGGGGAAAAATATCAAGCTAGATATCTGTACTGATATGGACTGGGTAATGTGTTAGGAACAAAAGGATGCCCCATTGTTTTATGGAAATGAAAACTATCAACATACAGATGACTGAATTCAAAGGTACCCCAAAAATTAAAGTGAAAAAATTATGCAGTGGGCTAGTCCATTTTGCTGAAATTTAATTGCAGCAACTCAGAATGGTACTCAGTAGTTTGCATGGCCCCCACATGCTTGTATGCATGCTCCTAATGAGACAACAGATGGTGTCCTGGGGTATTTCCTCCCAGATATGGACCAGGTCATCAATGAGCTCCTGGACAGTCTGAGGTGCAACCTGGCGGCATTGGATGAACTGAAACATGATATCCCAGAGGTTTTCTGTTGGATTTAGGTCAGGCAAGCATGGGGGCCATTCAATGGTATCAATTCCTTCATCCTCCAGGGACTGCCTGCATACTCTCGCCACATGAGGCCAAGCATTGTCATGCACCAAGAGGAACTCGGGACTCAATGCCCAGCGTAGGGTCTGACAATGAATAAAAGGATTTCATCCCGATACCTAATGGCAGTCAGGGTGCCATTGTCTAACCTGTAATGGTCTGTGTGTCCCTCCATGGATAAGCCTCCCCAGACCATCACTCACCCACCACTAAAATGGTCATGCTGAGTGAGGTTATAGGCAGCATAATGTTCTGCATGGCTTCTCCTGACCCTTTAATGTCTGTCACATGTGTTCAGGGTGAACATGCTCTCCTCTGTGAAAAAAGCACAGGGTGCCAGTGGCGGACCTGCCAATTCTGGTGTTCAATGGAAAATGCCAATTCGAGCTCTATGGTGCCGGGCAGTGAGCAGAGGGCCCAATAGAGGATGTTGGGCCCTCAAGCCACCCTCATGAAGTCTGTTTCTGATTGTTTGGTCAGATATATTCATATCAGTGGCCTGCTGAAGGTCATTTTGTAGGGCTCTGGCACTGCTCATCCTGTTCCTCCTTGCAGAAAGGAGCAGATACCGGTCCTGATGATGGGTTAACTATCTTCTACAGCCCTGTCTAGCTCTCCTAGAGTAACTGCCTGTCTTCTGGAATCTCCTCCATGCTCTTGAGACTGTGCTGGGAGATACAGCAAACCTTCTGGCAATGGCACGTATTGATGTGTCATCGTGGAGGAGTTGGACTGCCTGTGCAACCTCTGTAGGGTCCAGGTATCGCCTCATGCTACCAGTAGTGACACTTACCCTACCCAAATGCAAGAATAGTAAGAAACAGTCAGAAAAGACAAGTAGGGAAAAATTGTCATTGGCCTCCACCTGTAAAACCATTCCTGTTTGGGGGGGTCATCTCATTGTTGTTCATCTGCTCAGCTGAAACTGATTAACAACCCCCTCTGCTACTTAACTGACCAGATCGATATCCCAGGAGTTTAATTAATTTGATGCTATACTCTGATTAAAAAGCGCTCCTTTAATTTTTTTTGAGCAGTGTAGTTATAGCCCATCTTAGCTTTGAAAAAGGGGGTTCGCCTCCCGAAACGCATCAGTTTTTCCCACCGGGCACTATCACCACAGGACTCCAGCCGTGTGACATTGAGCCATTTGGCTTCATGTTCGTTTTTTACATTATCCATTTGTTACATTTTTAGTAAACTCATTTGTAACCACGGTAATGCACGAAGTGAGTGCGCCCTTTTGTTTTTCCTTTTGCTAGTATCAAGACTCCCCCATCTTTAGAGGGTTGCACCTCACCAAGTGACAGACACCATTTTATATGTTGAGCATGAAGATTAGAGTGCTGGTGATTATTTCCTTTGGATGTACTAGTTATAGCCCATGCCTGTATTGCACTACTGGTATTATAGGGAACACTACCCTTTGTAGTATTGTAGACATTTGAGTCAATATTAATAAAGATAATAAGGAATTTTAATGGTCATAAATAAAGGTTATAATTTAATATTGGTGGTAAGATGCAAACCACATCAATATCCAGTGGTTCTCCATCACAAGGATACAAACATACAGGATATGCTAATTATTTCAAAATAAAATCACGTACTAACTACACACCTTGAAACCCAGCAGATGGAACAAGTGCACTGATGTGTACCGCTGTCTGGTGGTCCTAAAGCCTTGCTCACACAGGCGTAATTAGGTGTGTGAGGTGTTGCGTTCATTTCACATTTTAAGTCAATTATAACACAGTGGCGGCATGGACATAGACGCTGCTACCAATTTGACATCCATGTGGGTGCAGGTCCCCGAATCCACACTGCCTGCATTAGAGGACCCACACCAGCATGCATCCAAACCCACACGGCTGTCAAATTGAGAGTAGCAGCTGTGTCTGTGAAGCCACTGTGTTCCAATTGACATGAATGGGGCTGCCTACACAGGGATGCATCCTCATGATCAAGCATGGCCCTTGCAGGGGCATATGCTTAAGTACACCCTTGTGAACAAATCTTAAGTACATACAAGGTTTCTAGCCATAAATGTACTTACGTTTTACTGCCAACGTCCCAACATTTTTTAGACTACTCAACTTTTGTTACAGAAATATTATCATGTTATAACTAAAATACGCTCATTGATATTGCAATTAAACTTTTGGCAGCAGTCCTAAGTATTTTACTAAAATAAAATGTAACCATTGTGTGTAACAATGCCTGGGCAGATTGCCATCACACTGTGGAGTGTGACTTTTAGGACTACAGTTTAGCAAACTACCATCAAACAAAATTCCAGCTGTACACCAATTTTAGATGTGACATAAACTCTGTAAATGGATGTTTCTCAAATGCTGGAAACCTTTTTAAGGAAATTTTGTTTCATAGATTCTACAGGCAGTGTAAATTGTATGTGCGTTTTAAGATTTATCTATAATTTTTGATATGTCATGTAATTGGAGTCATCTCCTTCATCATGCTATCACCTTCTAAGGTGTCCTTTTATCATGCAGTGGTAAATGACCGCTGCTCAGTTCTCCGGCATTCTCAGAGGAGAGAGTTCTCCTCTGAATGCCTTTTTTTGAATTGGTGTAGATCGCTTCTCCGAATGAGGAGAGAAGTGATCTAAAAACTCTTTGAACGCTAGAAAATGGCTGCTGTTACTGTAATCTCGCGAGTTTACAATAAGAGATCAGTCAAACACTGTTTACTAAGCAGCGGTAAATTACCACTGCTTCATTTGTGGTTCCCCCGATTCTCCACCTCTGGGCTGGAGAATCTGGAGGGAGAACAGATCGCCAGTGAAGGGCTGACATCACTCCTTCATATACTGGCCATCTGTGTGCTGAGATGATCAGCGGAGAACATGTTCTCCGCTGATCATCTCTGTTTCCTAAACCACTAATGATCTGAGATCAGCAACGATCCTTAGGATCGCCGCTGATCTCTGTTTCATAAAAGGACACCTTTGTACAAGGAAAGGAAAAAGAAGGGGCTTACTGATGAGTTCCCTGTCACTCTGGTAGGCCAGTCCAAGCTAGAGCAGGTGGGTAAAGTTTTGCTGCTTCTCAGTACTAGATGTTTCCGAGATGCTACTGTACTTACATCATCTTTGTAAATGCAGATATAGGTTATAGTCAGTTACAGAGCAAATGCACATATATCACTGGACATCTGAAGGTCTACATATGGGAAATGTTGCATTTATTTTTTCCTGAGCCTAATTTTTCTTATTGCTAATATGTACACCAGTGTTGGCACATCCTGCAAACAGAATAGCAACACAACTAAAATCTTTTGGTGTTAATAAAAGAGGAGGAATCCACACTCCAAATTAAAAGCCATGGTTAAAGATTTAAAGGAAAAGCTCTTTTGACTGTACTTCTCCTGTGGATCACAGGAGTACAATTCGTTCTGCACTCCTGTAATCCATATTCAGTCAACAGCAGGCTAAAGCCTGCTGTCGGCCTTTCGTCACTCAGTTGGTCAAGGCTGGGGAAAGATCCCGACTTCAAAGTCGGGATCCACTCCAGAGTCTGGAGCGGCACTTGGCTTAGCCTCTCAGTGAGCCACTAAGAGCCTGAGACAGCCACTCCCTCCCCCTCCTCAGCCCAGTGCTCCAGTGAGAATTGGAGGGGCGAGCTGAAGCCCGCTGTTGTCACTCAGCCGGTCCAAGGTGGGGAAAGATTTCGACTTCAATGTCGAGATCCAGTGAGCCGCTAAGAGCCTGAACCAGCCGCTCCCTCCCCTGCACAGCCCAGAGCTCCAGTGAGCACTGGAGGGAGAGAGCGGTGACTGACAGTCACCGTTCTCTGCTCAGAGCGGCTGAGAACTCAGTGATTGGCAGTCATGTGATTGCTGAGTTCTCACCCTTGGAGCCGGCGGGTGACAGATGCAACATCTACCTAGTTAAGTATAATGGGGAAAACAATAAAAAGCCATACTTCTTTTTTAATGAATGGTCCTTTGCAAGACAGATCACCTGAGCTCCACCCTCAAATGCATTTCTCTCTCAATGAGTTTATTTGTAGAACAAAAAAAAAATAACCATTTCTCCATTCACACATTCCATGTGGATGGTGAAAGCTTTCCCACTGAGCTATTGTGTTCTGCCAGTGGGAAGTGTTCTCCACCATCTGAACACAATGATCAGTGTAGACCCCTAAAACCTGCAGTACTGATTGTTTTGGAAAAACCTGGCAGGCTCGTTGTATAGCAGTCGATCGATAGATCGATTGGTGTACAGCCAGCTAGCCCATACATGGATCACAATTCAATCAGTTCCTGTTGAACCGGCTGGATTTCTATCCATGTATGGCCAGCTTACATTATGATGGTCATGGTGGTATTTCATAATATATCACGGAGTCCAGTAAAATGGTGCAAAACACCTCCCATTCACGTCATTTCCAGTTTCCAAGTCCCGCGATTACAGGAAACCAAAGGACTCCTGGGATACAGGAAATGACATCCCAGGAGACCTTGCAAATCGTTGTACGACATCATCGCCTAGGCGGTCGGGACCGGAACTGCAGGCTTGCAGTGGATTAAAAGGTATGTATAAAAAAAAATGATCCAACTTGTGCTTTATTTCACAGGGACTAAATAATAAGGTAAAGTATTAAAAATGGGTGGAACTCCACTTTAAGTCAACTTTAGATTTCTTACAGTGCAAGTATACAGTGGTTATATTTCTCCTTTAAACAGTGCCGGGAAAAGGACATCTAGAGCCCAGGGTGAACATACCAAACTGCACCCCTCCAACATGTATGAGCATTATGTGCCAGCAACCCCCCCCCCAAAAAAAAAAAATAATTAAGCACTAATTAAGCACTTACCCCCTAAGCATAAATCCCCCCTCCCAGCACAAAGCTTTGCCCCTCCATCCCCCAAATCCCCCCCCCCAGCACAAATGTCCCCCTCCCCAAAAAATCAGCACAAATCTTTGCCCCCCCCCACGATACCACAGAGCTCAGAGCAGCCGCCCCTCATGCCCACCCCTTGCCTTTAAAATAACTTGTTGAGTTAACTTGAACAGATTTGATGTATGTCTAGTTAAAGAAAGAAAAGCTTTTTCTCAGCTTCTATTTCAATGACAAGCAGAATAAAAGTTTCTTTAATTTTGTCAGTCAAAGTCTTTTATACCTTCAGCTTTCACAATGAAAGTATTCCCAAATTGCTTTTAAATGTACTTTTTTTTGATACAGTAACTACTAATATCTCAGATGCAGCAATTTTCCCTGTGCATCCCCCCGAGGTTTCAAACATTTCAGTTTTATGAGTATTGTCTGCATTGTGCAAGGTTGCTTTTCAACGCTGAAATGCCTTACTAGCTGTCTAGTAAGCCTGTTGTATTTTTAATTGCCTCCTACCCTCAGCATTTAGCTCACGTCTTAATACAGTACGCCCTTTGCATTAAAGTGAACAGTGCCCTGTTTAATTCAGGGCAATTTGTTTTTCATCTTTATCAATCCAAACCACTAATCAATATGTCCTACTTATTACAGTACCTTATTGCTCTGCAGCCAGCATCCTTAAAGAGACCCTGTCTCCATGCCTTTCCTTTAACAAAACGTACCCATAAAATTAAATTGAAAACTAATAGTTTTATACATGTTATTTACCTGCTGCTGGATGCTGCTATATTGGATGTGATATCAGGATGTTTGCTTCTTCAATTTTCTCCCAGCAGCCATATAAAAGAGGGAGAAGGGAAGGGTGGAGGAGCTGGACCAGCACAGATGGTAATTAGACATTCCCAGAAGAGGACAGGGCTATGATGTACAAGAAGGGAGGGGGCTCGGAGAGTTAATCGACTCTTCCTAAATTAGTTAAAATTTCTAGCAACTTCACAGGCACATTGCAAGTGAAATAAATTATGGAAAGTTCCACTTTAACCACTTGAAGAGCAGCCCTATTCTGACATCTCTCTTCTACATGAAAAAAATGTATTTTTTTTTGCTACAAAAGTACTTAGAACCCGCAAACGTGATAGATTTTAAAGCAGAGACCCTAGAGAATAAAATGGAGGGTTTTGCAATGTTTCATGTCACACAGTATTTTGTGCAGTGGTTTTTCAAACGCAATTTTTGGGGAAAAAATATACTTCAATGCCTTTTAATGCATAACAACAAATGTGTCCCCGTGCAAACAGCTTGCTATGGGGAACACACAAGGGAGAGGAAGAGCTAAGATCACCGGTGGGGGACCCAAGAAGAGGAGGATCAGAGCCGGTCTGTCCAATACAACTGCACAGAGCATTTGAGTATAACATGTTTGTTATTTTGATGTAAAAAACATTTCACACTTTAGTAACACTAATGTTTTTTTTTAACCAGTTCTCCATTGGGCCAATTCTGACATTTCAGTATTTTTTTGCTAGAAAATTACTTAGAACCCAACACATTATATATATATATATTTATTTATTTATTTCAGGTACTTACATAGCGCCGTCAATTTACGTAGCGCTTTACGTATATTTATTGTACATTCACATCAGTCCCTAACCCTCAAGGGGCGTACAATCTAAGGTCCCTAACTCACATTCATACATACACGTACTAGGGCCAGTTTAGACAGGATCCAATTAATCTACCAGCATGTCTTTGGAGTGTGGGAGGAAACTGGAGGACCCGGAGGAAACCCACTTATATATATTTTACAGAGGCCCTAGAGAATAAAAATGATGGGTGTTGCAGTTTTTTATGTCACATTGTATTTGCACAGCGATTTTTCAAACTACTTGTTTCAAATATAATTCATTTTATTTCACACAAACGTTATACAGTATATATATTTTTTTTAATAAAAGATGTTTCGCCAAGTAAATAGATACCTAGCATGTCACTCTTTAAAATTGCGTACGCCCGTGGAATGGTGCCAAACGACAGTACCTAAACATCTCCATAGGCGATGCTTTAAAACCCTTTACAGGTTACCAGTTTAGAGTTACACAGGAGATCTGGAACTAAAATGATTGCTCTCGCTCTGACATTCGCGACGATGCCTCACAAGTGTGATGTGATCTCCGGTAACATATGTGTGTGGGTTTTAAATGTGAGTTCGCAGTGAGGGTACAAGGGAAGTGGGTGCTTTACATTTTTTTAAATTATTATATATTTTATTTGAAATTCTTTTTCAGACTGTCTCTTTAAGTTTTTTAGCAACTTTATTGCTTTCACAAGGGATGAACAAATTCTCTTGTGAAAGCATGGGCCCGAGACAGGTCCTTTTCTCTCCTCTGGCCTCCAAAGCAGCACATCAGACAGAGATCGGTCTGACTGGCTACTTACCTGGCCAATAATGGCCAGATAAACAAAGGGCCGAAACCGAAAGTGATGAAATCCTCATCGCTTTTGGTCTCTGGGGTCGCAGAGAGGGTGGAACAATGCCAGTTCCTCTCTCTCTGTATAGTGCAACTGTCGCCACTGATTGCAGTGGTCCCGAGCTATGCAATTACTTCTGCATTACAGGGATTCGGCAGCAGAAAATTTTGATACCGGCTGCAGGCATCATCCCGGTATAACCACTTCAACCTGGGGACATCATATGACATCCTACGGGCGGGAAGTGGTTAAATCACTTTTATTGCTAACATATGGGATTACCAACATCCCTTGTGATAGTATGGGCAGTGACAGGTCCTCTTTATGGAGAGATCTGGGGTCTATTAGATCCCAGATCTCTCCTCTACCCATAAAAGCATCTGATGAAACCCAGATCTGATCAAAGCCCAAAATTTCTTATTTACATGCTGGGCAAACTGGAAGTGAAAAAATGCTTGTTACTTCCTGTTTCTTATACCATAGAGATGATCTGGGAAGAACCGGTTCCCAATCACCTCTAAAGTAAGCCAGCAGCAGTCCCGGGCTCCCCGGTGGGACAGGATAGCCTGGATAGGCACCAGCGTACTGCAGAAGAGGGGACTCCTTCCGCTGCCTGTAAAAGCAATACAGCGGCTATCTTTCAATTCTTGTTTGAGGTATCTTTGCCCATTCTTCCTTACAAAAGTCTTCCAGTTCTTTGAGATTTCTGGGCTGTCTGTCACGCACTGCTCTTTTAAGGTCTATCCATAGATTTTCAATTATGTTGAGGTCAGGAGATTGTCAAGGCCATGGCAAAACCTTCAGTTTACGCCTCTTGATGTAATCCCCCGTGGATTTCGAGGTGTGTTTAGGATCATTATCTATTTGTAGAAGCCATCCTCTCTTTAACTTCAGCTTTTTCACAGATGGCATCAAGTTACCATCCAAAATTTGCTGAAATGTCATTGAATCCATGTTTCCTTCTACTCGTGAGATGTTCCCTGTGCCACTGGCTGCAACACAACCCCAAAGCATGATTGATCCAACCCCATGCTTAACAGTTGGACAGAGGTTCTTTTCATTAAATTCTGTGCCCCTTCTTCTCCAAACGTACCTTTGCTCATTCCTGCCAAAAAGTTCAATTTTAACCTCATCGGTCCACAGAACTTGTTTCCAAAATGCATCAGGCTTGTCTATATGTTCATTTGCAAAGTTAAAACGATGATTTTTGTGGTGAGGACGTAGAAGAGGTTTTCTTCTGATGACTCTTCCATGAACACCCTATTTGTACAAGTATCTCTTTATAGTGGAATAGTGTACCACAACTCCAGTGTCTGCCAGATCTTTCTGGAGGGATCGTGCAGTCAAACGTGGGTTTTGAATTGTTTTTCTCACAATACTGCGAGCTGTTCTGTCTGATATTTTTCTTGGTCTTCCAGATCTTGCTTTAACTTCCACTGTTCCTGATGACTGCCATTTCTTAATTACATTCCGAACAGAGGATATTGACATCTGAAAACGCTTTGCTATCTTCTTATAGCCTTCTCCAGCTTTGTGAGCGTCAACTATTTTCAGTTTCAGTTTTCTAGACAACTGCTTAGAAGAACCCATGGTGCTGATTGTTGGGGCAAGGTCAGATGAGTCTGGGCATTTAAAACCTTTGAGATTGACATCACCTGGTCTTCCCAGACAATGATTGAGAACAATCCATGACACTGGCAGGTCTCAGCTTGGCAAAGGGGGCAGTGCATGCTATAAATTCTGCAGAGTGCCCAAACTTTTGCAGACGCCATTTTTTTGTTTACAAATTTTTAGCTGGGGTGCCCAAACTTTCGATCCCCACTGTATATATCTTGTATCTGTGTTAAAATAAAGCAGTCTATTTTCTGGTTTCCTTCAAGTCTGGTGCTGTCTCCTCTTGTATGGTCAGTGGTGGTGTCCGTGGATCTGTGTTCGGACAGGGAAGCGGGAGTCTAACGGAAATACCCTACTGCAGTCAGGGTCCAGTTCCATTACAGGCAGCTTGGAACATCAGCAATTGCCGCACGTGTATTGCAATTTTAAAAAAGGGCCAGATACTCCCTTTTTTTTCCTTTCTGCATGCAAGACAGCCCATTGAAATGAATAGGCTGCCTACACGCAGAACATAGGTTACAATGATGTAAACCTAGCCTCAGATCCTTCAAGTCACAATCCCGTTATTACAACAGTGTTCTCAGACCCCAGCAGGGAACATCCCAACCCCCCCCCCTTTACATCACAGTTCCATTCCCTTTAAATCAAGATCACGCCTTTACATCACAGTCTCCTCCTTCACAGCCATATCTTCTACCTCTTCTTCACATTTCTCCCCCCATTAATATCACCTCAACTTCCTGTCCTCTGCCTCCTTTATATCAGATCTCTCCTCCTTCACATTACTATTCTCAGCCCCACTTCATATCACCCCCTTCACATCCCTGTCATCACCCCCCCCCTTTGTATCACCCCCCACCTCCTCTTTCAGATTTCTGTCCTCTACCCCACTTTATTTCAGCTTCCACCTCTAAATTCCTGTCCTCACCTCCTTCACCTTCCTGTCCCCCCCCCCCCCCCCAATCCTGTCCTCTGCTCCTCCACTTTATATCACCCTACTCCTCCAGATTCCTGTCCTCTGCCCCCTTTCACATCATCCTTGGCTTCCTCCAAATCCTTCACAGTGGTGACTGTAGTTCCCTTTCATCCCCTACCTACAAAGGGCAGAAGGTGGGAGGCACATCAGTATACAGCTGACATCGGAGGCAGGACAAGTCTGGTGGATGGCAGGAGGCACGTCTGTCTAGAGCAGACATTGGAGGCAGGACAGCTATGGATGGATGGCAGGAGGCACATTAATCTAGAGCGGACATTGGAGGCAGGACTTCTCTGGATGGATGGCAGGAGGCACATCAGTCTAGAGCGGACATTGGAGGCAGGACTTCTCTGGATGGATGGCAGTAGGCACATCAGTCTAGAGCGGACATCGGAGGCAGGACAGCTCTGGATGGATGGCAGTAGGCACATCAGTCTAGAGTGGATATCGGAGGCAGGACAGCTCTGGATGGATGGTGGGAGCTGCACAACTTTTCCTGGTAACCAGCTGGTGATTGGTTGCTTGCAACCAATCATCTGCTATTTAACTTGAAATGTTAACGTGACAGTTCCCGCCCTCCATGTAGAGCCTCCAATGTCCGCTCTAGACTGAAGTGCCTCCCACCATCGATCCAGGGTTGGCCTGCCTCCGATGTCAGCTATATACTGATCTGCCTCCTGCTGTCCATTCGGAGCTGTCTTGCCTCCAATGTCAGCTGGATGAGGATGACAGCAGTGACGGCAGCTGAACAGAAGAGCTGGCTCTTAAATGGCTGGACTGCGGCCGGTCTGGATGGGACAGTAACGCAGTCCGGATCCGGTCCACCATTTGGTGATGTTTGCTATAAACACACAAGACTTTTTGATTTCTATGCATGGTGAACTTTTACAGGTAAATAACAAACTTCAAATACATTAGCTAGACAAATCATCTTATGAGAAGATTTTTGTTGAAGTGAATGATCTGATAACAGGGTCTCTTTAAACTGCAATTTCATTTTTTTTCTAAATTATTACAGTTAAAGCAAATGATCTGCATTTTGTAGGAGGTACAGTTTGTGTTTTTGTATTGTGAGAACATAATACATTTGTTGTTCATATTAAATGGATCAATTTGTGAGTAAATGATTGTCATTAACATAAGATCAGGCAATGCTTTATTTGTCTGAAGGTCTCAATTCCTTCTCTGGGTGTACATTTGCAAGTTTTTTTTTTTTTTAAATCTGACTCATCCTCGCATATAAAGAGAGCCAATTTTTTGAAAGAATTAAAAACTTTTGCCTTATGCTGCAATAATATTTTCTAACAAAAGCATAATTGCATCATTTAAAGAAGCAATCATTTTTGCTACCTAAAGCATAATTACATCATTTATTTCAGTGCAGCTAGCACAGCTCAGAGCTCAGTAAGTCCTAAACCTGTTGCGTAGGAGTTATTATGTGCAATGTTGTAAGTTAAAGAAAAAATACACTGATATGTTTATTTGTAATCTATATCCACAGGTTTTAGTGTTTTTGAAAGTGTGAAGCTAACTCCTACCCCTGATTTCTGTTTACAGTGTATATATAGTTACATAGTGTGCAAGGTTGAATAAAGACAACAGTCCATCCAGTTTGACGTATGTGTGTGTAAAAAAAAAAAAAAAAAAATCAGATCCAATATCCCTGTACATTGTGTTTGCTAAGATGCCCATCTAAAAGTTTTTTGAAACTATCAATACTACCCTCTGACACCACTGATTGTGGAAGCTAGTTCCACATCCTTACCGATCTGACAGTGAAAACCCCTCTAAGCAGTTTTTGAAGTTAAACCTCATCTCCTCCAATATAATTAAGTGGCCCCATGTCTTCTTATATTCCTTGAGACTGAATAGTTTATTCTTTATGCTAGAATCACCATTCAGGCATTTGTATATCTCTCTAGCATCTCTTCTCCAGGGAGAATGAGTTTAATGTTTGTAGTCGTTCCTTGTAACTGAGGTGCTCCAATCCCTTTGTAACTTTGTTGCCCTTTTTCCGGACTCTCTCCAGTTCCAGCACATCTTTCCTGAGGGCTGGTGACCAGAACTGGACAGAATACTCCAGGTGTGGCCAAACCAGAGTTTTATGAAGTGGCAGGATTATTGTTTTATATCTTGAGTAAATATCCTTTTTTTATGCATGATAATATTCTGCCTGTTGCAGCTTGGCATGGCATGTCATTGCTGAGCCTGTCATTTACTAGGACCCCCAGGTCTTTTTCCATTCTGGATTCCCCCAGAGGTTCTCCCCTTAGCATATAAATTGCATTCATATTTTTAGCCCCCAAGTGCATTACTTTACATTTTTCAACATTAAACTTCATTTGCCATGTAGTTGCCCATAATGCCATTTTTTTTTCTTTTAGTCCTGACCCCTGCCCGGCATTTGTATTTTTAAAGTCTTTGTCCCATCAAGAGGACTTTTCATTCACTTTCTGTCTCTAAGATACTAGTTGGTTGTAAAAGAGATCCTTTCAAAGCGAAGGGATATCCCCTTTGACATGTGTCATCAGAACAGATTTACCCATTTGAAAATCTAAAAAAATTTGGATTTGCAAATACTTTTTCTACTGGGAAAAATTTTCCTCAGGACTAGGGATGATTTTGGGTTTGGTTCGGACCCGGCAGTTTGCTGTCCTTGTTGGGCTAATAAGCTGAAGGACCCATAGTTGCACATATACAAAGGGCAGGAATGCTTTTGATATCTTTGACCCAATTTGGTCTTTTGCCCATATTAGTGCAATGATGTCACAAGCATCCCCAACCCTTTGCGTATGTCAGCCATGGGGCTGAGAATCTACTGCCTGGAGCTCGTTGGCTCAGCAATGACAGCTAACTTCTTGGTTCAGATGAACTTGGGTTTGAATAGATCCCAAGCCTGAACCCAGGCTCCTCACTATTTAGGACCAATAGTGATAGTATACAGGGGCGGACTGACAACTCATGGGGCCCCCAAGCAATAGGGGATCATGGGGCCCCTGTGTCCTTTCCCAAACTCAAAAAAACCTATGAAAAAGGTACCAGGGGCATCTCATAGGGCCCCCTACTGACCCCGGGCCCTTGGGCAGTGCCCGAGTTTCCAAATGGTCAGTCCGCCCCTGATAGTATATGTTCCTAGAAAGGACCCAATGGTAGTAAAAAAACAGACAAAGATTCTAAGCTTTCTATGTTGTGTCCAAAACTGAAAAATAATGTTTTGTTTTTTTTAAAGTTACTTTGCGGTAAAGCAAGAAAGCATAAAAAAACCTCTGTAGTATATTGATGTGCTTTACTAATTAAGAATGCTGTACAAACTACTCACAAATTCAGAAAAATACATGACATGCAGAGTATTACAAAATATGCATACAATATACACATGGACAAGCTATCTATCCTTCCAAGCAAATGGGCATGGGCAATGTATGCAGTAGGGATACACTATACAGTTAGTTACTTAACCTCCCTGGCGGTATTCCCGAGTGTAGCTAGGGGTTAACTTTCAGTATTAGAAGCGGTAACCCTGAGCTACACTCGGGAATACCCTGCAGCGTTGCCCTGGGATCCCTCGATCACTTACCTTGTCCTGCGCTCCCGCGATGTCCCCCCTGCAGCGTCCCCGACCTTGTCCTCCGGCCGATGCCTGCATTCCGGGTTCTGTTCCCTGCGAGTATCAGGTCGTACAGAGGACGGAACCAGCTGGACATTAAAAAAATTTTAAATTCGCCATTCACTCATAACACTAAAATCTTCTAGTATTACATTACTGTATCAAACCATTTCACATACATTTTGTCCCGAGTGCTTTGTCCTGTGCCCTGCCTGCATTTTTACCATTCTTTCTGCCTGGAAACTGAGAAACGTCCATGGCATCCAAAAAGCGTCCTTTTAGGTCAAAAGCAGTTTTAGAGCAGCTAGAGAACAGCGATAGAGAATTAGAACCACTTGCATAATTGAGCGATAGTGATTCCTGGGGAAATTATCATCAGACACTGAAAACGATTTAGCGACTTTGCTCAGTGATGTGCGAACTTGGTGCTATATTTCAAATTTCAGTGTTTTTGGTTTGATTACATTATTGAATGTATTATTAATATTATATTATTATTTTTATGATTATTTATTATACTATAATTTATGATTTCGTGTTTCAAATTTGATCATACGCGGCATGTTTACTAGACTCTTGTTTGGACAGATATCAGTGAGTTATTCCTAAGAATTACAGGCCTACAATAAAAAAAACAACATATTTCCCTTGAAAACAATGTACCGCTTTGAGCACAGAAATACTGACATAATCAGACCGCTAGGGAAGTTAACTTGGGTTGTAGATTTAGTATCATCCCTAGGTAAAGTTGCCTTTCTTCTTGCATAGACTTAATTTGGTCCTCTGGTGATTTGGAGTCATCTTCCTTCTTTGCAGGATATTTTCCAGACTGCTTCTTGCTTCTCATAGTCCTCCAAAACTACTAGTCCTGTTTGTTTAGCACATGTCTGTGTTTTAGTCCTTTTGTTCCCTCCTCCTATTTCCTGCCAACTTCCTTTCCTGTTGCATAAGCTCCATGGACCAGTGAAACAAGTTCATTAGCAATTGAATAAGGGAAGCCCAGCTTCTAAAATAATACATGGTAGACAAAATTCATAATTGCATATATTTATGCTATTAAAAAGATCACTAAAATAGTCATAGCAACACAGCTTTACGTACACATTAAGCTCCAATTGCATGCATTTTAGAATAATGGTTTAGTTCACAATAAACTGAGTTAGTTTGGTGGGTTCTGTCATCCTCGGACTTGTTTATGACTTGAATATCTGATCAATAAGTTCTCCCTGCCATAATTTCAGTCTGAGTTGCTGTTAAAGTGGTTGTAAAGGCTCAAGGCTTTTTTACCTTCATGCATTCTATGCATGAAGATAAAAAACCTTCAATGTGCAGCAGTGCCCCCAGCCCCCTCATTATTTACCAAAGCCCCATCACGATCCATCGATGTGCACAACAGCCTCAGTCTCTTTTTGCTCCCGCTGCTGTCAATCACAACCAGTCAGCCAATGAGGAGAGAGAGGGGGTGGGGCTCCGTGTGTGAATGGAAACACGGAGCAGCGGATTGGGAACAGCCTGCTCGGATGCCCCCATAGCAAGCTGCTTGCTAAGGGGGCACCCAACAGAAAGGAGGAGCCAGGAGCGCCGTCAGAGGACCCGAGAAGAGGATACAGGCTGCACTGTGCAAAACCACTGCACACAGGAGGTAAGTATAACATGTTTGTTATTTTACAAAAATAAAACATTAGCCTTTAGTATCACCTTAGGTTTTAGCTATTTCTGTCCACCTTTTTGTTTTGTAGAACGTAGGCTTAGTTCATATTGGCGACCAAGGGGTGGTAAAAACAGGTGGCTGATCTTTGTTTTTATCTTCCCAGATGGGTAAGTTTACATTGCCTTGATCATGACACTTTGCTTTGTAGCAATTTTAACTTAGCATGTTGAGTATATCTGGCAAGTACCACCTGTCAAACCACCAACTGATGGCAATAGGACCTTGCCTCGCCTATGGCAGTTGCAGTACAGCAGTTCAATGCAAAATCCCAATTGGGATAGAAAAAAACAGCCATTCAGGAGGCTGCAGTATCTCCTCACCCCTCTATGTGAGCCACTAGAGCTGCAGATGAGAAAGTTGAGCAGCACCCAAATCTTTCCTAGCTTATGGTCATAGCTATAACTACCATGTGACTCTCAATTAAACCTAATAATTCTCAATTTAACCTAACCTCCTAATCCTGCCATGGAAACATGCCTACAGGATTTAGGCAGGACTAAAATAAGAAAATCCTCATAACTGGTAAAAAGAAAAAACTCTTCTCTGAATTCTCTTTTGCAGCATGGTCCTTGGTATCCATTGAGACGATTATTTTGAATCATTCTCTGGGTTGTTGGAATATTTTCTTAGTATAGAAGGCAAACTGCACAGTAAAAGTTGTCAATGTACAGCTGAAGTTTGAAAAATGCTTCTTAAGCTTCATTTAATTAACTTAGGTTTAAGGATATGTCCTTCCGACATCAGTTTTGACTAATGATCATTTTCCAGGGAGCGTTCTGCCAAATACGAAGGTATATTGAAATGAATGTCGTGTTCTTGATCTTGCCTGTCATTTTATGGGAACATTTTTTTTCTTTTATGCGTCACATTTTAAAAGTCATTCTTTTTTCATTAATTCCGGACAAGTGTATTAAAAAACTGAACATAGGATATATACCAAGCAGAAAAAAAAAATAAATCACTGTAATCACTTACACATCATTAAATGTTTTTTTTTATTTAAGCAGTGTAAGTACCTAAATTTTACTTAGTATCTGTTCCATTTCAAATGTTACTTTATGCATTGACTAACTGTACCTCTTTGGACCCAGGCTGTCCAGACAGTATGGTCACCTGCTTACTTGGCACCATCCATAGGCAGCTTAACTCATCAATAAGACATAGACATTGAATCCAATTTTACTTCAGCTAACTGCAGTACAGATGATGGTTTTCCAGACTTTACAAGTATAAGAAGAAAATGACATCCCTAGGCCCTGTCTCTGTAAATAACTAACACTGACTGAGGGAACATGGAAGAAGTGGGGAGGGTCCAGCTAAGAGGAAAAATATTTGGGAGTACTCAGATGACTGCAAAATGAACAAACAGTGTGTCCAGGCAGTGGGAAAAGTGAATAGAATTCTAGGATCTATCATTAGAGGGATCACCATCAGCATAAAGGAGATCCTGATTCCCCTATATAGATCTTCACTGAGACCTCATTTAGTATACTGTGTCCAGTTCTGGAGAACTCATTTATAAAAAGATATTGATAAGATAGAACGAGTCCAGAGATGGGCAACAAAAATGGGGAAAGGTCTGAGGGATAAAACATATCAAGTCTATTAGATACCATATGTACCATCTGGCCTCCAAAGCATCTGACTAAACCAAGATTGGTTTGATCAGATGCTGTACAAGTTGGTAATGGCATGTAAATAAACAAATCAAAGTGGTGAAATCCTTGTTCCTTATGGTCAAGGGGGTAAGGGACCTCCAGTCCTTCCATTTTTCTCAGTGTTTGTGATTGGACTGTTCTTGGTTGCATCGGGTCTCAGGCTCCCTAATGGGAGAGGAGAGTCTGGGAAAGATGGTGGTGGTGGTGAAAGGGGGTACCTCTCCTGTAAAAGTGTTCCAGCAGCTTTTACTAAAAGGAAAAATGCCTGCTGTAAAAAAATAAAAATACTAGGATCATGGTTGTAGCCTCAACCAAGAGCGTGGTATAACCATCTCAATATGAGGCCATATATACTGTGTACGTATGACAGTACTGAGGTGCTTATGCCAATTTGCTTTCAGAGAGAACAAATATACTCCCTATAGTTTCCTACAAGATTGAGCCCTGGTTCACACTGATGCGGTGCGGAAGTCTCAGCGTTGTCAGTGCGAATTCCGCACTGCATCAGAATCGCACCCCATTCATGCGAACCTCTGCGGGTGTGTATGTTAAGTTAACATCATCCTGAAAGCGGTCTGCAAAAGGCGGTGCGATGTGCAGAATCAGATCACATAGGTGTGAATACCCATGCGATCCGAAGTCTAGTGCGGACCCAAAAAAGGGTCCTGCACGTTTTTGGTATGGGTGCGGTGCGATTAGAGCCATACAAAATGTATGGCTCCAATCGCACCGCACACAAATTGCATGTGATTTGTACAGTAATGCGGTGCGGTTCCTGTGCGAACCACATGCGATATACCACACCGCATGTATGTGAACCCAGAATTACTGAGGACCCTACATAGACTCCCCTATTGAGGTTGTCAAGGGCTTTTAGTTAGATTGCCAACTATACATGTGCTATAGACCTTTGGGCCTGTTCACACTCGCTGTAATATATACCACCCTCTGAAAAGCAGTATAGTATCAGCTGACGCACATTCAGGAAAAGCTACTGTTGCCTCCTATAGCCTGTTTTTGTTTTTAATACTGTTTTTTTTTATTTACCAACCTTTGCAACTTAATTGCAACTTTTTTCATTGTGGAACCATCTCATAACTGCAAGCCAAGCATTTGGCTCATGTATGGAGTGTGGTCTCATTGATCTCAATCTCAATTAGACAGTTAATTCCACCTATCAAACTCAGCAGAGTTAAGAAGGCTGTGGCCGGGAAGCAAGGCATCGAGGATGTGTACAACTCTGTAAGGCTGTAATGTCATAATTCCAGGGGTAGTAAAACCCCAGCTCAGCTGCCTGTTTTTACCATCCCCTAGCCACCCGTGTGAAAAAGCCTATCTATGTATATATGTAAGTAAATAAGTCTCTGCATACATAAAGCATCCTCTAGTGACTCTGCTGTAATGTTTTTTGCAGGTAGTACTTTCTGCAAATACGCAATCTTTTATAGGGCAGCATTACCCAGAAATAGCCTACCAAATCTTTAATGTGCTAATAAAACCCTAAATCTTTGGGATCTAAATGTTAATGCATTGCCCTTTTCATTTCCTAGCCAGCACCACACGGCACTTATTGCCTCTTGTGTAATGCAGTAACATAACTCTTTTCCAGCTTCCTTCCCTGCTACAGCAAGCAGTATCCAAAGACACTGTAAGCAAACTGTGAAGTAACATTACAAATTTGTGTAATAAAGTGTATATCTCAATAAGTAATGAACTGAATACATCTAGCTCTTTAGTACCAACACATTTCATGGGGCTTTGCAGAGTACATAGAACCATTCACATGGAGTTCTTGCCATAAAAGGAGCAGTTATAACATTTTCCTATCACTGTATGAAAAGGAATGCATCATGGTTTTGTATAAATTGTCATCCTTTATTTACTATGGTCGCAACGCAACAGAATTCTGTATTTTTTAAATTCTCTTTTGTTTTTTCAGGGATTACTTTTTTTTTTTAATATTATCATTTTCAATCAATAAGTGTAGCTCTTGGTTCCCTTGGTACCTTTTTCACACATTACAGTCTATCCTCATCTGCTTTATTAACAACTTTTTTTTTTGTTAACAGAGCTCAGTTCCTCAAGCTGCATTTTTTTACAACTGAACGATTTAGCAATTACCCATCCTGCCTGCCTTTTATAGGGGCTCTTTATGAAGCTAAATTAGTGATAAACTGGGGAAATAACTAAACTCCCTGTGCCATTATAATGCCACAGAAAACTGTCAGATTTAACCAGTTTGCTATCCCAGATCTCAGATCTCTCCTATCGACACAAAAGGAAGAATGACCCCAGATAGGGACTCAACTTATTGACTTGCGTACGCAACTGAAACAGCTTTTAGATGCTCAGTCCAAGCATAAACTTAGACACTTGGCCCATAAATTTCATGACCAAGGCCATAAATGTGGAAGACTGTTGGCAAGGGCGCTTAAAAAACAACTCTCAGATTCCTATATTCCTCATGTGTGCTCTGCTTCAGGTGCTAAACTGCATTGTCCATCCCAGATTGCCAATTGCTTCCAGAGATTTTTATAATTCCCTATACAATCTCAAGGTCTCAGAGTGAGGAGGCCAAGTCTAAACACACTGGTCAATAGATTCTTACTTGGACAAAATTTATTATCCCTGACTTCTGACAGAGCCTAGCTTTGATTTGGAAAGAGATATCTCTCTGACAGAATTTCTACGATCAAAGCTATGCCCTCAGGAAAGAGCCCTGGTCCGGATGGATTTTTTTTGCCAATATTTCCTTGAATACTCAGACCTCCTCTTGCCTCATATAACAATATATTTTAATGTATTAGCAAAGACTGGCCATATACGTCCGGAAGCACTGCGTGCTCATATAACCATAGTCATTCCTAAGGAGGGGAAGGACCCAGCATACTGCAAAAATTATCGCCCATTTTCTTTATTATATCTGGATATAAAATTTTTGGCGAAAATAATGGGTAATCATCTAAAAGAGTTCCTGGGCGACTTAGTCCATGCTAACCAAGTGGGGTTTATCCCTGGCCGGGAAAGTAGGGACAACTCCCAGAGAGCTATTTCTTTTTTCCACTGGATATCCACCTCAAAAACCCACTGTCTTGTCCTCTCATCTGATGCCGAGAAAGCTTTCGATCGTATAGATGAGGTATTTAAATCACGTATACTGCATAGGCTCGGACTTGGGATTAAAATACAATTTTCGTTTGGAGCTCTTTATGCCGGTCGTATGGCCCAAGTGGAAGTCAACCAGACCCTATTCCAACCCTTTAAAGTTTCCAATGAGACAAGGCAGGGACGTCCTCTATCGCCACTACTATTTGCCTTGATCATGGTAGTCTTTTTACGCTGGATTCGATTGAACCCTAATATTATCGGGGTTCAAGTGGGATCTACTGAAGATACTGTAAACTGGCCGTATTTGCAGACTATTCCATTATCTATCTAATTTTAAGATTAATCTTGGGAAGTCGGTCATTATGCCTTTGAATATTTTGGAGGTTGACCGATGAGCTCTTGACCATTAATTTTCCTTTCAGATGGCATGACTCCCCCCTAACTTATCAAGGTATCAAACTGTCCGCTGACCCAAAGCATCTCTACAGGGCTAATTTTGCTCTGCTGTTATGGAAGAACTGTCCAGAAAGAACTGAAGTCCAGGGAGAAAGTACAAGCCACCTGGTTCTGTAGGATAAGTATATTGAAGATGATGATCCTCCCCAAATTTCTATTTTTTTTCCAGATGGTTCCTATCCGCTTACCTAGGGCCTTTTTTCTTAACGCTTGACGGGAGTTTACTAAGTTTGTATGGCACAGGAAACCGCCGCGCCTCTCATACGACCTCAAGCGTCATACGAAAGCAAGGGGGGGGGGGGTCTAGGCCTCCTGAATCTTTCACTGCCTTGCTTTGTATTGTGAACTGGAACTTACATACAGGAGACAAATTATGGATTCTTCTGGAAAGGACAATGGCAGGACGGAACCTGGCAGATGCCCCTTGGCTTCCTTGTACATTTAGAGGTCTCTCAGATCGGGTCTCCCCGCTCTCCTCTGCAACTTTGACTATTTGGGATGGTTTAAACAAGCAATTCGCCTTGGCACAATTCCCTTCACCTCTCTCCCCTCTTGGAGGCTACCCATGGTTTGTTCCAGGAGAGGATCTAGCTTTCTTTAAGCACTGGGGGGATCTCACAAAACCCAGTTTTCATTTTATGTCTGGCACATATTTAAGGTCTTTAATAGATCTCCACACAGAATGGAGAACATCGCCCTGAGATAGTTGGAAACACAGACAGCTTCGCACATTCTTTGACACTATGTGAGATCTTATGACTCCTTATCTAAATTCGAATCTATGTGTTTAGATAGTGAAGGTTCTACACATCTTCTCTCCAAATTGTGTAAACTACTATTGGAGAAATCGACTACCATGACTCCTTGCTACATCCAGGAGTGGGAGAAGGAGCTAGGTAAAGACCTGTCGGACTGTAATATTGATAAACATCCTTAGCTCATACTTCATCGGTTAACTCAAAAACCCAGGAATCTTGTTTCAAATTCCTAACCAGATGGTATAGGGTACCTGACAGGCTATCCTGTATTTTCCCGAAAGTATCCAGGCTTTGCTGGAGAAGGTGCGGGCAGAGGGGCACTTTCCTACACCTGTGGTGGGTGTTGTCCAGCCATCTGCCCCTTTTAGTCCGCCATTCGAAAAGTCATTCATGAGGTTACACAATTCCAACTGGCAGACAATCCCTTACCTATTCTATTTCATGACACAAAACAATTGGTTGGGTCATACAAACACTCCTTTATGCCCCATCTCCTCAATGCTGCTAAATGTCTTATCCCAATTCACTGGAAATCTCCTGTAATACCCTCAAAGCGTGGCTGCAGAAGGTACAGGATATTATGGAGGCGGAGCAATGGAGACATCAATGTGCGCATACTTATGATAAGTTCTATGGGTGTTGCTTGATTTTCTTACCTCTGACAGGTATAGACAAATAATGTTGTAATTGTCGTATTTCATTCTGAAAGACATGTTTCTGTTATCAGTCTCCTTTAGGGACTCTCTGACCAGGACAGATTATATATTTTATGTGTTTTCTATGGTTATCTTTTCATCTGTTTACCCCTCTTGTGGTGTACTTCCCCCCCCCCCTTTTTTTTTCTTCACATTTCTGTTTGGTTTCTGTAAGATTTCAAGCGGATCATCTGACAATTTTGTTACTAGCTGGGCGTTACATTTGACTTATGCAACATATAACGTTGTGATATTCGATGACCGTTTCAATCTTATCCTTGGGAATGTATATATAATTTCTTTTCTGTATTGACTTTTGTAAAAATAAAGATTTAAAAAAAAAAAAGTGGTGTGCAACACGTTAACTAAGCAGATACACCAGTGTCAGGTCTATTTGTGCTACTCACGCTAGCACAGGGTTAACAGAAGGAATGTGGCAGTTTTACATATAGAAAAGTACCACAGATTCCCACCAGGTATGACCTTGTCTTATGGAATGTAAGCTGTTTGCAGACAACTCACATCCATCTCTCTGCCCCTGCAGTGATTACTCTACACAAGCAGAGCCTAACAACCCTCCTCCTCCCTCTCATTCTGAGCTGAGTGAGGGTCAGTGGATGGCAGAGAAATTGAAGCATACAGCTCCAGCACTTGTTCTCTGTGCTGTGTGCTATATGTCACAGCCACAGTACAGAGAAATTATTGATCCTAATTAACAAAGGGGCTTGTGCCCTATCTGTTCCATATATTTAAAATAGAGGTGCAAACAGGTTGCTTGCTTCACTCTTTAATTCCACCCAAAGAATCCAAAAGAAAACTGCTCTTGCTGTGTTCTCTCATTTGAAAACGCATAGTGCTATGTGGATCATGACAGCTAATAAACACAATACAAATTATCCAAAGTCATTAGGGTTCATGTGAATTGTTATTTGTAGGTGTTTTATGCACATAGCGTGTATTTCCTGGATCTTTCCTGTGCCCAGGGATCTGTGTGTGTTGTGTACAGCCTGCTATAAAAGTGAATGGAATACACGGATAGTCATGTTGACACTGATGCTTCTTTGTATTGGCATTTATCCACATATGCACGTCCAATGTATTTTCCTGAACACAAATCTTCCACTTTGAAATACATGGGACATGCATGTGCAGGTACATGAGAGCTTTGGATTAATTTCTCTGCTAGTTCAAAGAGTCATCAGTGAATTGTGTATCTAGAACTGCAGTCTGTGAAAACTTTTGTCACCCTCCATATGCAATGCATGTGTGCTGTCATGGTCTAGGATCAGGCTTGGAGGCTAGTAGCTGTAGCAGTACAGAGATTCATGAGCAGTCAGGAGGAAATATATCAGCAGATGCTCCTAGCGCATGATGCAGGTTCACCCAAGATGCGGGGTTTAAGTACTAGCTGGTATTAACTAGAGCTCCTGATGGTAAAGATGGGTTTTGCTACATGCTAGTACCAGGTTGTGGTCCTCAGGATCGCCCCACTAGAAGGAGAGCAAGCTGGGATCTGGTAGCAGATGAAGCAGGTAGGAATCAAGCAGAAGTATAGACAGTAAACAAACCAAAGGTTGGTAACAAATAGTATACATAGATAAAATCAGCGCACTAAAAGCTTATGGTTCTTTTGTTCAGCCAGGACATATATTGGTCCATCGTCTGTTTAAAAGTCCATAGCGTATGGTGACGCACCAATGGCAGCCATCCTGGAGCGAGCCAACTCTATAAAGGCAGGGAAAAGAAAGGAAGAGGAGCCTTCTAAGTGCAATATCACCATAAAAATGTATTTGCCTCAACTAAAAACACTTACAGAATAAGAATGATATAAACGCCCATCAAGTCTGTGGTAGAAGGGAACCTGGGTATGTGGCCTTTCTTCGCAGTTTGTGGGGGTCACCCGACAATAGATGTCACCACCGTAGATGAAAGAGGGATCCCGGAAACTGGAAATTGGAAATTTCTCGTGAACAGCATAGATCGAAAACAAGACACAAAGCAAAGTTGTCTAAGGAATCAGGGAGCTGTCCAGCATCCCTGGTGCCAAAGTGAGAAGAGCCACAGCCAGACACCACAGAGGTCGCATGTTCAGACCCAGATCCTGACACATGCATCATTGCAGGAATTACCTTGTCACAAGATGATGCTTTCTTTCATACGGCATGCAAAATAACTCTTATTAAAGTTTCAACTGTTAATTTAATAGCGTAGCTAAAGTTGTTGATACGTGCTATTGCTTTCGGAGTTTCTAGCTCTACAATGTTCATGTAAAACCTAATGACAGACAGACCTAATGACATGTAGGTTCAACTGGAATGAAATATGTTTATGCAATACATTAATTGGGATTTGTTAATAGGTCAGTAGTAGGCATCCTTTTTCAGCACACCTTACTAATTACACTGATAAATAAAAATTTACAGAGGCATATTTTTAAATGACAACTGCTGAATGCCAAGATCTTTGTCTATATGATGTACATCAACGATATACCATATAATTATTATTCTGGGATCTGAGAGCCAGCTGGATTACATTTACTTCCTATACGTCGCAATAAAAATAAATAAATAGATAAAACTGGTGCCAAATTGTGTGCAATCAGAACTAGCCACACACCGAAGGAAGTTTGCCAAGCAAATTACTGACAGAATTAGGTGCCTAATTGGTATAAATCTGACTGTCTCTTATTCATAGAATGACTTCTGATAGGTTTGTGTGTATTTGTGACCTTCCATCCTCACTTTCCAATATAAGAAATGACATCTTCTAGTACAAAGTATGAATGCAAAGGATACACACTTGCCATTCCCCCAGTTATATGGAGAATAAATATACAAACTAATTGAATAATAAAAGTCAAAATAATTGGACCTGGTATTTCTAAAGCTTTTTAAAATTTAGGAACCATTGAAATAACTTCCCGATCTTGGGAAATCCTACTAATAATTACTATTGGGAGAATTTACTAAAACTGGTGCAAACAGAATCTGGTGCAGCTGTGTATAGTAGCCAATCAGCGTCTAGATTTTATTGTCAAAGCTTAATTGAACAAGGGGAAGTTAGAAGCTGATTGGCTACCATGCACAGCTGCACCAGATTCTGAGTGCACCATTTTTAGTAAATCCCCCCCCCCAAATCTACTGCTTACAGTGCCTTGAGGGGATGGTCAGTTGGAAGAACTCTTCTTATATTTGTGTTACTTAGTCATTTTATAGAGCACACGGGTTTACTTTAATCTTAGTAATAGATAGGTATTTGAAAATAATAAGGCAGGCATTAATAAATGAAGGGCAGTTTTTTTGATGGGAGTTGGGTTGATATTGTAGTTTCATAAATGGCAATGTATTATGTTTTTTATTAAAAAGTCATTTTCAGCCTAAATTAATGGCACTGCAGGCTGCTGCTGCTGACTGGTCACAAACATGGTCTGTTTTCCCTGTGCAGATTGCATTCTGGAACTGCCAGATTTAATTATTCTCAGACTGCATTGAGATAGCTTTCTTTCTGGCTTTATTCTGCACCTGTTGTATCAGAAAAGACTTCAAATGCACAGAAATTTGTTTCTAGGTATCACTAAGAGTGGAGGACCAACAAAAGGGCAGAGGGCCTTTGCCACAGTGCAGCCTTGGTCTGTCAGGTCTTTCCCAGAACTGTGGAAGGTGAGAATGTTAAGCTGCAGACAACAGCAGAACACAACCTCAGAATTGCCAATATGAATAGGGAAGTTGCAGATGGAATCAGGTGAAGTACAAAATCATGAGACAAAAATGCCTGACAGGCTGGAGGTCAGGGCAGTTTAACATGGTCAGGAAACAAACAGGTGGTCAGGGAAGGTTACAGGCAGAAATTTATAACCAAAATTAAATCCAAGCATGAAAAGTAACCAGACCAGAAGGAAGTTTTTATCAGGCTCAGGCTGGATCCTCTGAAATCAATTTAAATACTGCTGATTGAGGCCAGGTGTAGAGCTGCAATGTGAGTGAGCTGTAGATCTGTGCAACATCCAGCAGGTGGCAGAGCTGAGCATGTAGGACCAGCAAGTATGAATTTTCCATGTACTGTAGGAAAGAACAGGAAACTAGAAACCTGCATTCTGCGTTCAAAGGGAGGCTGTAGGCATATCATTATACCAAGACCTGGATGATGGAAAATAATTGACCTCATGCACCCAATTAAAATGCCTGGAACTCTTTCAACACTGAGTTGTCTAATTAGTTCAGAATTCTCTATGCCGCAGCAGCAAAAAGTGGGCCGGGCCAGGCTATTATATATCCGGATATAACATGAGTACGTTTTTTATATACTTTGAAAGCTGAACAAACTATGCAGTTTATGCAGTTGCTATTGAAAACGTATATTTTTGTCAAATGAGGCACGATTCATGCCACACAGCCTTCTATGCAGAAGCAATAAACACTGCATCGCTGACTAGGAATATCATACCTTCACTGGGTCAGTGATGTTGTTAATGATCTGGAAGAGTTCCAGTCTAAAGAACTAGTAATAAAATGCTTGTAAACAGCAATAAACACAAGGCAGGCAATACATGCACACTAGTCCTCTTAATGCTTGGAAAATCAACCCTGTATTGGTAATGTCTAGGAAAAGTTCCAAGTATACAATATTTTCAAAAACTGCATAATCCAAGGAGCAGAGGTGAACATTTATATAAAATGTATATGTAGGTCTTTGGTGATTTTTACTTGAATCACCCCATATATTTCATAATATCCTAATAGTTAACTGACGGTATCACTCATCTACACATAGAACAGTTTGCACAACTGGTTTAATGGTGTGGTCTACTTCAGTTGGCAGTTTGATGGGCCAAATTACCAGCTGGGTTCTTCTGTTAGTTGACCATGTTAGATAGAGATGACCTTGTTGGTGACTGCCCTGGTAGAAACTACTATTTTGGAGAAAGTGTCCTGCTAGACACAGCTATATGGACCTTGTTACACTGTTGGTTTTCCCACTGGTGGCCCCACCACAGCAGCAGAATCACCAAAATTCCACTGACTTAATGGATGTGACTGGTTGGAACCCAGAATCTAAGTTGCTAGAAAAAAAACAGCTAAGGAGCAACAACTGGCTGGTTTGGACAGCATGGAAATGATGCCATTAGTGAAGATGAGTTACATCTTTGTCATTCTGTTGCTGGTGGGTTGACACCAATGGCAAGAATCTCTAGTGTGACATGACCTAACGAGAGAATACATTTTTAGAGAGAGACTGCTCTATTGTTGAGAGATTTCCATGACAAAAACATCCCTGTTACAGGGTGTAATAAGGAGTCTCAGGTATGCATCAGCCCTGGAGGGTTGTGGGTCATTTTATAAATTTGGAGTTAAGTAAATAGAAGTTGAAAAACAAGATAGTGTCATGCAAAAAAATGCCTTTTTAGTCCTATTAATAAGAAAGATCCTTGCAAGACTAGGGTTAATCCAGCATCCTCACAGTACCGGTGGTGCGTGCCTCTTTAAATCTTGAGAAGATTGCCCAACCACAGGAGCCAAAGGTTTCAAAATGGCTACCGATCCTTGCCAAGAACACGACGGAGTGACGTCAGCAATGTGGCTCCATTCAACGCGTTTCGTGCAACAGCACGTCCTCAGGCATACCCTGATAGTGCTGCACTTTCAGATATTTGAATATGTATATATACGTGATTTTACACACAGTGGCCACCCTGCAGCAGTAAAATTGCTATAGGGCAGCCGGAAAGTGGTTTAACGCATCCCAAAAAATGCAAAATGCATAAAAAACACATTAAAATTGTGCCAAAAAACACTTGTCAAAAAAGCAAACTGCACTGGGAAAATGCATCAACTGCATCCTGTATAAGTGTGAACCGAGCCTTAAAGAGAGACTGTCATGTTGGAGTGATCACCCTGTAGGAGAGAATCTCCATATGAGGAATGATCTTGTTAGGCCCCTTTCACACAGGGCGGACCTGTCAGTGGATCCACTTGCTCAGCGGGGGATCTGTCTGCTGATCCCCACTGAGCAAGCAGATGATAGGTCAGTGTCAGCTCCACTGCTGCAAAGCGGACACAGACACATCCCACTGTCTTCAATGGGTGATCGGAAGGGAACAGACTGCCTGTCCGTTTCCATCCAACTGCCATCCCATCTCATCCAACAGACGAAAGGGGAATGGATCCCCATCAGTCTCTTTTTGACAGATCGGATTGGATATCGGCAGGTGTAAACGGACACATGTCCTTTTACGGCCCGCCGCTCCATAGAGGAGAATAGAGGTTCTGATCGGGTTCACCTGAAAAAATGGGCAGGTGGACCCGATCGGAACATCCATGTAAAGGGGCCTTACAGGGAGGCTGCTCCTTTCAAGCATCGTTATCAGCCCTGTACAGAACCCCCTCATTTTATGGAGATAAATACAGCGGAAGGTGTTCTGTGATCTTAACACACTTCCTGTGATAGTGTATTTGCTACTTGGCAATAGCATGGCCATGCACCACTGTATGCAAATTACATTTTTATATTTTTTTTCTTACAAATAGAGCTTTCTTGGTGGTATTTGATCACCACTAAGTTATTTTTATTTTCTTTATTACAGTGAAGGAGATAAGTATTTGATCCCCTGCTGATTTTGAATGTTGCCCACTCACAAAGAAATTATCAGTTTAAAAATCGAATGGTAGGTGTATTGTAACACCGAAAGACAGAATAGCAATAAAAAATTCAAAAGAAATTATGCACTGATTTGCATATTTATGAGGGAAATAAGTATTTGATCCCCTTCACAAAAAATGACTTAGTACTTGGTGGCAAATCCCTTGTTGGCAATCACAGAGGACAGATGTTTCCTGTAGTTAGCCACCAGGTTTGCACACATCTCAGGAGGGATTTTGGCCCACTCCTCTTGGCAGATCCTCTCCAAGTCATTAAGGTTTGGTGGCTAACATTTGGCAACTCGAACTTTCAGCTCCCTCCACAGATTTTCAATCGGATTAAGGTCTGGAGACTGGCTAGGCCACTTCCAAGACCTTAATGTGCTTCTTCTTGAGCCAATCCTTTGTTGCCTTGGCCGTGTGTTTTGGTGTCGTGCTGGAACACCCATCCACGACCCATTTTCAATGCCCTGGCTGAGGGAAGAAGGTTCTCACCCAAGATTTGATGGTACATTGTCCTGTCCATCGTCCCTTTTGATGCAGTGCAGTTGTCCTGTCCCCTTAGCAAAAAAACACCCACAAAGCAAAATGTTTCTACCACCATGTTTGACAGCTGGGATGGTGTTCACGGGGTCATAGGCAGCATTCCTCCTCCAAACATGGCTAGTTGAGTTGATGCCATAGAGCTCGATTTTGGTCTCATCTGACCAGAACACTTTCAACCAGTCCTCCTCTGCATCATTCAGATGTTCAGTGGCAAACTTCAGATGGGCCTGGACATGTGCTTTCTTGAGCACAGGGACCTTGCGGGAGCTGCAGGATTATAGTGTGGTAGTGTGCTACCAATTGTTTTCTTGGTGACTGTGGTCCCAGCTGCCTGGAGATCATTGACAAGATCCTCACATGTAGTTCTGGGGTGATTCCTCACTGTTCTCATGATCATTGACACTCCAAGAGGTGAGATCTTGCATGCTGTACTAGACCTAGGGAGACTGACAGTTGTTTTATGTTTCTTCCATTTGCGAATGATTGCACCAACTGTTGTCACCTTCTCACCAAGCTGCTTGGCGATAGTTTGGTAGTCCAGTACAGCCTTGTGTAGGTCTACAAGCCCAATGTCCCTGACATCCTTGGACAACTCTTTGGTCTTTGCCATGGTGCAGAGTTTGGAATCTGATTGATTGCTCCTGTGGACAGGTGTCTTTTATACAGATAACAAAATAAGATTAGCAGCTCCCCATTTAAGAGACTGCTTCTAATCTCAGCTTGTTACCTGTATGAAAGACACCTGGTAGCCAGAAATCCTGCTGAATGATAGGGGATCAAATACTTATTTCCCTCATGAACATACAAATCAGTGCATAATTTGTTAGACATGCATTTCTTTTACATTTTTTGTTGCTATTGTCTCTGTGTTACAATACACCTACCATTCGATGTTTAGACTGATAGTTTCTTTGTGAGTGGGCAAACATTCAAAAGCAGCAGGGGATCAAATACTTATTTCCTTCACTGTATATAAATGAAGACTGAAAATTTTGAAACCCCCCCCCCCTCCCGATATTTTCTACCTTCTGTTAAAAAACATATCCAATAACAAAAATTTTATTTATAAATTTAGGCCAAATTGTTTTCTGCTACATGTCCTTGGTGAACAAAAATACCAAAAAGTGCATATTGATTGGTTTTTGCAAAAGTTATAGCATCTAAAAACTATGGTGTATATATACTGGAATTTTATTTTTTTATACTAGTAATGGCGGTGATTAGCTACTTATAGGACTATGAAAGTGTGGTGGGCAATCTGGCGCTAGCTGATGCTGGCTGGAAGGGACACTTACACTGACATCAATAGTGACACTAATATAGTGATCAGTGCTAATACTGTACTAATGACACTGGGAAGGGGTTAACATCTAGGGACAATCAAAGGGTTAACTGTGTTCCTAACAATGTGTGTAATATATGCTGATTTTACTAATTGATGTGAATGCTTTTTCCCCCTGCTTTCCCTGCAGTGCCACCCGGTCGCAGTAAAGAGGCTATAGGCGGTCCTTAAGAGGTTACAGTAGAATTCCAGGCTTTATCTAACTAGCCTTAAAAACGTTCCCTCCTTTCTTTTAACACCTTTGCTGACTAGCCTGTGTAAGAAGATCTGGATATTTACCTATTTTCAGACTGCTCCGGTCAGGTCACATGATCCAGCCAGCAACCACAGCAGGGGGGAGGAGGGAGCTCCCACAATGGATGGCCAAGAAGCGTATGAGTGAAATCACTGCTCTCAGGCATACCAGCCATTGTCGAGCACTCTCTCTTCTCCCCTGCAGCAGGCGCTGGCTGACACAGGGGAAATCATATGACTGGACAGGAGCAGCCTGAAAAAAGGTATAAGTATACAGATCTTTCTTACACAGGTTACTCAGAATAGGTGTTTTGTAGGAGCATTTTTAAGACTAATTTTGGTGAAGCTCAGAGTTCTATTTTCAGGGGTCCACACATATTTCCCCGCGCATTTATTGCAGTATATCTGGTGTTGGCCACAGCCCAGCTCCCTTGCGCTGTCACATGATCAGAAGCAGCCACAACTCTAGACCTTTGGCCCAAACACCACCAAAGCCTTTTGTTTCCACAGTCAACATTTTTTCATCCGTGTTGCCTTCGTCATCTATTAAGGTCTTCCCGTATTGTTGTATTTTTCAATGCATTAACAAGGTCTTTTACTGTAAACCATGACAGAATCCTTTACTAAATATTTTCAAGCTAAGCATTCAGCATTGGTACAATATGATCCTTTCTCTTCGTGTTCAGCCTGGAACACAATAAGAGCATATATTAACAAATCTTCAATGTTAGAATAGTACACCCCCACCCACCCAAATCCAGAACGTTAACATACAGAGACCGCCATAGAAAAGCCTTGTGCACATAGAACGTTCTCTAAAATGACATGATGAATAATGTATATAATCTTGGCTTTCACAGTAAGCTTTCACAGTAGAGTGATTTATTATCCTGTCAATAAAAGTTTTAATAACAATGTCGGCATTCATGTTTTTTCCAAAGCAGAATTCTTCTGCAGAATTTTGTATATTTTCTTCGCTTTCAAGCAAATGAACCATCTGAACTTACATGGTTGGTAGATAAAATTCACATCCGTACAGAGCAAACTGTCTCATATTTAATTGTACCACCAAATTCTGATTTAGATGGTCTGAAGTTTCTGTATCTGAGAAGTGAAGGAGAAAAGGGTGATTCCTTGCTTTGTACGTCATAAACTTTGTGTTCAATAAAATGGTATGTTTGAGCTAATAATGCTATCACACAACCTTGAAAACCCGTTTATCATTGTAACCCACATAAAAGCTGATTTGCAATGTATAGTTCCTATCAGTGCCATTAAAAAGACAAAAAAAAAAAAAAAAAAAAGCTTATTCAATCTGTCTTTTTAGTAAGAAAGAGCCCTGTTAGACTGCCAATTGTGGAAGATGTCCCTGTCTTCAGCTTGCCTCGTTAGAGATGGCCCTATTAGGTCGGCCATAGAAGTACTGAAATTTGTCTGGTTCAGCAAGAACTGGCTGATTTTTGATCTGTCTATGGGCAGGCTGGTTGTGCTGAAGTCAATCCATCTATTCAGTACAGCCACCCTGTTGGGTTTTTTCGAACAATCACTGCCAGCGGCTATAGCTGCCAGCAGTGATCATTGTATTCTAATGGCTGGGAAACCTTCCATGCAGTAGTGCAGTATAAGGGATTCCACCATCAACACTAACTGTGTTCATGGGGGAATGAAGCAAATTTCTTTCCTTCAACCCGTAGAGAAAAATAGTAAGAAAATCATATAATGGATGGCTTGTTTTAGTCTTCCATGTTAGACAAAGACTGCTTTGTTGGTGACTTACAGTTGCAAGAAAAAGTATGTGAACCCCTTGGGATTACGTGGAGTTTTGCATGAATTGGGCATAAAATGTGCTCTGAACGTCATCTAAGTCACAACAATAGAAGAACACAGTCTGCTGAACATAATACTACACAAACATTAGATGTTGCCATGGTTTAATTGCACATAACATGTAAACATTCACAGTGCAGGGAGGAAAAAGTATGTGAGGCCCTAGCTTAATGACTTCTCCCAGAGCTAATTGGAGCCAGGAGTGAGCCAACCTTGACTCCAATCAGTGTGATGATATTGGATGTGTTGCTGACAGCTGTCCTGCCCTTAAAAAACACACACCTGTTTTGGGTTTACTGGTTTCAAGAAGCACTGTCTGATGTGAACCATGCCTCGCAGAAAAGAGCTCTCAGAAGACCTACGATCAAGAATTGTTGACTTGAATGAAGCTGGAAAGGGTTACAAAAGTATCTCCAAAAGCCTTGATGTTCATGTGTCCATGGTAAGACAGATTGTCTACAAATGGAGAAAGTTTAGCACTGTTGCTACTCTCCCTAGGCGTGGTCGTCCTGTAAAAATGACTGCAAGAGCACAGCGCAGAATGCTGCATGAGGTAAAGAAGAATCCCAGAGTGTCAGCTAAAGACCTACAGAAATCTCTGGCACATGCTAACATTTTTGTTGACACATCTACAATAAGGAAAACATTAAACAAGAATGGAGTACATGGGAGGACACCACGGAGGAAGCCATTGCTGTCCAAAAATAATATTGCAGCACGTTTGAAGTTTGCAAAAGAGCACCTGGATGTTCCACAGCACTACTGGCAAAATATACTGTGGACAGATGAAACCAAGATTGAGTTGTTTGGGAAGAACACACAACACTATGTGTGGAGAAAAAAAGGCACAGCACACCAACATCAAAACCTCATCCCCACTGTTAAACATGGCGAAGGGAGCATCATGGTTTGGGGCTGCTTTGCTGCCTCAGGGCCTGGACGGATTGTTGTCATTGATGGGAAAATGAATTCCAGAGTTTATCAAGACATTTTGAAGGAAAACGTACGACCATCTGTCCGCCAACTGAAGCTCCACAGAGGATGGGTGATGCAACAGGACAATGACCCAAAGCATACAAGTAATTCAACAAAACAATGGCTGCAACAGCACAGAATACGCCTTCTGGAGTGGCCCAGTCAGAGTCCTAACCTCAACCCGACTGAAATGCTGTGGCATGACCTTAAGAGAGCGATTCACACCACACATCCCAAGAATATTGCTACACTGAAACAGTTTTGTGAAGAGGAGTGGTCCAAAATTACTCCTGATCGTTGTGCAGGTCTGATCTGCAACTACAGGAAACGTTTGGTTGAGGCTATTGCTGCCAAAGGAGGGTCAACCAGTTATTAAGTCCAAAGGTTCACATACTTTTTCCTCCCTGCACTGTGAATGTTTACATGTTATGTGCAATTAAACCATGGCAACATCTAATGTTTGTGTAGTATTATGTTCAGCAGACTGTGTTCTTCTATTGTTGTGACTTAGATGACGTTCAGAGCACATTTTATGCCCAATTCATGCAAAACTCCACGTAATCCCAAAGGGTTCACATACTTTTTCTTGCAACTGTACATGTTGGAGACTACCAAGAAAGTGCACACTGCCATGTGAATTCAAGGGATTGATTTACTAAAACTTGGGAGTGCAAAATTTGGTGCAGCTCTGCATAGAAACCAATCAGCTTCCAGTTTTTTTTTTCAAAGCGTAATTGGTGAAATTAGACGCTCATTGGCTACCATGCACAGCTGCACCAGATTTTTTAGTTTTAGTAAATCAACCCCCAAATGTATTTGGCCAAAGAGAGTACCAAATGACAAATGCATAGGAGTTCACTGCCTTTATTGTTCAAGTGATTACAGCAAGCAGGGCAAAGGGCAGTCAACATGGTTCAGGGACCACGCAATCCCCCTTCATCAAGGGGAGAAGTTTAAAACAGAACACATAAAAATTATGATAAAGAAGAATTGCTACTAAAAATACAAACGTACAGTATAAAATATAGATAAAAACAATAATATTATTATCATTATCATCATTCATGTCAAGGTGTCTTTAAACCCTTCCACTGAGTTCCTTACCTGATGCTGAGTACTGTATGTGATACTTCTTTATGTGCACATACTATTTTTTTTCCAGGACAAGCTTTCAAAAGGTATATTGTCTTCATCAGGTCATATCAGTACTGATGCACAGATGTTCATCAAAATTCCCAACAAAATGCCAAATCAAATTCTATAATTTGGATATGCTAAAGTCAAGGAAGAGTATAAAGATATAAATAATAAAAAATGACCCATTATTGGAGTAAAGAGTGGGAGGTGTGACCGCTAAAACACGTTGATTGTCCTTTGCCATGCCTGTTATAACAGCTGAACAATAAAGATTGTGGGCTCCTACGGATTTTTCATTAGGTGCTCTCTTTGAACCTATTACACTTGGATTTCCTATCTCGGTCGAATGTCCTCTTCTAGGCAATCACATTCTTTGTGAATACAGGCTTTGTGAATACAGGTCAATAGGGCTCAAGTAATGACTTCATCCACATTTTGATAACCTGTAAAAATCCACGTCCAGTATCCCTCTACCACAACCTTTGGGATCATTGCCATAGGAATGAATGTCCTTTCAGAGAGAGACTGTCCTTTTAAAGAGCGACTACCCCATTGGAGTAACTGCACTGTTAGAGGGAGATTGCCATGTGAGGTTTTCCTCTTTCACAAAGATACTGAGCACCTGTAAGGGGGAGAAATTGCCAAGTGAGGGACATCCCTACTACATAGATACTGATCTGTTGGAATAATTGACCTGGTTGAGGAGATTGCTATGAGTGTTCCTTATAAAGAAAGACTGCCTTGTGGGATGGAAGACCTTTGTGGGTAAGGTTAGCCAAGAAACTGTGGCTTAAAGGGAACAAGTGGGACAACTTCATCCAATTTTCATCTTATGTAATGAAAAGTCAGTAGTTACAACAATGTGTTTGTGTTTCCATAGTAGAACTATGGACAATTAGGTCATATGATCTGGAAACAAAGCTCCAAAGGATATACTTACTTGGATGCTTACCACTCATTATTAACTCCCTAACTAATTAAACCAGCATTTCAGTTTGTTTTAATTAGATAATGTTTTCTATTATTATCCTGATACTGAGCTAAATATACAATAAACAGTTTCCCTTCATCTTATGCCCCCTGCAGCACTAAGCCACTTATACAAAGGTTGTATTGTTATTATGAATACATTTTGAGAACAAACATAGGAAACCCACAGCTACCTCCCTGGGGTCTGAATGGATGGAGCCATCATATAAAATAAACATTTGACATATTTTTCTCCAGTATTCATTTGATGTATGATCCTCACTTGATCCTAGGGCTTATGTCACTTTTGAAATGTGAGTGCATCTTATATTCACAAATAGTCAGCAGGCTTTGGAGGGGGAAAAAAATTTAAACACTAAAACAAGAACATTTTGCTGGCAGATTTGTTTTAAGGGTTATTGGTCCCCAGGCTCCAGTAAACAAAGGCATTCTGCTGTAAATGCACCATTTACAATATTGCTATGAGAATGAAAGGGTCAATTAAAGTGCAAAAAATGAAGATCTAGAGTGCAAGTGGAGGTGCCCATAGACATTTGATGATTGATGCTCTAGTGTTATGTAATACACCATATCCTGAGACCATCTGCTGGCCAAAGACACTTGATAGCATACCATTTTAGCAAAATCTGGATTTTGAGTAGCCAGAGCAAGAGGAAACACTAGAATTATGGGTTGAAGACAGAAGTCATAACAAAAACAGAGGTCAACGGCATTCACAAGAACATAAGATTGAGGATAAGCAAATAAATTCTATCATCATAACTATGTATGAAGATAGATCGTGGCGATCGGACCGGAAGTGGGAGCGGGTACCTGTTAAATTTTGGTACCCGCTCCCCAAAGGTGCCAATCGTTAATGGGGAGCGGGGGAGCAGTCCTTAAAGCGGAACTTCCCCTTTTGGGTGGAGCTCCACTTTAACTGTGTCTGTGAGTTTTTTTGGGTCCAGTCCACTGGTCCTGTGTCAATATAAGGGGACAGTGGTCCAGAGCCCAAAGAGATCTGCCATCTGCCATTGCCGCTGCCACCGTTGGGGTCCCTGCTGATGCTGATGCCGGAGTACTCACTTGAGACCTCCTGCCATAAGGAACCTTCCAGTATGTAGTGGGACTACTGGGATTCGTAGTCCGCCCTGAAGATGCCTAGGCTGGATTCTGTCATAATGGCCACTACCAAGAATGGACTTTTGCCTATGCAGGTGTTCTGGGGCAGCCAATAAGCCTGAGTTACTGCTTTTGAAACTTTGCCCTTTGCCTGGTCTGAGGTTACTAAAAGAGGTAGTGAGGTAGTGGAGATACACTGGACAGGTGGAGTGGGCATAAGCTCCCTCCTAAATGGAACAGCCTATAGTGTAGGTGTACATTGAAACTGGAGGACAGTTATTATTCAATCGTTCATGGTGCACAGCCATTTCTAAAGTCAGAAGTCCACCTTAAGGTTGAGTATTCACTGAAAGCAGCCTTAGCCTTGTCCCAGGGCATTAATGGATGTGACACAAGTAAAGGTACCCCATGTTCAAAAGAGGAGACCCTAGATTAGGTGCCTAAAGTAGCCCAGAAGAACCTGACAGGGGATAGATTTCCTGGCGCCAGCCCACATCATGATGCCTGGCTACATCACGTTGAGATGTCCCCAACCCTTGCCCCCTACAGGCCAACAAGGAGAGAGATGAAATAACTGAAGCATGTGATGACAAGAGTGCAACAAGAGAGTGAATTAGTGTCTTTGTGGTGTCATTGGGTAGGAAGGGGCATATTTTAGAAATGTTATGGAGATGAGGGCAGCAATATTTAGACAGCAACTAGATGTGGGACTGGAAGTGGAGGTCAAATCCAAGATTACAGTGTGCTCCCTAGCATGAGGGGAGGAACTGATAGTTGTGTTATTGATCTCGATGGAAAATTTGGAGGAGGGGGGGTAAGAGGTATATATTATTTGCTCCGTTGTAGAAAGATTTAGTTTTAGGATGTGGTGTTTACTGTCAGTTAGTAAATTAGTAATACATTAGGAGTAGAGAGATAGACTTGTATCTGAAAGTTGGAGCACACTATAGCACAGTTGTCCATTCTGGCTGGTTTAATTATTCATGACAATTGATGAAGATACAGTCATTTATAATTGGTTTTCTTGGTAAGGAGTCTGGAGCACAGTTGTTTTGGCAATGAAAATACACTAGAATAGCAAGTAAAAATGTGCTCAGCCTCAATGTGAAACCTAATCTAATAAGCAAGACCCTACCTTGACCTACACTGTAACACTTACCTACCCTTAAAAATGAATATTTCACTCCTCCCTAAAAACATAATGTAACTAGTAACCTAAGCCTAAACCTTATTTAATTAATCCAATCTTCCTGCAAGCTTCAATGTGGGCCCAGCATCAGATTTACAGTATATTTCATGGCAAGTGCACATACTGTATGTATTACTGTAAGTAATGTGTATGTGTAACACGTCCAGGTATTTATTACCTCTCTTGTTCAATATTTACTGTATATTGCTTTTCAAGCACTTTACAGAAATCAAAATACTGACACAAGAATTATTGGTCCATAGAGTTTAGCAAGGTACACACAACTCACCCAAAGTGTGAAATGACAGAATTCACATTACAGTGCTAATGTGTACAAACCGTTATGGAAATTATTGAAAACAATCCCAAACATGGTGGCATTTGCAACCAACCTATGCAGCTCAGAGCAGATTCTAAACCATGAAAAGATCAAGCGTGATGAGCTGTAGCCAGCAATGATGTCGGTCAGAGATAATAAACAAAGGGACAACTAGTGGCAAACAGATATTAAGAATAGAAAGGAACTTGAAAAAGGAAGAGAGAAAAGGGAAGGATAGTAAGGGGGAGGGGTTATTGGAAGGAGAAGGAGTAAAGTTGGGATCCTGTGGGCTTGGTAGCCTGTAGCAGGGAGTTGACAGCTCAGTGGCAAAAGATGGAGAGACATCAACAGAGTAGAAGAAGGGTAGAGTCAAAATTTGGGTGGAGATAATGTTCCACCCACAGCTGCCAGATTTTGGTATATTTTGCCACTTTATCCTTAATAATAGCTTCAATTTTAGAATGGATCATAGCTGACATCGCTCTGTTTTTTGTCTCCACAAGATTTAAATCAGGAGATTTCCAAGAGCAAGCTATGGTCTGCTTAGTGGTCATTGTTATTTTCAATAACAGAGCAAATTGCGTTTTGGTGAGGTAATCAGGCTTTTAATTCATAAGAGCCACTAGCAGGTCAAGGACTAATGGGTGCACAAACAAATAAGAGAGGATCTGAAAAATGTCCTCCCAAATGGTGGCAACTATAGAACAGGACCACCATGTGTGGTGATGTGTGCCTAGGTGTCCACAGCCATGGAAGCAAGTAGGTGGGTAATGAGGAACGTATTTAGAAAATTTGGCAGGTACCAGCGTGTCATGATTTTGTAGTTTACCTACAAGGTCGCTACATTTAGGGATGAGGACTTAGTGTTAGTCCATGTGTCCAGCTAATCTTCCTGTGACAATGTTACTTCCAGGTCTGTTTCCCATTATGCATGTAGCCTGGGAGACTACAACCAGTGTCATCAGCAGTAATTGCTATAGGGTGGATATACTGTAAGTCAACGAGTATGTGGATCTATCTTGAAGAAGTGCTCAAACGCAGTCATTGTGTTAAGTGGCTGTCCTAGCTTACAAAGAGAAGTGTAGAAATGCTTAAGCTGTAAGTAATGGAAGACCTCTGAATTAGGGAATCCATGAGATTCTTGTAGTGTTGCAAAAGCGTTAAATATTTTCTAGGTGGTAAAGTGACAAATTCTAGTTAGTGACGCCACCACTCACTGTTGAAAGGCAGTAAGAGAAGAAAAAGGTGGGCGAAAAGATGGATTTTTAAGGTAGGATAACAGAGATGTATGTGGCAATTGAAGGCCGAATGAGGTCTTGAGTCTATGTCATAAAGAAGGAAGCTGCTATATAATCGGGTTAGAGATCTGTGTACTAGGTATTTCTTACCTCTCAGTGGCCTCCACTGTTTCCCTGAAAATCTGTTCATCTGCTTTTCTCTCCTGAATAATGAAGCCATTTAATTGAGGCATCATCCAGCATTTATATACAAAAATGTGAGCTATTACCTATACCATAGTGACACATAATCAGGTAATGCAGCTACTTATACTGTAAGTGTAACCGCTACCGAAAGATATTTAAATGATATCAAACACAGTATAAGATCTCAAATTATAAAATTAAAGTGATTGTAAAGCTACATTTTTTAATTAAAGTAATAAAGAGGTTTACAATTACCAGATCTTCTGCTCTGTGGTCCCTGCTCTCTGCATCTCCTCTTCTGTGTGTGCCCCCCCCCCCTATAGCAAGCTGCTTGCTATCAGAGCACATATGCAGACTCGCTCCCGAGCCAGGCTGTGTGTGCATCCTTAGACACACACAGCATGGCAGAGCACCACCCCCACTACCTCCATACAGAACTTGATTGACAACAGCAGGAGCAAATGGCTCTCGTTTCTATCAGCAACATCTGTGAGAGCAGGGGGAGGTAAAATAAGAATAGCTCTGAAACGATACAGGATAAATTACAGAACTTGATTGACTGCAGCAGGAGCCAATGGCTCTCCTTTCTGTCAGCAACATCTGTGAGAGCAGGGGGAAGGGAAATAAGATTAGCGCTGGTTTAATAAAGGACTCCAGGAAGTGTTAGGGAGGGCTGGGGTGGGCACTTTTATTGGAAGTTTTTTTTTACGTTAATGCAGAGAATGAATTATGGTAAAACATCTTTAGCGGGGAGTGAACCAGAGCGCGGCATGTGAGAGGACACACTTCTCATCGCTCCCGAGGTTGATCCTGTATCTGATCCTTTCCCCGGTCACCAAACTTCATGTCAGGGCTCCTACGGTGCCCTGAGAGTGCTGAGTGCTCCCCTGTGCAAGTTGCCTGGCCTTCTGCTCGCTTCTACTTGGACAATGACCTGAACGAGGAAGGAGGACGGCATGGCCCCTGACTCCCAACATGGCGCCGCTGCCACACTGCCGCTCTGCACTCCACATGGAGCTGATAATTCTAAGGAGAAGGATTCTGTGAGTACCAGACTTAAAACCCCTAAACCCTCCACTAAAGAAGCTCCTGGGGACATGCTGTATTATACACAAAAGCTCTACTCTCTCTCGGCACAATCGACAAGCACATGTGAGTTCCCTACTGACACACAGGAGGAGGAAGAGGGAGGCCAGTTACTGGGGGCTGACACCATTATGGCAGAACAGGATGATCAGTCACAGGATGACTCAGAGGAGAGCCCTTCTGACCAACAGCAACCCACTCTCAGGTAAATACTGAAAGCAGTACATAAATGCACTGCCTCAGTAGACAAGGTAAAAGCCCATCTTGGGGGGTTAACTGAGGAAGTGGCGTTGATATGGCAGGACTTTCAGAAGATCAGAGACCACACCACTGCAACAGAGAGCCGCATCAGTGAATTGGAAAACAAGCTTCCTCCACTCTTACGTGATTTTCAGACAACTAAACAGCTGGCTCGGGAGAATAGCCTAGGACATGGAAAACTGTATGAATAACGTCTGCTTCGTGGGTCTCCCAGAAAAATTTGAGGATCAAGACCCCACTGATTTTGCTGAACACTGGTTACTTGATACTTTTGGCAAGGATTCTTTCTCACCTCACTTTTCGGTGGAGCAAGCTGATTGGAACCCAACTAGACCCCTTCACCCAGGCCGACCCCCTAGGCCTATGTTCATACACCTTCTCAATTACTGTGACAGGGAAACTGTCCTATGTTTGGCCTGAGAACATCGCAACATTTATTATAACAGGGTCAGGGTATAATGAGGTTCCGCATAAAAGAACAAAATTCAACAAGGTCAAGAAGAGAATGCAATGCCTGCAGGCCTCCTACGCCATGCTCTACCCGGAAAGGCTCTGTATAACATCAGGAGGGCAGGTCCATTTTTTCGACACTGCTGTGGAGGCCTCTAACTGGCTTGATGTTGATAGATGTTGATCTTCGTCGTCGCCCACCCGAAGCGGATGCAGACTGACTCTGTCTACCTCCTAGTGACCTCATCAATTTTGTGTGCTTCGAACACAATGGAATGCACTGCTCAACTTACCTGTTTGGGATACATGTCCATATGGGAGACCGGGGAGGAATTGCTTTTTCTCCTCCTTAACCATTGAGGGAAGATCTTTGTTTGAAACATAATCCCATACAACCTTAATTCTGACTGGACTCGGATACACTGTCCATTTTTTACTTTTCTTTTGGCTTCTTTTTATCAGTAGACATGTATCTGTGTGCTTGTTATACCTATAGTCTCCTAGTTTGCTCTCTACCTGCACGTGTTATGCGACACCCAGATTTTCTGGTGGTTCAGAACAGACTTGTTGCACCATTGGTTTTGTAAACATTGCATTAATGTCTCAGCTTTCCAGAATGTTTCTCATCATATTGCAGCGAAGGTTATGGCCTGGTTTTGGTCACCAGATATTCCCTCTCAATCTGGATAAGGCCTCTTGTGGAGACAGTGGCTTGGACCATTCTTGCCGACCCCATTACTCATGCACTCTAAGGTGTTTTTTCTAACACGCAGGACCCAGTATTTCTGTGTCACAACTTGTTCTGGTGCATTATGACTGGAGTGCATATAATATCGTGGAATGTAAGGGGTGTCCAAGATCCTTTGAAGAGGTCTATGATTACTAATAACATCATAAGTATCAACTGGGTATATATGGCTTCCAAGAGACTCATCTTACCAAAGATGCAACCTCCTGTCTAAAATATGCATAGGCTGGCTGGTCTTATCTCTCCACTCACACCTCTTATTCATGGGGGGTGAGTGTATTGATACACCGCTCCCTAATGTTCAAAGAACTTGGTTCTCAGATAGATGATGTGGGCAGAAATGTCTTTTTACACTTTAAAATTTTTACAGTAAAGTGTGTCTTGGCAATAGTTTTTGTTCCATCCCCCTTTTCCAGGGAGGTATTGCAGTCCCTATTGACATACCTTCTTGAATTACTACTTTAATCCAGCTTTGGATAAACACCCCTCCCCCTCCATAAATACCAACTCTAGAAATACTCTTCTCTATCGATTTTTGAAGGAGGTGGGTTGGATAGATTTTTGGCATTCTAACCATCCTCTAGACTAGAGAAACAATTCTTCTGTCCCACATGTCCCTGTCCCACATTGACCTTTATCTAGGTACCCTCTCCTTGCTACCCTTTCTCACTGATATTGTTGTGTTGTTTGATGCCAGACCCTCATCTTCTCTGTTCCGAGGTCCCTGGAAATGTAATGCCTTTTCAGTCATTCTATTATGGAATTTATTGCAACCCATGCCCTGGGGAAGATGTGGGAAGGCGTGGGAAGACTTGAAATCATTCCTTAGGGGTATCTTTATTTTTCAAATGAATAAGGTGAAACATGCATCTATCGACTTGAGAGTGGACCTAGAGTGGCGGGTAAGCCAGCTGGAGAGACTGTAAGTAGACAACCCAACCGACACTGTCAGGGACTCCTGGCTGTCTGCCGAGGATGATTTAGACTGAATGGTGTCATCCTCGGTTGGCAAAAGGTGATTCTTCTCTAAGCTGACGCTTTATGAGGAGGGTGAACAGACAGGTAGATTATTGGCTAAGATAGCCAGAACTCAGCATCTGATCACAGCCATTGATGCCTTGAGGGGTGGAGATGGCAGGCTTGTGACCATCCCAGATTCTATTATTGTGAAATTGGCCCTTTTCTATTCTTCTCTATACCAGTCAAAACAGACTTACAGGCCTGAGGATATTTCATTTTTGGTCACTATTCGTTTATCAGTATTGTCATGTCAGAGCCACACTATGCTGAACTCTTCCCTGACACTGGAGGAACCGTAGCTGGCTGCAGCCGACTTCCCTACTTGCAAGGTGCCGTGCAACAATGGTCTGCCCGTTGAGGTATACAAGTAATACGGTGAGAGCATATGCCCTTCTTATTAAAGGTGTTAAATGAGGTTAGAGACTTGGGTAGACTCCTTCCTTCCATGATGAAAGCTAACATTGTTCTCATGCTAAAACCAGGCAAGGGTCCTACTGACCTGGGGTTGTATAGGCCAATTTCCTTGTTGCAGACTGACATAAAAATTTTGGCAAAGGAACTAGCTCTCCGTCTTAATAAGGTTATCTCTACGATTATACACCCAGACCAATCTGGCTTCATGCCTCAGAAGTCAACGGCAGTTAACCTATGGAGGCTGTTTCTCAACATCCAAAGTAGGGCTGACAACATAGGGGAGAGAGCTTTGCTGTCTTTAGATGCTGCCAAAGCCTTTGACAGCATAGAATGGCCATACTTTTAGGCTGTTCTTTCCAAGTTTGGCTTTGACCCCATTTTCACATCTTTGGTTAAGTTCCTTTAAAATCAACCAGTGACGGCCATTAGGGAAGCTGGGCAATTGTCTCCCACATTCCCTCTGGGAAGTGGCACCCGCTACTATTATTTGCAGTATCCATTGAGCCCTTAGCCGCCTCAGTTAGGCACAACCCTAAGATTGTTGGCTTTACGTATGGTACACTACATGAGAAAGTTATGCTATATGCTGATGTCACTCACTATGTTACTATGGGGGGACATCTCTAGTTCTCTGGAGGGAGCCATGACCACCATCATTAGATTTGGGGTATTCTCTGGACTTCTTATTAATTGGGACAAGTTCGCGCTGGTGCTTCTGGATACCAGCTCTGTACAGGTTTTTGTTCCCTCTACCTGTTACCACCTCTTTTAAATACCTGGGGGTACAGGTTACTCCTCAACCAGTTGACTTCTGCAGGCTAACTTTACATCCCCTACTAAACCGTTTTAGAGACACAATCAAGATCTGGAGTATACTCTGGTTATCTCTTACTTAGTCAAAATGATCTTCATGCCCCAGCTGTTGTACTTTTTGCATAATGCCACTATGGTTATCCCATTGAGCGTCTTTCAATTGGTGAATTCCATCTTTAGATAATTGCTGTGGCATGATAAAGCTCCTAGAGTACAGCATGAACATTTACAGCGACTTAAGGAAGCTGGTGGTTTTGCAATGCCTAACACCTGGCTTTATTACTTGGCGGCTCAGTTGCAGCACCTCTATAAGCATATAGCTCCCACCCCGACCCAGCAGTCACCCCCCTTTTCATTTCTCCACCACTCTTCTAATTCACACCTATGGTGGTGATTAGAGATGAGCGAATCGAACCAGGCGAAGTGGAATTCGTTTCGAATATCGGGAAAAATTAGATTCGCATCGAATCCGAATCTTAGCCAACTTCGGGTGCACGAATCAAATTTTTCCCGATCAGCCGGCAAAAGTGTCACTGCAGAGAGCTCCGCTATTTCTGACAGTTCTGACAGTTCATTTACAGCGGTTGAAACATTGTATCTATTTGTTTCCATTTAGGATACAGATGTTTTTATTCGGAAATAAATAGATACAATGTGAAGGAACTGTCAGAGAACTGTCAGAAATAGCGGAGCTCTCTGCAGATACACTTTTTGCTGTACTGGAATACTTCTTCTTTTCATTCTTCTTCTTCTTTTCATTCTTCTTCTTCTTCTTTTCATTCTTCTTCTTCTTCTTTTCATTCTTCTTTTCATTCTTCTTCTTCTTCTTTTCATTCTTCTTCTTTTTCTTTTCATTCTTCTTTTCATTCTTCTTCTTCTTCTTTTCATTCTTCTTCTTCTTCTTTTCATTCTTCTTTTCATTCTTCTTCTTCTTCTTTTCATTCTTCTTCTTCTTTTCATTCTTCTTCTTCTTCTTTTCATTCTTCTTTTCATTCTTCTTCTTCTTCTTTTCATTCTTCTTTTCATTCTTCTTCTTCTTCTTTTCATTCTTCTTTTCATTATTCTTCTTCTTCTTCTTTTCATTCTTCTTCTTCTTTTCATTCTTCTTTTCATTCTTCTTCTTCTTCTTTTCATTCTTCTTCTTCTTCTTTTCATTCTTCTTTTCATTCTTCTTCTTCTTTTCATTCTTCTTCTTCTTCTTTTCATTCTTCTTTTCATTCTTCTTCTTCTTTTCATTCTTCTTCTTCTTCTTTTCATTCTTCTTTTCATTCTTCTTCTTCTTTTCATTCTTCTTCTTCTTCTTTTCATTCTTCTTCTTTTCATTCTTCTTTTCATTCTTCTTCTTCTTTTCATTCTTCTTCTTCTTCTTTTCATTCTTCTTTTTATTCTTCTTCTTTTCATTCTTCTTCTTCTTCTTTTCATTCTTCTTCTTCTTTTCATTCTTCTTTTCATTCTTCTTCTTCTTCTTTTCATTCTTCTTCTTCTTCTTTTCATTCTTCTTTTCATTCTTCTTCTTTTCATTCTTCTTTTCATTCTTCTTCTTCTTCTTTTCATTCTTCTTCTTCTTCTTTTCATTCTTCTTTTCATTCTTCTTCTTCTTCTTTTCTTCTTCTTCTTCTTCTTCTGGCAACTCCACCACGCAGCTCATTTTTGTTCCAGTATTACTGTATTTTGCTCCTTCAAAATCATGAAACTTTCTTTTGGCAGGTGTACAGACTCAGGTACTCAGTGCAGGAATGGTGGGAATCCCTCACAATGGACACAGCAGGTGTACATACAGACCCAGGAATTCAGCACAGGGATGGTGGGAACCCCTCATAATGGGCACAGCAGGTGTGCATACCCAGAACCTCAGCACAGGGATGGTGGGAACCCCTAGTAATGGGCGCAGCAGGTGTGCAGACCTGGGACCTCAGCACAGGGATGGTAGAAACCCCTCATAATGGGAACAGCAGGTGTACAGACCCAGGAATTTAGCACAGGGATGGTGGGAACTCCTCCTAATGGGCAGAGCAGGTGTACAGACCCAGGAACTCAGCACAGGGATGGTGGGAACTTCTCATAATGGGCGCAGCAGGTGTGCAGACCTGGAACCTCAGCACAGGGATGGTGGGAACCCCTCATAATGGGCACAGCAGGTGTGCATACCCAGAACCTCAGCACAGGGATGGTGGGAACCCCTCATAATGGGCACAGCAGGTGTTAGGGGGTTTAACTCTCAAGCATCCATTAGAGACTGATATAGTAATATAGTTCATTCTTCTTTTCATTCTTCTTCTTCTTCTTTTCATTCTTCTTCTTCTTTTCATTCTTCTTTTCATTCTTCTTCTTCTTTTCGTTCTTCTTTTCATTCTTCTTCTTCTTCTTTTCATTCTTCTTCTTTTCATTCTTCTTTTCATTCTTCTTCTTCTTTTCATTCTTCTTCTTCTTCTTTTCATTCTTCTTTTCATTCTTCTTTTCATTCTTCTCATTCTTCTTTTCATTCTTCTCATTCTTCTTCTCATTCTTCTTTTCATTCTTCTTCTCATTCTTCTTTTCATTCTTCTCCTTCTTTTCATTCTTCTTTTCATTCTTCTCATTCTGCTTCTTCTTCTTTTCATTCCTCTCTTTTCATTCTTCTTCTTCTTTTCATTCTTCTTCTTCTTCTTTTCATTCTTCTTTTCATTCTTCTTCTTCTTCTTTTCATTCTTCTTCTTTTCATTCTTCTTTTCATTCTTCTTCTTCTTCTTTTCATTCTTCTTTTCATTCTTCTTCTTTTCATTATTCTTCTTCTTCTTTTCATTGTTCTTCTTCTTCTTATTCTTCGTCGTGCCCCGTGACTGCCCAAATGAGTGAAGTGTGCGGTGATTCTAAGATCGACGGCACTCATCTGCATGTCATACTGACTGACAGTATTATTTCTCTTCCCCAGCAGACTCCAAGGGCATTTAAATTAAAGGTACAGTGTTCTGCACTAATATAAAGGCTCTCTGAAGCCTAGAAACCCTTTAAATAAGTTAACTTTGCGGCGAATAAATTCGCATTGAATCGAATTTCTCCCGCAAATTCGGCGAATCAGCCGAATCGAATTTTTGAATAATTCGCTCATCTCTAGTGGTGATTGGAGGCCGGAGCCATTGGCTCCTGCTGCTGCCTTTCTGTCCTGTAAGGAAAGAGACAGACAGGCACAGCACTGGACTGAGATAGGACCTAGGTATGAAAAGTGGGGGGTGAGCTGGCGATACTTCCACTGGAACATTTTTTACATTAAAGTGATATTAACACCTTCCCACCCGGCCTATAGCAGATTGACAGCCAGGCGGGACACTCGCCATTGTGACTGGGCGTCATATGATGTCCTGTCAAAACGAGCAGCTCACGCGGCCGCGGGGCCGTTCATGCGGAGCGATCTGTCACCAGCTGTGTCCACGGAACACAGCCGATAACATATCACTACAACGGCCCGTTGCCAGTGTCATGTGACCGCTGTGACCAATCACAGCAGATCACATGTCAATTGTATACAATGGATGGCTTCCTGTCTTCCCATTATATTGTAAAGTGCTGAGCAAACTGTTGGTGCTATATAAATCCTGTATCATAATAATAATAATAATGCCATCCATTGTATACAATTATGTTGTTAGCTGTGACTGGTCAAGGCAGTCACATGATACAGACAGTGCCAATCACAGCCCATCTGTATTATGTGATCAGCTCTGCCCAATCACAGCTAATCACAACAAAAGACTGAATGAATCAGTTTAATTTAGTAACAATGATTGCAAATATCAATAAAATACATTGGTATTAGCAATCACAATGTGTTAAAAAAGAAAAAAAAACCTGATCACTTGCTCAGAGTAGTTCAATGTTACTATGGTAACATTGTATTGCTTTGGTCACAGTGTGCTGAAAAATAAAATAGTGAAAAAAAATTAATAAAAAAATAATAGAAACATTTGAAAAAAAAATACAAATTCAATTATTATTATTATTTTCACCAAAGAAATGTAGCAGAATACATTTTGACCTAAATTTATGAATTAATGTTATTTATTTGCAAAATTTTATAACAGAAATGAAGAGAAGTGCATTTTTTTTTCAAACGTTTCAGGTGTTTTTGTTTTATTTAGCAAAAAGTAAAAAACCCAGTGGTGATTAAATACCACCAAAAGAAAGCTCTATTTGTGTGAAATAAATGATAAACATTTCATATGGGTACAGTGTTGCATGACTGAGCAATTGTCATTCAAAATGCGACAGCGCTGAAAGCTGAAAATTGGCCTGGGCAGGAAGGGGGTATAAGTGTCTGGTATTGAAGTGGTTAAAGACTTTTTTTTTTACTTAAACATATTATAATTACTGTACCTGCTCTATGCAATGGTTTTGCACTAAGCAGCCCCGATCCTTCTCTTCTCAAGTCCCCCACTGGTGTTCCTGGCTCCTCCCCCTTGCCGAGTGCCCCCCATAGCAAGCTGGTTGGTGTGGGGGCACTCATGCATGCTCACTCCCAAGCTGCCTCTGTGTGTCCATAAGACACACAGAGTGCGTCTCGGCCTCGCCCCCTGCTCCCTCCTCACTGGCTGTGATTGACAGCAGCGGGAGCCAATGGCTCCCACTGCTGTGTCTCAGCTAGTGAGGTTGGAGAGACCCAAGACAGCTGCTGTTCTCGCGCACATCGCTGCATCGCAATTGGGCTCAAGTAAGTATTGGGGAGACTGAGGAGGGAGTTGCACACAGAAAGTTTTTAACCTTCAAGCATAGAATACATGTAGATAAAAAAAACCTTCAACCTTTACATCCACTTTAACGAAGGGAATGCCTGATCGAGCCAGAGTGGGGTTGGGTGCATGCATCTTTGTTTATTTGGCTAGCTGTTTTTTTTTCTCTCTTTTTGCATAAGATTACCATGATTTTGTTCCAGTATCTAGACTTACTATGGTCCATCCTCTAAAATAAGTTGTGCCTTACTGCAATGGCTGCAATCCAAAGAAACATTTGTTTTCTATGAATAAACGACTCCAGAGTATCTATTGATTCACCATTTGGAAAATTGTTAATGGAGACCCTTTAGTTTACTTTAAGTGATTGGTATCGAACTAAGTGAGGAGTTCTATAGGACATGCAACACTGATGAAGATGGAGCTGATTAGGTAATCTGTCACAGGAAGACATGACGTTTTAATGTTCAGTACGGTCCTCCCAACTGACTTCAGAACATCTTCATGAGCAAATTATTATTATTATTACTACACAGTATTTATATAGCGCCAAAAGTTTGCTCAGCGCTGTACATTACAATGGGAGACAATACATGAGACAGTACAATAACAATACAATACACAAGGGGTTCGAGGGCCCTGCTCCTTGGAGCTTACAATCTAGGAGGGAAGGGATAGTGGTACAGGAGGAAATGGCTGTGGGGGATGGAGTGGTAGGAGGAGTGGAGAAGATCAGCAGTTAGGTGAGGGCGGGGTAAGCTTCCCTGAAGAGATGGGTTTTCAGGGTGCGCCTAAAGGTGAGGAGGGTAGGTGACAGTCTGATAGATTGAGATAGTGAGTTCCAGAGGATGGGGGAAGCCCTGGAGAAGTCCTGGAGTCGGGCATTGGAGGAGGAGACCAGGGAGCTAGAGAGTAGGAGGTCTTGTGAGGAGCGAAGAGTACGGGTTGGGTGGTATTTGGATATCAGGTCGGTGATATAGTTTGGGGCAGTGTTTGGGGCAGTATTATGGATATGGACAAATAGAGCATCAGCTTTTGTAGCAGTTACTTTGCTAAATGTGCTGTATAAAGCGATGTTCCAAATAAAAGGCTAGGTTATAAGGAATCCATAGCGGGAGAGAAACCCAGACTGTGTGTGCTATATGTCCACATCCCAGCAAATTATGTACAGCTATGAACAGAATACGTAGTCATGGACTTTGTGTGGACACATAGAAGAGAAACTGAAAACAACTTTATTATGTACCATTTAAAAAATATTACACACCATTAAAAATACACTCCATGCAGGCGTTCACAACATGCAAAGTTTCTGATTAATGTTCCCGTGTGGACTCGATGCATTTCGGGAATCCTTCTTCAACGATTCCTAAAACGCGTTGAGTTCTGTTTACAGCTGTACTGGTTGTAAGAAAGACAGCTTCACATAAATAATAATGTCAAGACACTAAATACTACAGAACGTGGCCCTATCAGGCTCTACAGTTTGTGTTTAGATGTCATACTTGGTCTACAATTTACTGTTTAGTTAATCCAGCTATTTCTGTACACCTACTGGACAAAACTGTGGGGATTATGCTTTTGCGATTTCAGACATTTGAATCTAAAGGAATCCATTTGTGCAATAATTAGGCTGCCAGACCTTATTTGGGCCCCAGCATGGATGTCTTAGGGCTCATTCACATTGCGGTGCCCTGCGGCTCTGAAGAGCAATCTGCGTTTGAAGCACTTTTCAGAGGGCATTTGACAAACAATGAGGAAGGGTTATGCCATCTCCTCACTAGCTGATTTAAACCTGTAATGCCTCATTACTGCGGACAACTGCATGCACTGCACATGATTGCAGCATTGCCCTATCGAGCTCAATGTACAGCAGTGCAATTTAGCAGCCCATTCATTTGAAATCACACCGGACCACACAAAAAGTAATTCATACACTATCTTGAAAATGACCCTGCACCAGATCACATGGTACTGCACTACTGTGCAATCTGGTGCCCGCAAATGCACTGCGTATTGGCACCTGCAGAAAATTACAAAGGTAGTGAGTTTTGAATATGGTGTGGGAAACGTTCACTGAACAAGCCTTTCCCGCACCTCAATCTGGTGTGAATCGGCCCTTAAAAATGCCATGGCATGCTGTAAAACCTTGTTGGTTACATGTCCATCCAGTCTCCCCCATCTGCCTCTCACTCAAAAAATAGCTGGAGTGGGAGTGTGAGTGGACACAAACAAAATTTGGGGGGGGGGGGGGCATAGGCAAGGTAGAGCTGAGGAGTGAGTTTGCATCTAAAGTCATAATGGGAGAACATGGGTGGCCATGAGTGGAAAACTATTGTAATACCGGTGCTGTATGGGCATGTATGGGTCATTTATTGCCAAATTACCTCCAAAATGGCCTATTGAATATTTGTTCTGCTAAGTTTAAAAAGAAAAATATTTATAACGTGTCTTCCTTATGTAGCGCCCTCCAGTTTAGGCAGGATTTTTGTCTGTTAGTCAGAGGCTTGCTAGAAGCCTGGGGTGAGTCAGCCTGGAAGTGAGGCAGTGAGGTTACCTCGGGTCATGCTGGGAGGCTCTATAGGTCAGGGCTTCTGGAGCCCTCCCACCCTTCTAGAAACTGGAGGAACTTTCTAGAAGAGGGACAGAGGAGGGGAGGAGGCAGGGATTTGCATGTTTGAGGGAACCTGGCCAATCCCCAGGCAGGAGGCCTGGAATGGTGGCTAGGACAGTCCTTAAATATGGGAGAGCCTGCACAGCAGGGTAGTCGAGTGGAAAATGGCCTGAAGAAAGGTACGTGTGCCTGCCTGTGCAGTGCTTAGGGGAGACCCAAAAACTCATGAGGGGAAGTTTGACTTTGCAAAGATTACCCAATCACACGTAAGGGAAATAAAAAAAAACAGCATTTTTGCTTGCAAACGATTAGATGATGAAGGTCAGCAGTGTTTCTCCTAATTTACTAAGCTCTGGAGCAACTGCACCTGCAGAGAGCAATTGCACTTACAAAGTTCACAGTCTTTGTGTCTTTATTAATTAAAGGAGAGCTCCAGGCTCCCCCCAAAAAAATTAAAAGTCAGCGGCTACAAATCCTGCAGCTGCTGACTTTTAATATAAGGACACTTACCTGTCCAGGGATCCAGCAATGTCCTCACCTGAGCCAATACTTCAATCAACTTTGGGTGCAGGTTCTGGCATCCTCAGTATGGGAAACTGGCAGTGAAGCCTTGCAGCTTCACAGCCAGTTTCCTACTGTATATGCGTGAAGTGCATGGTCCTACAGTCTTCTGGGACCTGTGAAGTATCTCAGAAGGCTGTGGGGGAAGGAGGGGGGGGGACTTCCAGTTCAGATGGCTGCGGCACATCTCACCGGAAGTAGGAGCAGATACCTGGTTTTGACAGGTACCTGCTCCCCCCCCTAAAAAAAGTGCCATATGTGGCAGTAGAGGGGGGGGGGAGATGAAAACATGCAGAGTTTCCCCTTTTGGGTGACGTTCCACTTTAATCCAACTGTATGATCTTCTCTTAAATGATATACGTATCCACCCCATGTTTTATATTGTATTTTAACACCTGCAAGTTCTTCAAGTGAATATGTCACACCTAAGAACAGCTTTTTGTGTGTGAGAGGAAGCAAAAAATGTGTTCTGGCATTACCAGCAGGTATGTTCCAGGATTACCAGAATTTAGACAAAAGGGAGTGGGTGTAATGGTATGTTCCAGCAATGTCTGGATGAAATACAGAACTCTTTCAAAGGTAGATTGTTTTCCCTATATGCAGGGCCAGGATAAGGGGTGGGCAGGGGGGACAGGAGGGGCAGCTGCCCTGGACACCAAAGACATGTAACAGAATACAATTTGACCTAAATTTATGAAGAAATGTGATTTTTTTTTTTTATTGAATATGTTGTATGACAGAAAGTAGAAAATAATGTGTTTTTTTTTTGTATATGGTATGTCTTTTTTCATTTATACAATAAAAAATAAAAAAACAAGTGGTGATCAAAAGAAAGTTCTATTTGATGATATAAATTATTTTTAGGTACAGTTTTGCATGCCCGAGCAATAACCTTAGATTGTACACTCCTTGAGGGTTGGGGACTGATGTGAATGTATAATATATATATATATATATATATATATATATATATATATATATATTTATAGATGTATATAAAGCACTGTGTAAATTGACGGCGCTATATAAGTGCCTGTAATAACAAATATTTGCCAGTTAAAGCGGCACCATGCTGAGTAGAAAAAAATGCCCAGGCCATGAAGGTGGTGAAACCTTCTGGAGGTTAAGTGGTTTAAAAACAGTAGTAGTTTATTATAGACATGGGTTTTCACAAACTAGGGTGTACACATAACAGATCTGAAAGGGTTATGAACAAACTACCTAACTGGAAGAAAGTAACAGAGATTTCAACTTTTCATTATCGAAAAATCTTTTCAGCTTAGACATCACTGTTTTCTCTATATGATATGACAGCTGCACCACGATCAATACTTAGATGACAACTTAATAGATGCCTCGAAGCTGCTGTTTACCTGTAGGGTACTCATTTGAAATCTAATTTTTTTGTTGTCATGGCAACCTCTCTTTAGGCACCATCAGTAATTCTCATTACCCAATATTTACTATCTCCTTTCGGAGCTCTTTACCTAATTTATGGTCAATTGCTAAGTAAGGAGAAAATTGGCTAGCCACAGGAATTCCTCAGGATATCCAAGAGACCATTTTTACATTTAGTGCTTATTAAATCAAGTGTAATAAATCTGGCTAAATATAGGTTTGTTTTTAGGGCATAAAATACAAAAGCAACTTGATTTATTAAAGGATGAACCGTAGGCCTGTACTATCTGACATATGAAATGATTCACTTAGTCATGCAGAGATATTAACCCAGGTATGGTGTGATAATTTTGTTTTCATGCTGCTTCCAGGTTCCAGAACAGAGATGCAAGCAGCAAACAAGGGAGTTACAGACCTCTACATACATTCTTAGGTTCCCAGTGTAGTCCAAATCCCAGGGTGATAGAACAAGCAGATTTTGATCCTTCATAGTAGTGTCAAGTGCCTGTCTGGCCTTCCCATCTCCTGTTTTTATTGGCCAGTAAGGCTGTCAATGATAGTGATGGACCAGTAGCAAGTATGGAAAGTGGAAGGGCAGGCCAATCTCGAAACTATCAAAGGTGTTGGATCTGGCTCATTATATCAAATCACAGTTTGTTGCACCCCGAGGTAATGATGAATACAAGCAATTAAACTCCCTAAAAATTTGTGAAAGGTAGTCTTGGTTTTACTTGACCAAAGTGATTTTATTTGACCATGCATCAAGAAACTGTTAATATTTGGATTTGGTTAACCCTGACCTCTCTTTAGAGCTTGGGTTAAACACTTACCTTGAAGAATTTGTGTGAAGAGTTGTCTGCTTGCATTCCCCTAGTCTTTTGTTGGTCATCATAGCCTTATCTGCAGTTTAATGGGTAAACCATTCACCTTTATCAAACAGCACAGTATGGTTTGCCATATGAGTACAGCATAGTGTGCCAAACCTACCAGAAAGGGCTTAGTTTCTGTTCAAAGAATGTGAGCCAAACCTGCATTAAAAATGCAGCACCTCTCTAGCTAGATAGAGGGAGCTAGATAGGTTTTCAGGTCAGGGCTAAGGGCTCTGCAGATCAGTTCCCTGATACCTCCCCCTACTCTAGAGACATGAGAAGTTTTTAGAAGGCAGTGGGCGGGAGTGATGAGGGGCTGATCTACACAGGGGACTCTGGCCAATCCCCAAGTAGGAGGCTTGGCATGGGGTCGGGGCAGTGTTTAAGTATGACTGAGCCTGCTCAGCAGTAGTAGTGTCAGGTGAAAAATGAAGTGAAGGCTGGAATGTACAGCCTGGGAGGGGGCCCAGGAGAGTGGCCTACTTGCAGGCAGGAGTTGGAAAGGAGGATCTCTCAGTCTCAACTGTCTCCTCCCTGAGAGAGGATAGCCTGGGCAGCAGGGAAGAAGCCAGGCCAGCATAAGGCCTGAAGGCAGCCACTAACCCACAAGCTTGCGGGAGAGGACTGAGTGAGTAATCCTGCACCCCCTAGGCTAAATAAGGGGAGTGGACATTCTGGTGGGAAACCTGACTAGCCCCATCTGAGACTGTTGATTTAAATTGACAGTTTCTGTGTCCCCTTGCCCAATGATTCTCTCAGGCAGCTGGGCGAGGAGAAGAATTCATCTGGGGTCTGAAGTAGTAAACCAGGAGGGCAGGAGAGCTCTTCAAGAAGAGGATCTTTGTCTGTGAACTTGTACATGGCTGCTAAGGAGTTGTCCTCAAGTTGCAGTTTCCTTGGGCATCCCGTACATCACTCAACCCTATCCAAGTTCAATACCCCTTAATAAAGCAAAAAAACAACAATTGAAAGGACTGTTTACTGTCTCTAGCATACAAGGTCTGAAGAAAATGTGTGTTGCCTGGCAGTACAGGACTATAGGGGGACCCAAAAACTCAATGACTCCTAAGGCAGTAGTGCTACAAAAAGAAGCCTTCCTAATACCCTCTACAGCCTGTGATAGCTACATCCTGAGTTAGTGCAGGAAAGGAGTAGCCATTGAGCAATGTCTCCTAGTGTCATGTTGTGTAGCTCTGTCCTGTTCCTTCAGGTTGCACATGTACATAGTGAGCGCTCTCCTGTCACCTATGATGAGCTCAGCAGCTGTGACCAGAAAGAGTATACACTGTGCATGTGTGATCTGAAGTAAAAGACATCTTTCCCTCCCATGGCAATAGGGGGTGCTGGTCCTAACAGCTATCACTTCATACTTGGTATGGTGTGTAGCACCTTCCTAGTCAGCTAGGGTGAGCTAGAGCCCTAATTGTTAGTCAGAGGCTGGATAGCAGCCTGTGCAATAGTCAGAGAGTCAAATTCAGGTCAGAGCTGAGAGGCTCTGCAGATCAGTTCATTGAGACTTTCCCCTGCACTAGGACTTTGAAGAAAGTTTTAGAAACAGTGGGAGGATGTTAGGAGTGGCTGGTCTTCACCTTTGAGGAATCCTGGCCAATCCCCAACAGGAGGCTTGGTAAAGGACCAGGACAACCCTTAAAAGTGACAGAATCTGCTCAGAAGTAGGAGAGTTGGAGTAGAGTTTGGGTGGAATAGGATGTGATGGCTGGAGAGTAGGAGCCTGGGATAGGGCCCAAATGGGAAGGGGCTCACCTCCAGGCAGGGACCTTGGAAGGAGGAAAGCTTGGACCTTCAATAGATGTGAGGAGGCGCACTAGACACCTTGGCTGCCATTGTGCTATATGCTGGGTGTCCAGTGCACTCCTGTACCTTTAAGGAGGGGTGGGCTCCCTCAGGCTCATCTGCCTTCAGTCTATCTATTAGATACATGTGTCTCTACTATTGGGGCTCTCAAAATTTGTGGGTAGGAACTGCAGAATGTTTACGCATGTATTTGCAAATATGTGCTAACTAAACTAAGCCCTGGTTTTAATGCATACTGTTAGACAGGCTAATTCAGTTTGTTTGCAAGCTGGTTGGTAAGTTGAGCTGGGAATTTTTCTCTTTTATTGTTTGACATGCGTCATCCTTCCATGTGCTCTTCACTGTGAAGGCCAGTTATTGACTGGGGCAGTGGCCATTTTTTATATTGGACCCTCACTGGCCCCCTGAGAGAGAACCACCTGTGTAGCAGGGAAGGAGCAGCCCAGCTAGAAGGCCTGGTAGCAGTCACCCACCTGCAGCATACGAGAAGGACCAAGGTACTATCCCTGCAACCCCTGGGCCAGATAGGGGAAGGAGCACTCTGGTGAGAAACCAGTTTAGCAACTACCTGGGACTGTCTTCTTTTAAAGTAGCAGGCACTGGATCCCCTGTCAGGGATTCCTCCAGGCAGCCAGATAGAGGAGCATCTGGGGTCTGGCGTGGTACTACAGGAGAAGCTGGCTAACTGTCCGAAAGAGACTGTTTGCTGTAACTACTTGTTCATAGTTCAGGAAGTTGTCCGCAGTTTCTCAGTTCTATTTAGCATCCCGTACACCCCTTACCCTATCCAAGTTGAAACCCCCCCCCCCCCTAAAAAAAACTCAAAACAAGCTCAAGGACTGGTTACTGACTCCCAAATGCAAGATTTTGTGGAAATATGTATTGCCTGGCTGTGCAGGACTATAGGAGGGCCCAAAAACTTTGTAACTCCTAAGGGGGTAGTGCTACAGGTGCTATCACAGACTGTAGACTACTACACTCATATGGCTCAGTATAGTAAGCTTCTTGGTAAAGGTGAACGTACTCGTTAAACCACAGATAAGGCTGTGATGACCACTATCAGACAAGAGGAGCACAGGCAGACAACTCTTCACACAGGTTCTTCAAGGTCTGGTTCTTCAAACTCTCCTACCTATTAATACTTCCTCTTCTCCTGTTTGTTTCAATTTTTTTTTCTTTTTTCTTTCATTCCCCCCATCCAGCTACCTATCCATTATTCTGCATTCTACCCGCTTACAAAACCCTCACAGTCTAAGTCATAGTACACTAATTCTTAAAGCTGAACTCCAGGCAAACAGCTGCATAGAAAATGAAATACACTTAAAGTGGTTGTAAACCCTTACAAATACTCAGTGAAGTGACTGGCCCCAGGTGATGAAGCAAATCATCCTGCATAAGTTGTACCTGTTTATCTGCACCATCTCTTCTACTTTAACTCAAAATCCAGAATTTACAAAGCTTGTCTGAGCTTCCAGAAAACAGGGGGCGGAGATCTGAAGTTACACTCTGCAGTGCTTGGTGAGGACAGCTAAGAGCAGATTGAAGGAAAGGGGGGGACACCCCTTCAGATGGCAGTGAAACGAGGCAGTGGAGAGAAATGATGGATTGAGATTGAGACAAGTACACACTGTAAAGGGATACGCTTTGTTCATATTTCATGTCTGAGGTTTAAAATCACTTTTAGAGAGCTGATATACCCGCTGAAGGATTTGAATGTATGTCCATCCAGTTTTGAGATTTATACAGCTCTGCCACAAAGCACATCCATATCTGATAGGGCAGGAGACCTGATTTGTCTTTGTTGTATATAAGTAACACTTACGGGTATTGACCATCCCAAGCCTGTGACTGGATAGATACAGGAGAAGCAGCAAAACTTATCTGTCTGTCACCCTGCTCTTTCCTTCTATCAGCAAGCACCTTGCACTGCAGCACAGCTGATTGGCTCCTTTGCTGCCTCTTCCTCTCTAGGTGGTGCTTTGCTGTATGGAAAGTTTGGTTTTCATCATTGATGACTATCTTGTGTATCTGGAGAAAATAAATACTTATATTTTCAAATCAAAACACTAGATTGGGTTGCAATAGATGTATGCACAGTATGTGTGTGTCCACCTGAAATCATTACTCTGATTGGTGTTTATTCATTTATTACAGGCCTGTGCTCGATATTTTACTGACCTAGTTTTTTTATTGCTAGATGAGGGCTTTTTCTTTCTTTATCTTCAAATTTAGTGATGATTGACAACCTTGTAGCTAATATGCCATCATAATTGAATTCTGAAAAGACCTTTGGCTTACAAAGTTCTTAACCTCATTAGTTGTTTTGTCATGTTGGCTGCCAAGATTGGCAATGGATACTTTTTCTTCACGCGTTTTTCCCCTGACTCATCATAACTGGTAAATCAAATTTCCTGAACTGGACATTAAATTCTAAAGGGAACTCAAGCTTACACCACATTTTTATCAAACAATACAAAAGGGGCAAAACTAATAATATTCTATGTAAAGTAGATTGGGTTGTAAAATGATAAGGATGAAGTACTCACCAGAGGCTTCTTTTCTTATTGTTGTCTGCAGCCTAGAAGCTGTTTACCCCTAATCCACAGAAGAAATTATTATAATGCCAGAAAACTACATGAGCAAGAAAATTGATGTATAGCTGTGCGAAATCCTACTTTGACCATTGATATGTTTCAGCTGCTAACTCTGGGGAACTAACAATAACCCCTGGGTCACATATCCACGTTCCTGCGGGCCGCTTTTTGAGCGAACACGGGAGCCCATTCATTTGAATGGACTCCTGTGCCCTGGGATACAGAGGGAAGAAGTCCCTGCACTTCTTCTGAAAATGCAGCTCGCACAGGAACCTCAGTTCCCAGTATGGTTGCGATTTTCAGTGTGGGTAGCGTGCCGTTAGAATTAATGGCACCCATCTGCAGGTCTGCATTCTTCTGTGTGGGTGGTGCGGCTGCGCAAATTTTTGTGCGGATCCGCAGCGGCACCTCCCGCACATATGTGAACCTAGCCTAAAACCATGTTGCTGTGGTTAAAGAGGAACTTCACTCTCTGCATCAATGTTGATTTTTTTTAATCCGTATGCTGCTAGCATTTGTAAATAGATAGGAACATATATCATATTTACTTGTTCTGAACAATTTTTTTTACTTCCTGGTTTCTTGCCAAGGCATACATCTCAGAAGTCTTCTAGAGAGGAATAGGGGTTTTATTAACTAAGCACATCCTCCTGCTTGTATGCCTGATCTAAGAGCAGATGGATCCAGGACATCAATGCTACATGGACCATCTGCCCTTACTCAAGATGGCCACGGTCAGAAATGCTGGGAGGGGGGGTTCAAAGTGATTTCTCAGAAAAATAAATCATGGAAACATGGATGGATGGGGGAGATTGCATTGAATATTAACCTCCTTAGCGGTTTTCCCGAGTGTAGCTCAGGGTAAAATTTCAGTACCAAGAGCGGTAACCTTGAGCTACACTCGGGCTTACCATGCGGCGTTGCTCAGGGGGTCCCTGCAGCACTTACCTTGTCCCTCGCTCCCGCGATGTGTCCCCTGCAGCATCCCCGGCCATCTCCTCCGGCCGATGCCGGCATCCGGCTTCCGTGTTCCAGTCCCTGTGACGTCGGGATGTACGGGCACCGGAACCGGCGGCAAATTTGAAATTTTTGCTGTCATTGCTGTTTCAATGAATTTCACATACATTTTGTCCCTACTGCTTTGTCCTGTGCCCTGCCTGCATTTTGACTGTTCTTTCTGCCTGGAAACTTAGAAAAGTCCATGGCGTCCAAAAAGCGTCCTTTTACGTCAAAAGCGGTTTTAGAACAGCGATAGTAAATCAGAACCACTTGCAGAATTGAGTGATAATGATCCGTGGGGAAATTCGTCATCAGACACTGAAAACGATTTTGCGACTTTGCTCAGCGATATGCGAATTTGCCTCCATATTTCAAATTTCAGTGTTTTTGGTTTGATTATATTATTGAATTAAATTTATTATTATATTATTATTTTTTATGATTATTTATTAAATTATAATTTATGATTTCGTGCTTCAAGTTTTATCATATCCGGAATGTTTACTAGACTCTTGTTCAGACAGATTTCAGTGAGTTATTCCTAAAAATTACAGCCTACAATAAAAAACTACATATTTCCATGCAAAAAAATGGTACCGCTTTCAGCACCAAAAATCGGAAAGAATCATACCGCCGAGGAGGTTAAAAATGAATTAAATAGCATTTTTGCTTTGTGGAGCACAGATGCAGTGAAGTTCTAATTTAGGTTCTATGCCCACCAGCATGCAGAATAAATGTAAAATTCAAAAGAGTAGGGCTTCATAATGCCTTTCTTAATTATTTAGTTATAAAGGCAGACTGATTTTACAGACCCTGCATGGTTTTCTTGGCCACTGCCAGGAGAAGGTGTGACTCAAACTAAATAAATTACAAAAAGGAGCACCAGTCACCAGACCAAAACTGGATAAAAGAGTCCAAGATCATTTTGATTGTTGGTAATAAAAAGTCAAATCATCAAGATAAAACGTGGATAGACTCCATGTGGTTCAAATATAGATCTGTGATGTCACAGTTTTCTCTGCATCCAAATTTTATCTTCTGTTGAGCCCTAATGAAGGGGGAATGGTGTTGCTCCCAAAACGCACTGGACATTTAAAAAAAATTTTTTACCACCAATTAAAATGATCTTGGACTTTTTCATCCAGTTTTGGGCTGGCTCTTTTTTTTGCATTTCTATGGTTGTCACTACTTCTGGGTGCCCATCAAGGAAAGCCTTGCGATGTGTCAGTTGCTTCACCAGAGCTATTGAGTTTGCTTGAAGTTTTCCTTTATCTGGCTACACAAGTCTACATGTTTCCAGTGCCTCGTTGAGTACGTTGTTCAGGGGAATGAATGGCTTCAGGGCCAAGTAGAGTAAGCTATGGCATCAGGCTGGTACATAGAGCCTCCAACACTCCCAGAATTGTCAAAGGAAGTAAAGAATAGAGCACATCATCAACACAAAATGAAAAATAAAATACATCTTAATCATAATTGGTTTCAGAGTCAGTTCAAGGTCAGTCTACTCAAAGGCAATATTTCAATGAAAATGTGGAATAGACTCCCTCAAGAGTTGGTTCTGGCCAGCTCAGTGGATTGCTTTAAAAAAGGCCTGGATTCTTTCTTGAATACACAGAATATAACTGGATACTAACATTTATAGGTAAAGTTGATCCAGGGAATATCCGATTGCCTCTCGGGGGATCAGGAAGGAGTTTTTTTCTCTGCAGGAGCAAATTGGATCATGCTTTGCTGGGTTTTTTTTGCCTTTTTCTGGATCAACTGTGGGTATAGGATTATTTTTTATTTTTTTTTACTGGTTGAAGTGGATTAACTTTTGTCTTTTTTTTCAGCCATACTAACTATGTAACTACATAATGAAGGGTACAGCCAGGTGGGCTGTCTTACCCCCTGCCTTCAAGTACAGGGTGTGTCAGGTCTTCCTGGGGTGTTCCCACTTCTTCTGTTGCATTCTCCATAATATAAAACACATTAAAAATCAAAATAGAACTCCCTAACTACAGTAAGGGTACAAACCTAGGAAGGCAAACCATCTCACCATGTCACCAGTTCTAGAGATGAAAAAAAATGTAAATGTAAATGAATGCAGGAAGTAAAAAGTTGGTATTGCCACTGCTTGTGATCTAGCATGGATTGAAATGATGTGCGAATGTCAAATAAGTGTAAGAATTATCTACTGGTTGGCAAAATGTAGCACATTTCAGTTGAAAGCACTTCATGTGCAACTTGCCAAGGACTTATTGTCAACTTTTTAACCAAAGAGTAATATGATGGTAGCTTTGTATTGCCAGAGTTACCAAAAGGCAGCAGCGTCATAGCTCTCTACTCTCAATGAGCAGAACGTTTGCCAGTTTCATCAGTAAAAGAAGATTCAATAATAATGTAAAAGCTGGGAGGCTGCAATCTGAATGAAATTGAATAACAAGGGTTTTTTTTCCCATAAAACCCTGGGGTTTATAGACATCATTGTCTGTCTGGTTGTATGTTTTAGTGGGTATAGTGGAGGATTACTATTTTTTATAGCAATTTTGACATTTTTTTAATATGATTTGATGAAATTTGATATAATAAAATGATGGCAGTTTCAGGGAGATTTAAAGTGGGGTTTTGTTTTGCCATTATTTGTTTTTCATAGGGAAAGGAGATATCATATGGGAGCCTCCTGCACAGTTCAGGATCATCAGCAGCTCATAGGACATGGCAACTGTACCCAAGAGCTGTTAGAAAAAATGGTCAACCTGACAGCCCCCTCCCTAAAAAAAACACACAGTTTACTATGCTTCACTTATGAATGAACACAGTGAGTTATTGGCACTGATCAAGCATTGTATTCATTCAGGAAAGAAAGGGTCTGGTAAATGTGACATATTTACCAGACTCTTCCCCCACTCTTCATTCTGAAGGATCCAATTGTGTGCTCGTAGCTGCTGGTGGGAAGGACAGAAGGGAAATTGGCATAGCACTGCATGGGGGGTGGCACACAGGGAGGCCTGGGAAGCAGGGGGAAATGTATGGTGTACAAAGAGGGTGATGGTTGCAAATGGGTGGGGGGGCAGTTCCTGGAACTGATCCCCTGTATAGCTCTCTTTGCAGCAGCTGAAAGCCAGCAGAAAGAGGTTGAGAAGAAGCCAGCTTTCAGCTGCTGCAGAGAGAGCCATACAGGGCATCAGTTCCAGTAATTGCCCCTCCCCCCACAAGCTGTGCTAATCACCCTCCCTGCCCACATCCAATTCACCCGGCTGCCTGGACCCCCCTGTTGGCCTTGGCCCTGTACAGGAAGACTGGTGGCACCCACTTATCCACAGCCCTGAGTGTACCTTACAAATTGTTTAAAAAGAGGGACTTGTTTCATTTAATTATGGCCAAGAATTCTGACCAGTTCCCATATAGTTTTTTGTCGATTGCCTGAATGCATATGGATCATGTACACCCTGTTATTATTACCATTTAGTAACTAATGTGGAAATTGTATTTGGTTGCCAAATACATGATTGTGTCTCTACGGTCTATGTATCCCCATAGAAGTGAAACAATTACACATTTGTGTTAAAGTGGAATTCCATTCAAAGCTAACAAAAGCAAGACCTACTCCCACGCCCTTTTTAAACTGATTCTATCTAACCCTTTAATCACCTTCCGCCCGCCATATAGTCCAATGATGGGCGCAAGGTGGTTCTCTCATTCTGATAGGACGTCATATGACGTCCTTCCATTCTCACCGCGCATGCGCGGCTCAGGGAGCATGCAGCACAGCGATCGGCGGTGCGCTGTGTCCCTTGGACACAGCGGATCACGGAAAGAGCCGAAGATGTCGGCTCGGTCATGTGATCAGCTGTGTCCAATCACAGCTGATCACATGTAAACATGGAAATGCCGGTTATCAGCATTTCTCTCCTCTCGAGCTGTCACCCTGACAGCTCAAGAGGTGAGGAGAGCCGGTAATCGGCTTTCCACGGAGGGGACATGTATACTGATCATCAGGGCACTGATGATCAGTGTGCCCTGATGATCAATGTGGCCCCAGAAGTGCCACCTGTCAGTGTTCATCAGTGCCAGCAGTCAGTGCTCATCAGTGCCATGTGCCAGTGCCCATCAGTGCCACATCAATGCCACATATCAGTGCATACCAGTGCACATCAATGCCACATATCAGTGACCATCTGAGCTGCCTTTCAATGTCACCCATCAGTGCCAGTCAGTGCCATCTATCAATGCCAATCAGTGCCACCTGTCAGTGCCAGTCAGTGCCACCTATCAGTGCCAGTCATTGTCGCCTATCAGTGCGCTTTAGTGCCGCCTGTCAGTGCCAGTCAGTGCTGCCTGTCAGTGCCAGTCAGTGCCGCCTAACAGTGCCAGTCAGTGCTGCCTAACAGTGCCAGTCAGTGCGGCCTAACAGTGCCAGTCAGTGCGGCCTAACAGTGCCAGTCAGTGCCGCCTATCAGTACCGCCTATCAGTGCCATATATCAGTGTCATGTATCAGTGCTGCCTTTCAGTGCCCATCAGTGATACCTGTCAATGCCCATCAGTGCAACCTGCCAGTGCCTCCTCATCAGTGCCAATCAGTGCCCATCAGTGCCACCTATCAGTGTCCATCAGTGCAGCCTATCAGTGCCCATCACTGCAGCCTCATTAACGCACATCAGTGAAGGAGAAAAATCATTTATTTACAAAATTGTATAACAAAAACTAAGAAAAAAACTTTTTTTTTCAAAATTTTCAGTGGTTTTTGGTTTGCTTAAGAAAAAATAAAAATCCCAGAGGTGATTAAATACCACCAAAAGAAATCTCTATCTGTCTCAAAAAAATCATAAACATTTCATATTAGTACAGTGTTGCATGACTGCGCAATTGTCATTCAAATTGTGACAGCGCTGAAAGCTGGAAATTGGCCTGGGCAGGAAGGGGGTATAAGTGCCCTGTAGGCTAGTGGTTAAAGAAAGCTTCACTGTACTTACCTATTCTGTGGCTGCTCAGGTCTTGTCTCCAGTGGTGGCTTCTGTGTGCAGAAGGGAAAGCCGACAAGGACAGCAAATTCCTGGAGATGACATCACCCATAGGCTTCCACTTTAACATGTAACTGCAGATTGCAAACCTTACTTTTGGTAAAGTAAATCCTAAGTCATTTTTTTTACATTTTTGGATACAGTGGAATGGTGATAGGTTAGAACCTTTTTTTTTTTTTGCTGTCTGTGTCTCTGCTAGGATAATCATTCTCTCTTGGAATTGTAAGACATTTCAGAATCGTGAGTTGACTTCAGGACTAGATGGTAAATCTTCCTATGGGAACACTTGTTCTAGTGATAACTGTCAAAGAGACTTTGGAGAGATTTCCTCTATAGGACAGGAAGTGGAGATACATCTCCCTAACTCAGTAAATATGTCAAAAATACGATTTCCTACTCAATCCAAAGCAAAAGAAAAAATAAGTTGTAGGCAGGGGTGGACTGACAACTCATGGTCCCTAGTGTGGATTTGACATTTGGTTGACTTGGGGCAAGTCAGAGCAGCAAGATGTAAAGCAGCTTAATCACTGGCAGAAAAATGTGTGTGAGAATGTAGCTTAATAATTTCGATTTGAATATTTAGGGAGCTATGGACACCAATGATAAGGAAAGGTTACTTCATTCCACAAGATCAGTATACGCATTCTGTTTATCATATCTGGCAGCCACAGCTGAGTTAACACTTGTCTGCTGGACATAATAATAGACCCTGGAAGGCTTCCTCAAGAGGCCTGCACATCATGTACTATGCCTTGATCTTCTGCATAGACATCCCATCACAGAATACCTTTGCAACTTTTATAAGAGTGAGCAGTCAGTTGACTGTAGGTGGCCAGGGGCCATGCTTCAGTCTACCACAGGGGAGGACTGACAACTCATGGGGCCCCCGAGCAATAGGGGATCATGGGGCACCTCTGTCCTTGCCCAAACTCAAAAAAGCCTATGAAAAAGGTACCAGGGGCATCTCATGGGGCCCCCTACTGCCCCCGGGCCCTCGGGCAGTGCCTGAGTTTCCAAATGGTCAGTCCGCCCCTGGTTGTAGGTACACTTTAATTGCATGACAGCAACTTTCTATTTGAGAAATCTTATGTAATGCCCTCTAGCTTAGCTAGATAGCAGTTTATTGTTTTATTTTTCTAGTCAGAGGCTGAGTAGCAGGTAGAGAAGAGAGACAGCAGTGTTCTTGGACAACTTGCCAGCCAGCTTGCTAACAACCGAATTAACCTGTCTAACAGTATGCGTTTATAACAGGGGTTTAGTTAGCACACATTTGCAAATACATACGTAAGCCACAGAGCCACGACACGGCACCCTGATAATCTGTGGTCCTAACTCTACAATTTGTGAGTCCCCATAGTAGAGGCACATGCATTTAATGGATAGATCAAGGGCAGGTGAACCTGAGGGGGCCCCATGATCCCCTATTGCCCCATGAGTTGTCAGTCTGCCCCTGCCCTCAATCCCATCCAAGTTATTTACCACGTAATAAAATCACAAAACCAAGCTCAAGCACTGTTTTGTTGGCTGAGTGCAAAGTGTGGAGAAAAATGTGTGTTGCCTGGCTGTCCAGAGCCTTAGGGCAACTGAAAACTCAGTGGCTCCTAAGGGGGTAGTGCTACACTTAGTTAATACTGGTAATAACCTTCGATTTTCCTTACGTTCATCCTTTTCAGGTTTGCTATAGGTGGGAAGATGTTATGATAATTTTGCCTGCAGTGCAGTTCTTGTTTCTGCAGTGCAGACACTGAGCCCAAGTGATTTATAACTGTTTCCCATCACATTTTTGTGCTATGGTCTGTTAAGTCCTTTGACCTGTTGTGGTTGCAGTGCGCAGTCACTGATGAATCACATCTCTGTACTCACCAGGATTTCGAATCTCTGAAAAGCAATGTTCTATGTCACACTAAAGGAGAGCATTACATGTATGTATGCACAAGGCTTAAAGGATTATAGAACATTGGTAGCTTCCTGCAACAATGTACTTAAGTTTTCATACTGCATATTCCAACATCACATATGTTTGTTTCAAGGATTTTGTAAGAGGTGATTGTAGCCGTATTAGTGCACTTGCGACAGAAACAATTGAGTACTGTCCGTGATACTTTTTTTATTTGCACTAACATACAAATTTGAGGACAAGCTTTCGGGGAGTGTCCCCTTCTTCAAGGTCCAAGCAGTACTGTTACAAAGTTTTAGCAGAATGTTAGAAGATATGTGGGGATTGAGAAAAAAAGAAAGCAGAAGGTAACACAAGCCTGTTAGCCTAGAGATAAGAACAGCAAAGCAAAAAGCAAAGACTGGGGGGGGGGGCAGCACTCACAGAGGGAGTCATAAATATGTTGGATAATGACTGAGGAATCCCATGTCCAAATTAAGGTGGTTATCTCTTGTGTCAAATAGAATTATCATTCTTAGTTCAAAAGTTTTTCTTTCCTGGATGGATTTGAAATTTCCTTTAGAAACTAAAACATTGAGGTCTTCCATAATGTGGTCCGGTTGTGCGAAATGGTGTCCTACAGGTGTGCAGAGGTCATCTTCTTTAACGGCCTTAATTTGGACATGGGATTCCTCAGTCATTATCCAACATATTTATGACTCCCTCTGTGAGTGCTGTTCCCCCCCCCCCCCCCCCCAGTCTTTGCTTTTTGCTTTGCTGTTCTTATCTCTAGGCTAACCTTAGGCTTGTGTTTCTTTCTGCTTTTTTTTTTTTCTCAATCCCCACATATCTTCTAACATTCTGCTAAGGATTTTGTAGAAAGCTAAAGTTCTTTTCAAGTGTGTAAAGTAGCTGAATTTTAATCCAGTTGTGAGAATGACACTCATGTATTAAAGTTGAACTCCAAACAGCAATTAAAGTGGTATTACTTTAATAACCAAGCAGCTTACCAATTCTTAGATGTGGTGGCTGCAAGAGTTTTATTTTTAGGCTTTATCCCCTTTGTTTTAACCTAGTGATCCATCCAGCAAGTCTGTTATTTTTCAGAAACAAACCATAAACCAACTTTGAGAAGGGTGCTTACAATGGTCATATTTTATTCATTTATGTCCCAAAAGGAAATAAAAACTCTTGCTGTAACTGCTTAATAGACATGTGCAGTTCATTTTCTTTTAAATCGAAATATTCTGTTATTCGGAGATTCGGATGTATCCGAATTCAGAATTACAGTAGTAACGAATTTAAACAAATCTGAAATAACCAAACTAAATTCGAATTGATTCGAAGTCAACAACAATTGTAAGCTCAAAAGAGCAGGGCCCTCGAACCTCTCGTATATTGTTTTGTTACTGTATTGTCTGATGTACTGTCCCCCACTATATTGTACAGCGCTGAGCAAACTTTTTGGCGCTATATAAATAGTGTATAATAATAATAAATACAAAAACAAATTTGAAAACAAGAATAGAATAGAATAGAATAGAAATTAAAGAAATAGAAAAGAATAGGATATAATAGAATCAAATAGAAAAGAAGAGAGAAAACAAAGAACAGAATAGAAAATAAAAGAATAGAACATAATACAGTAAAAAATAATAGAGTAAAACAGAACAAAATAAAATAGAAAATAAAGGAATAGAAAAGAATAGAATGCATTAGAATAGAATAGAAAAGACTAGAATAGAAAATTAAAGAATAGAATATAAAAGAATACAAAAGATTTGAATAAAAAATCAAAGAATAGAATAGAAAAGAATATAATCAATTAGAATAGAACAGAAGAAATTAGAAAAGAAAATCAAAGAAATGAATAGAAAACAATAGAGTAAAACAGAGCAATATAGAACAGAAAATAAAGGAACAGAATAGAATCAATTAGAATAGAATAGAATAGAAAATCAAAGAAAAGAATAGGAAAAATTAGAATAGGGAATCAAAGAATAGAATAGTATAGAAAAACAATAGAATAGAATAATAAGTATATATCTGCCTGCCTTCTGAAGTTTGAATTTTTGAATTGAATGAATTTGAATTCAAACAGATTACATTAGAATAGAATATAAAATAATAAAAAAGAATAGAATAGATTAGAAAAGACTAAAATACTTTACAAAAAGTTGTGAGCTGCGCTATGGTGACGTGAGTAGTGATCAACAAAGGCACTGTAAAAATTTTGCTCAAATAGAAACAAAACAAAACTTTTTTTTTCATTTTGCTCATGTCTACTGCTTAACCAGTTCAGCTGTTTAGACTTACTACGTGCGTCCAAAGAGCGAACCCTTCAATCACAAGCTTCAGTAACAGCCATCAGCTTGTGTTGCTTTTGTTCAACCAGCTCCCGTTTAGAAAGTGAAAGTTATGTGGCAGCTCTATAGCCACTGATCACTTTCACAGAGCCGGAGGCCCGATGCCCCCCCCCCCTTCCCACTGGCGGCCCCCTTTCCTCTGTGGTTCCAGGGTTTCCTCCACTCATACCAGGAGCTCAGGACCACAACCTCCGGCCAGGGGAGGGAGAGCATTCTGAGAGCAAAGCAAATCCATGCCTCAATCTCACATCTGAACAATGAAATCAGAAGTGACAATGATTTTGCCACTTTCGGTTTCAGATCCACTATTTACTGCCCAGCACAGCCAGGGGGACACATTTATTAACCCCTTGTGATAGCAATCGTAAAAATAAATACAAAAATAAAAGAAAAAAGTTTTTAAAAAATTTAATTATAATAAAATGTACAGTATTAAATTAAAAAAAATTTCTATAACCCCTATTGCCCCGCACACATGCACAAACGCAAACGCAACCAAGGTGGGCACACGTATGTAAGCCTTGGTTACTCCACACGTGTGACATATCTTTTTTTTTAATTCTTTTATTATGACAGTATCAAAATCAAAAAAAAAAAAACAATCAAGTACTAATCAACAAAATTATGTTCCATCACAATAGTACTACAAAAACATAATAATAAAGAAACTGCAATTTGCAAAGAAATTAAACAACAGCCAAAAATATGCAATTATTGCCATTGCTGAAATAATCATTTGCGACTTCTTTGTCTTTATTTGCACACACGTGTGATCAGGGGCGGACTGACAACTCATGGGGCCCCCGGGCAATAGGGGATCATGGGGCCCCTGTGTCCTTGCCCAAATTCAAAAAAGCCTATGAAAAAGGTACCAGGGGCATCTCATGGGGACACCTACTGACCCCGGGCCCTCAAGCAGTGCCCGAGTTTCCAAATGGTCAGTCCGCCCCTGCGTGTGACATATCGCCGCGAATGTCAGAGTGATAGCAATAATTCTAGCACAAGAGCTCCTGGTTATTCCTAAACTAAAGAGCTGTAAGGCTTTTAAAGTGTCATCTCTGGTGAGTTTTGGGCACCATAGTTTTTTGTGAAATCACAGCTGCACACAGTTTAAGGACATAGCATGTTTGGCATCTATTTACTTGTTGAAACCTCATCTTTTGTATTTTAACCAAAAAATGTATATTATATTATGTGTTTTTGCACTAAAATTAATTTTATTATATTATTTTCCAGAAATTTTGTGTTTAACAAACAGTTGCACAAATATTATGTGACATAAAAAATTGCAACTATCACCTTTTTATTCTGCAGGGCCTCTGCTTTCAGAAAATATATACAGTAATGCTCTTGAGGTTTAAGCCATTGTATTGCCAGTTTTACATGTGTGCAAAGAAAAGAAAAATGCTCTGGAGCTGAGCTGGTTAAAGCAGAACTAAATTGTATCTGTGCACCACAAACTGAAAACACTGTTTAACCTCCTTGGCGGTATGATTATTTCAGATTTTTGGTGCTGAAAGCGGTACCATTATTTTGCATGGAAATATGTAGTTTTTTTTATTGTAGGCCTGTAATTTTTAGGAATAACTCACTGAAATCTGTCTGAACAAGAGTCTATTAAACATCCCGGGTATGATAAAATTTGAAACACGAAATCATAAATTATAATTTAATAAATAATCATAAAAAATAATAATATAATAATAATACATTTAATTAAATAATATAATCAAACCAAAAACACTGAAATTTGAAATAGAGAGCCAAGTTCGCACATCGCTGAGCAAAGTCGCAAAATCGTTCTCAGTGTCTGATGCCGAATTTCCCCACGAATCATTATCACTCAATTCTGCAAGTGGTTCTGATTTACTATCGCTGTTCTCTAGCTGGTCTAAAACCGCTTTTGACCTAAAGGGACGCTTTTTGGACGCCATGGACGTTTCTCAGTTTCCAGGCAGAAAGAACAGACAAAATACAGGCAGGGCACAGGACAAAGCACTGGGGACAAAATGTATGTGAAATGGGTTGAAACAGCAATGTTTTACTATGTAAAATTTGTTTGGAAAAAAATTACATTTTTTAAAATTTTCAAATTTCCTGCCACCGCCGGCGCCTGTACGTCCCAACGTCACAGGGACCGGAACACAGAAGCCGGATGCCGGCATCGGCTGGAGGAGATGGCCGGGACGCTGCAGGGGACACATCGCGGGAGCGAAGGACAAGGTAAGTGCTGCAGGGACTCCCTATGCAGCGCCGCATGGTAAGCCCGAGTGTAGCTCGGGGTTACCGCTTTTGGTACTGACATTTTACCCCGAGCTACACTCGGGAATACCGCCAGGGGGGTTAAAGTGGTTATATACCTTGCATTAAGATAAAAAATGTAATCAGTATCCCCCTTGAGCCCTCCTTTTACTTTGAAAATATATATTATATAGGGCGCGCTTGTTAGAGTCCAACCTCTGTAGCTGTAGGATAAAGGTGCCAGATGGATATCAGGGATGGATGGATGGATGGATGGGAGCAGTAACACAGAGGCAGCTCTTCTTACAGTGGAAGCAAGGCTCTAATGCAGTAAACATGAAAAAGAGAGGAAGGCGCCTCTAAGTGCAGTATTGACAAATTATTGGTGAACAATAGATAAATTGCACTTACAAGATAAATATTTATCTTGTAAGTGCAATTTATCTTGTAAGTTTAAGTTATCTATTGTTCACCAATAAATTGTCAATACTGCACTTAGAGGCGCCTAACTCTCTTTTTCATGCCTCCTTTTACTTTACGTGGGCTCTCATTTGATCCAGCCATGTTCCCATGTGCAGTATGGATCCAATTTGTACTGTAAATTAGGTCACCTCCTTACCATTACAGCTTTGCAGTGAATGTTTGAAAGGTGTCTTATCATGACTTGCCTATGCACCCCCCAACCCTGGTAATGGGACACATGTAACACTCCTGTCTCCCTCCAATACCGCAGTGCTTGGGCAGCCAGACAAGAATCCCGAGTTCAGTAAAGTTAGGACAGGGACATTACTAGCCATTTTCTAATAGAGATAAAATAGACATTTTCATAGGCCTTTTGAGATGTTGGAGGGCAGCCAGGGTGCAAAGGGATGGCTAGCAAGGCAAGAACAGGAACCTTATTGTTCCACACTGTTATTTTGTAACTAAAGTGGAGTTCCACCCACAAGGGGAAGTTTCGCTTTAAGGATTGGTCCCCTGCTCTCCATTAAGGATTTAGGGAGCGGGGGGGCGGGTACCCAAAGTTGACAGGTACCCGCTCCCACTTCTGCTGTGATCGCCTAGGCGATTGGAAGTGGAAGTTGTCCTCCCTCCACTTAGTCTTCTGGGACATGTGACAGGTCGCAGAACTCTACGAGACCATTCACAAAGCACAGCGCTACTTGGTGCAACTGCAAGTTGTCACAGCCAGGTGCCCACATACAAGGAAATGACGTGCGCAAGGCGGTTACCTTGTTCTGGGAGGACATCATATGACGTCCTCCCACTGTAACCGCGTGTGCGCAACTCCAGGAGCGTGCAGCATGGCGATCGGTGGTGCGCTGGGGCCCTTCGGACACAGCGGATCACTGATCAACAGAAAGAGCCGAAGATGTCGGCTCGGTCATGTGATCAGCTGTGTTCAATCACAGCTGATCGCATGTGTCCAATCACGCTGACAGCTTGTGAGGAGAGGAAAGCCGGTAACCAGCATTCCTCAGAGGGGACATGTACACTGATCATCAGGGCACTGATAATCAGTGTGCCTTGATGATCTGTGTAGCCCCAGCAGTGCCACCTGTCAGTGTCCATCAATGCCACCTGCTAGTGCCCATCAGTGCCACATCAATGCCACATATCAGTGCCTATCTGAGCTGCCTTTCAGTGTTACCTATCAGTGCCAGTCAGTGCCACCTATCAGTGCTGCCTATCAGTGCCATATATGAGTGCTGCCTTTCAGTGCCCATCAATGATGCCTGTCAATGCCCATCCGTGCCACCTACCAGTGCCTTCTCATCAGTGCCCATCAGTGCAGCCTATCAGTGCCCATCACTGCATCCTCATTAGCGCACATCAGTGAAGGAAAGCACTTGTTTACAAAATTTTATAACAAAAACTAAGAAAAAAAATTTTTTTTCAAAATTTTCAGTTGATGCACAGATCTAAGTATTCAAATGTTTGTGTTATTAGCATTTTGTTCACAGACAACCCTTGTTTTGCCTTTAAAATCTTGTTAACAGATTTCGAGGAAGTCTTACTCACAGCACAACTTCAATCCGCACATGGAATATTTTTTTGCTGGCCAATAGCATACATTTTGTATGTACTGAAAACCATATAATAACAGAATATTTGAGTGAGAAGGGTATTTTAGTAGACTTTTTCCTAGAAAAAATCATCAGTCACGTTTACAAAGAACAGCAGTGTGATTTACAAATGTCCTCTTTAATTAAAAAAAAACATTAATCATTTTGAAAATGAATTACAAAAATTTAGCTACTTTGAAAAAATTGCAGGCATACCATCAGTTATGTCTAACAAGTTGCCTTTCGCCTTGTAGATTTATTTTCACTATTCCTATCTGATAGATTTATTGTGCTCCAGGGAGATAACTTCCTGAGCTCTGACTCTACTCACTGCGTTCTCAGTTCGTTCAAGAGCAGAGTGGCTGGAACTGCTATGCCCACCTCTCCCATTCTTCTGCCCATTCACAGAACCCTTTGTATTATCTGAACTCATTCACTAAATACAAAGGCTTCTGTGAATGGGCAGCAGAAAGGAAGTATGGGCATAGCTCCTCCCACAGCCAGAGTTTTACCTCTAGGATGTGCAATAAACCTGTCACATATAAGTAAAAGAGATAGTGGCATGCACCTAATTAGAGTTAACTCATAGTGTGCCTTCACATTTTGCATAATTGCTGAATTCCTGGAATTCAGTTTCAAAAGCTGGTAGGAAGGTAGGCCAGTCACGTGACTTGTCAAAATCACATGAAATAACTTTTTTTCTATCAAAGAGTATTTTCTAAAGCATTACGATGAGAACACTTCAAGGAAACTGATTGTCTCCATGTTGTGCCTTGGCATTTATGAATGACATGCAACTTGTAGACCCATTGTGGAGTAAACACTGGGGGGATGTGGACAGCAGGTAGTGGTATCTATTCTCCAATATAAATGGGTTCCTTAGTGTGCTGTGACGGCTGTACGACTCTAAAGGGTAAAACTAGGAGTTGTGCGCACTTCTGCAAAAATCAATCATACATGGGCAGTCCTCATTTTTTATTTCTCTGGGTTCCTTACTGTAGACTGTACTGCAACATAATGAGGACATTATTGTTGGAGGAGATATATCTATTTTAGGCCATTATTGTTTATTTATGCACACGCAGAACAATATTAATTAGCACTGAGTGAAAACATAGATGTGGCCAAGCTTCAAAATGTTTGAAAACCGGTGACATCTTGTGATGGAAGATGAGTCACAGCAGAGCTGCAAGAACATCACCAGCTCATTGTAATTCATTATTTTAAAAAATGGTGGGTTCCTGAGATGTTGCTTCATATACAATAAACTGACTTATCTCAGAAAGAATATTCTGCTTAGTGTCAGCAAGTCATGATTAAATAGCACATTACATCAGACATGGCATTTTTTCCTTAAATCTTTAAAAAAGTCAAAACATAAGTACTGTTAACTGTTTTATCAGTGAACTAGCCCTCAAGGGATTTAGCTATTCCTGCAAACATTGCTTTGTTTTTGGTACAAGGGGTCACCAGCACCATATTTTCCTGTGCCCTCACTATGCACTAACTTCTCTTTCCTGCTATGACATGCAAGCCGACTGAAAATGTTTACCAAGAACCTTAATATGAATACAGTTTATCCCAATTTCCAAAACCAGTCATTCGTGGACCAGTTGGTAAACATGCCTGGGATAATGGATACATGCCTGGGACAATGGATACATGCCTGGGACAATGGATACATGCCTGGGATAATGGATACATTCTTGCCCCTAAAATATGCCCCACTTCTTATCTAATCCTCTGTCTACCCATCTTATGCAGAGTTAGCGCCAGCAACTACTAACCCCAATAATAATGTACAGTGCATATAAAAAGTCTTCACACCCCTGTTAAAATGTCAGGTTTCTGTGATGTAAAAAAATGAGACAAAGATAAATAATTTCAGAATTTTTTCACCTTTAATGTAACCTATAAACTATACAACAAAAAAAATCTTTTAGTTGGAGGGAAGTAAAAATATTAAAAGTAAAATAATTTGGTTGCATAAGTGTGTACACCCTTAACCACTTCCAGACCGGACACTTTTACCCCCTTCCTGACCAGGGCAATTTTCAGCTTTGAGCGCTATCACACTTTGAATGACAATTGCGCGGTCATGCAACACTGTACCCAAATAAATTTTTTTACCATTTTTTTGAGACAGATAAAGCTTTATTTTGGTGGTATTTATTCACCGCTGGGATTTTTATTTTTTTTGCTATGTAAATGAAAATGTTCCAAAATTTTGAAAAAAAGTGTTTTTATTATAAAACTTTGCCAATAAATAATATTTCATCATAAATCTTGGCCAACATTTATTCCATTATCTTTTTTGTAAAAAGAAAAATCCAAATTAGTTTATAACCAAAAATTATAATTTTTAAACATTTTTTTTTACATTTTTATTTTATTTTTTTATATTATTTTTTATTTATTTATTTATTTTACATACTGTCACCCTAGCAGTACTGTGTCACCATGGTGAAACTGTACTACTTGTGGGGGGTGATGAAGATTTTTTTTTTTTTTTACACTGATTGCTTTAACACCCATATAGGATGTAAAAGCAATCATTTCTCTTTCTCTCTGTCTGCATTCTTGCAGTCATTGAGAAGTACTGAGTGAGCTGTGATTGGTCATAGCTTGTCACATGGTACAAGGCTGTTGTGAATAGCCTTGTACCATGTGACCTCTGTGATCATTCACAGATTTCACACCTAGTAAGCAATGATGTCACAACTGACATCTTGCTTACTACTTTGCATGTGATCACTGATTGGCCAATCAGTGATCTCATGATCGGGACCTCATACAGAGGTCCCGTCCGATGATCGGTGTTTCACTGTTTCACTGAGGACACAGCGGGCACCGGATCGCGGTGCTCCGCGCTCCCAGGGAGCGCGCACAAGCAGGGTGTGGGGAGGCCATTTATAAATGGCCACCCGACCCTGCACTGCCACCCTCCAGCCGTTTATATACAACGGCCGGTCGGGAAGTGGTTAAACTAATACTTTGCTGAAGCACCTTTTGATTTGATTCCAGAACTCAGTCTTTTTGGGTATGAGTCTATCAGCATGGCACATCTTGACTTGGCAATATTTGTCCACTCTTCCTTGCAAAAACACTCCACATCTGTCAGAGTGCGAGGGCATCTCCTGTGCACAGCCCTCTTCAGAGCACCCCACAGATTTTTTCATCAGATTCAGGTCTGGGCTCTGGCTGGGCTATTCAAAAACTTTAGTCTTCTTCTGGTGAAGCCATTCCTTTGTTGATTTGGATGTATGCTTTGAATCGTTGTCATGCTGAAAGATGAAGTTCCTCTTCATGTTCAGCTTTCTAGCAGAAGCCTGAAGGTTTTGTGCCAATATTGACTAGTATTTGTAACTGTGTATAATTCCCTCTACCTTGACTAAGGCTCCAGTTCCAGCTGAAGAAAAACAGCCCCAAAGCATGATGCTGCCACCACCATGCTTCACTGTGGGTATAGTGCTCTTTTGGTGATGTGCAGTGGTTTCATCAGACCATAACACATTTTTCCACATGCTTTTGGGAGACCTCAGATGTGTTTTTGCAAAATGTATCCGGGCTTGGATGTTTTTCTTCGTAAGAAAAGGCTTCCTTGTTGCCACTCTACCCCATAGCCCAGACATATGAAGAATACGGGAGATCGTTGTCACATGTACCACACAGCCAGTACTTGCCAGATATTCCTGCAGCTTCTTTAATGTTACTGTAGGCCTCTTGGCAGCCTCCCAGACCAGTGTTCTTCTCATCTTTTCATCAATTTTGGAGGGACATCCAGTTCTTGGTAATGTCACTGTTGCGCCATATTTTCTCCACTTGATGATGACTGTCCTAACTGTGTTGCATGGTTTATCTAATGCCTTGGAAATTCTTTTGTACCCTTTTCCTGATTGATACCTTGTAACAATGAGATCCCTATGATGCTTTGGAAACTCTCTGCGGACCATGGCTTTTGCTGTAGGATGCGACTAAGAAAATGTCAGGAAAGACCTACTAGAACAGCTGAACTTTATTTGGGGTTAATCAGAGGCACTTTAAATGATGACAGGTGTGTACTGACTCCTATTTAACATGATTTTGTGACTGCTTAATACTAAACACAGCTACATCCCCAGTTATAAGAGGGTGTGCACACTTATGCAACCGCATTATTTTAGTTTTTTATGTTTACTTCCCCCCTAAAAGATTTAAGATTGTTTTTCAATTGAAATGTACAGTTTATAGGTCACATTAAAGGTGGAAAAAGTTCTGAAATGATTTATTGGTCTAATTTTTTTTACATCACAGCAACTTGACATTTTAACAAGGGTTTGACTTTCTATATCCACTGTATTCCTCTAGGACCCCCATAATAAGACTTGTGATATGAATGAATCTCTTATAGGTGCACCAGCTAAAGACACGTTTGTCTGTTGTAGCAGCAGATGACAGCTTTCTCACCACTCTGTAGGGGAAAGGTAAATGAAACAAACCTTGTCCAAAAACAATTGTCCCTGCGGGGATATGTGACTCTAGGAAATTTCAGCCATACCTACCTCAACCCCTCCAAATAGGGAAAAATATGAATACTCATTTGTCCTGAGTGTCTGCATGTATGCCTGAGGAGAGGTGTGCTTGATGTTGGTCATATCCATCCTGTAAATCCTACTGACCTTTTATGCCTATGGGCAACTGTCACATACTTGTATTAGGAACTCAAGATAATGAGGTTGGCCTCCTGCAAAATTCTCGTCCCAGCATCCATGAAAATTAGGACAGAGGTTGCAAGGACAAGTGTGGGCGCAGGTGCAAGGACGCTGGAACCATAAACTTAGAAGCACTGGTGTCAAGTAAGCACAAGAACAGCAGTAAGGGCACTCAGAATACACCAAGTCCAGTAGAGAGCTGGGTCACAAACCAAGTTTGGTAACAGCTGAGCAGGAAGGCACCAAATCATGAGGAGGATCAAGGTCAGGGACTAGCAGAGGATGGTAATGTGCAGGCAGCAAGGTACTTGGCCAAGAGTCCAGGCCAAGGTTGGTAACAAAGGAAGGTAGAAAACATAGACATCGACAAAGAATTATCCAGGAGCAGGTCAGACAAACACCAGGTCAGAGGAATGCCAGCTCATTATCAAGGGAAAGCAGGTTTAAGATCAGAGATAACAGTAACTGAAGCTGAAAGATCATATAGCAATGATCCCATGTAGTGACCAGGGGCGGACTGACCATTTGGAAACTCGGGCACTGCCCGAGGGCCCCGGGTTAGTAGGGGGCCCCATGAGATGCCCCTGGTACCTTTTTCGTAGGCTTTTTTGAGTTTGGGCAAGGACACAGAGGCCCCATGATCCCCTATTGCCCCATGAGTTGTCAGTCCTCCCCTGGTAGTGACCAAGATTAAAGTGGAGTTCCAGTCGTTTTTGTGTTTATTAACTGTCAGCAGCTACAAAAACTATAGCTGCTGACATTAAATAAACACACACTTACCTGTCCCGGGGTCCTGCGGTGTACTCACACGTGCAGTCCCTTCTCTCCTTCTGTCCTCCACGGTGCTGGCATCTCTACTGTGGGCACCAGGCTATGACAGCTTGCGGCTTCACAGCTTGGTGCCCACTGCGCATGCGCGAGTTGTGCCACGCCTCCTGATTGGTCTGGCAGTCTGGGGGGACCTGTGAAAATTCCCAGGAAACTGCGGGAGCAAGTAGGGGCTGAACTTCCGGCTCACTTTGCCACGGTGAACTAAGCCAGGGGTGGGAGCGGGTACCTGTCAAAACCAGGTAACCGCTCCCCCCAAAAGGTACCAAATATGGCAGTGGAAGGGGAGAGGAGGCAAACAAGCCTTCCACTTTTGCGTGGAACTCCGCTTTAACCACCTCCCGTCTGGCCGGACAGTGGCAGTGCAGGGGTGGGTGGCCTTTTATAAACGGCCTCCCTGCCCCCTGCTTGTGCACGCTCCCTGGGACACAGTGGAACACCGATCGTTGTACGGGACCTCTGTGCAAGGTCCCGATCATGTGATCACTGATTGGTCAATCAGTGTTCACATGCAGAGTAGTAAGCAAGATGTCATTTCTGTCATCATTGCTTACTACGTGTGAAATCTGTGAATGATCACAGAGGTCACATGGTACAAGGCTATTCACAACAGCCTTGTACCATGTGACAAGCTGTGACCAATCACAACTCACACAGTAGTTCTCAATGGCTGCAAGAATGCAGCCAGAGAGAAGGAGAAATGATTGCTTCTACAGCCTTTATGAGTGTAAAAGCAATCAGTGTAAAAAAAAAAAATCTTCATCATCCCCCACAAGCAGTACAGTGTCACCATGGTGACACTGTACTGCTAGGGTGACAATATGTAAAAAAAAAAAACAAATAATTATATAAAAAAATAAAATAAAAATGTAAAAAAAAGTTTAAAAATTATAATTTTTGGTTATAAACTAATTTGAGTTTTTTTTTTACTAAAAAAGATAGCGGAATACATTTTGTCCAAGATTTATGATGAAATATTATTTATTTGCAAACTTTTATAAGAAAAACCTTTTTTTGTGAAAATTTTTGGACTTTTTCATTTAAATAGCAAAAAAATTAAAATCCCAGTGGTGAATAAATACCACCAAAATAAAGCTTTATCTGTCTCAAAAAAATGCAAAAAAATTATTATGGGTACAGTGTTGCATGACTGCGCAATTGTCATTCAAAGTGTAATAGCGCTGAAAGCTGAAAATTGGCCTGGGCAGGAAGGGGTTAAAAGTGTCCGGACTTGAAGTGGTTAAATAGCCCACTAGGCGCCAGTATCTTGGGTGGATATGTTCATGTGTCCACGCTATTGTATGGCTGTTCCTATGAGTGTATGTATTCCCATTTGCGCACTAGCCTTGTGGCTGCCACAGCCTTTCACAAGGTGTTCCTGGCAGCAGCTTATGAGGTAGGGCAACCATGAAACAAAGTTACAGAATTAATTTTCAATTGGGAAGCATTTAGGAAGAAAGATTTAGATATAGCAAGAAACATTTACCATATGCATTCATTTGTATCTGTATTGCAGGCACGCTGATGCTGACCAAGCTGTTAATTTTATCTACAACAAATACCGAACTGCATTTGGCTGTAAAATATAATTTAACCAATATAAATCTGCAATAACTATAGAACATTGTTAGGCATGCTTGACTCTCCAGCTTTTCTAAACATCTGGCCCATTAAAAGTTTTCAGCATGCACGTCCATACAAATGTTTTGCAATAAAGCATACATTAAAATGTGAAAGTATACTGAAACTTTCCAGCTCAGAAAATCGATGTTGACAATAGTGATGGATTTAACCACTAGCCTACCGGGCACTTATACCCCCTTCCTGCCCAGGCCAATTTCCTGCTTTCAGTGCTGTCACACTTTGAATGACAATTGCGCGGTCATGCAACACTGTACCCATATGAAATTTTTATCATTGTTTGAGACAGATAGAGCTTTATTTTGGTGGTATTTAATCACCTCTGGGATTTTTATTTTTTCTTAAACAAACCAAAAACCACTGAAAATTTTGAAAAAAAAAAAAGTTTTTTCTTAGTTTTTGTTATACAATTTTGTAAATATGTGATTTTTCTCCTTCACTGATGTGCGCTAATGAGGCTGCAGTGATGGGCACTGATAGGCTGCACTGATGGACACTGATAGGTGGCACTGATGGGCACTGATGGGGAGGCACTGGTAGGTTACACTGATGGGCGTTGACAGGCATCACTGATAGGCACTGAAAGGCAGCACTGATACATGACACTGATATATGGCACTGATATATGGCACTGATAGGCGACACTGACTGGCACTGATAGGCGACACTGACTGGCACTTATAGGCGGCACTGACTGGCACTGATGCGCACTGATAGGCAACACTGACTGGCACTGATAGGCAGCACTGATTGGCAGCACTGATAGGTGGCACTGATTGGCATTGATAGATGGCACTGACTGACACTGATGGGTGACATTGAAAGGCAGCTCAGATAGGCACTGATATGTGGCATTGATGTGCACTGGTAGGCACTGATATGTGGCATTGAAGTGGCACTGATGGGCACTGGCATGTGGCACTGATGAGCACTGACAGGTTGGCACTTCTGGGGCCACACTGATCATCAGGGCACACTGATCATCAGTGCCCTGATGATCAGTGTACATGTCCCCTCCGCGGAAAGCCAATTACCGGCTCTCCTCTCCTCTCGAGCTGTCAGCGTGACAGCTCGAGAGGAGAGAAATGACGATAACCGTCATTTCCGTGATTGGACACAGCTGATCACATGACCGAGCCGACATCTTCAGCTCATTCCGTGATCCGCTGTGTCCGAGGGACACAGAGCACTGGCGATCGGCCGCGCATGCGCATGCGCAGTGAGAATGGTAGGACGTTATATGACTTCCTATCAGAACGAGAGAACCACCTTGCGCCCATCATTGTACTATAGGACGGGCGGAAGGTGGTTAATAGGCTACCGTGTAACTCTTTAGAAATGCTTATATAGCTCTAATACTTATTACAAATCATCCAATGTACTCGCAAGGCATTTTGATAATAAGTCATTTCAACGTATAGTAAAACCTTGCAGATTTTAATATGAACCCTCATCCAGGCTTGCCTAGTAGTGTAAGGAGCTTTTGTTTGGGATAGATACTCACACACCACTGCCTCGGACAACAATGAAAAAGAGGGCACAACCAAATAATAACTTTTAAAGGCTAAAAATAGTCAAAGTGTATGTAAGGCCAACATTTTTTTTGTTTGTTTTAGATAGAGGCTTCAACCCTTCCTACTCTATCAACTGATTTTAGCTGCCTGTGTTCAGCTGGGGAGATTTCCCTTCAGTTTCTGTCCTGGAAAGGAACAGGAAATCTCTCAAAAGTAAATAAAATTCCCATCTTACGGAGTTGTCAAAGGAGCAGCTTTCTTCATTGCAGGATTTTTTTTCATCTATTTCTTTGACGACAACTCTGAGGCAGTAGTAACCCGGGACAAAGAAAGTCCACACTCTTGCTCACCAGTGAGTGTGCGCTCCTTACCAGAGCCTCTTCCCCTGACGATGTCTGTGTAGGAGAAATGCGCTGGATGGGGCCAGATACGTGACGTCATTGCGCATGGCGTATGCGGATGTGGGGGCGCCAGCTCTGATATATGCTGCATTGTTGGTCTCCTTTTCAAATGCAATTTTAGTAAATTTTACATTTTATTGAGAATAGTACATTATAGAATTTACTTCTTTTCATATCTTTACCTTCACTGAGATTGAAATTGAGGACCATTGACCAATTAGAGTGGTGGAGTCTAAGTTAGCTGGGGTGCAGCAAGGTGCATATTGGTCTCTGTATTGGGATCTGACATTCCGGTACAGAGTGCACACTCGCCAGTGAGCAAGAGTCTTGAGCACACTTTGGTTAGCTCAGTGCTGGCAAGAGATGTCTGCATTTATTTGAAGAATTGATTTCAGTATTGGGGCTGTTTGCACCTATTTGTTGCATTGAGCACTTTGCACTTTACTATCACTTTGTTTATTCACTTTTTATTAAGATTATGTTTGCATTAATACACTGATGTATATGGATTTTTTTTAAAGGAGTAGCGCATCTTATTTTATACCAGTTAAGTTGCAGAATATGCATTCAGGTTGTTTTATTTGTGCTGCAGCTATTTTACTACTTATTTTTAAATTTATGTACACTTTAAAGCTGAACTCCAGGCAAAAAACGTTTAATTTAAAGTATCTACTGTCAAAATATAAAATCATTTAATCATTTCCACGTTGTGAATAAGAACTTGAAGAGCCGGGTACTCATCCTCCCAAATATTCATCTATATAAGATATGATTAAGGCTTATTGCCGAAATGCGTAAGTCATTTTATTGTACAACTTACTCACTCTAATAAGGATGAATATTCGAGAAGACGAGTAGTCACCTCTTCGAGTTGGCAGGACACCCAGACCAGAGCACCAACAGACTACCTCTGAGGGGAATGTACCTGGGCGTAGAATCTTTCTTTTTATGGCATTTCCACATTGTATTTCAATTACTTCTAGCCTACTCCTATTAATCTGAAGGATTTTGAAGTATGTATACTTACTTCGTGAAGATCCCCATGAATGTACTTTTTGAATTCTGTGTATTCACTTTGTCCGGAGAGAACTTACAGTCCCTCAACTGAAGAAAATCCCACCAGAATCATAACACAATTTCATTCCAAATACAAATGGATAGAAAATATTTTCAAGAAAAATTGGGGAATCTTGTTAGAGGACCCTGTTCTGAAACACACATTACCTCCCCAGCCTAAGTTCACTGATCGTAAGGCTCATAATATAAAAAGCCAGGTAGCTCCAAGCAAGTTGCAAAATCCAGCACCTGCTGGCCCCACACTAACCAGATTTTTCTCCAACTTATCTGGAATGTATATATGCAATAAGAAAAACCCCTAACATGTGCTTTTGTCCCTAATGGTCTCAAGTGCTTTGAGAGCAACTGTAAAAATCATCCCATTTCCCATCTCTTTACGTGTTCTACAGATTTTGTTATTTACACCCTCAGATGCCCCTGTGGTCTGCTTTATATTGGTAGGACCATCAGAACCCTAAGACGAGATTTGGAGAACACAAGAGAGCCATCGAACAAGGAGATAAAAATAAAAATAACATTACAGTGTACCCAGGCACTTTCTACAAGTAAATTCCAAATCCACATTGGGACTAGGTCTGGATCATAGAGCAGGTCTCTAATACCTTCCCCAAAGCCGAAAGGTATAAAAAATTGTGTGAACAGGAGACATATTGGATCTTCTTGTTGAATACCCTAACACCAGCAGGTCTCAACAAAGAGATAGTAACCAGTACTATCATTTAGTTCCATTGTTTTGCCAGTTACATTATATTTAAGCTATACAGTATATAGCCTTTTATAATATTTATACTATTATCATTCATATTGTCATTTCTTTCCCTCCTTCATCTATCAATATACGTGAATAGTGAATTGCAAACTCTTTTTGGAATGCAATTCACATTATGATCTTTATTCTATGGGCTAGAATTCCCCCTTATGTTTTTTGTTTTTTTTTTTCTTTCTTTTTTCATTCGTTTTGATTGTTTATGATCTGTTTTTTCTAGTTCTATCTAAATTAAGTCAAATTTTCTTTGTAATGCTAATAATATTATCTATTTTCATTTTATTTTTGTTTTATTTTTAGATTTAGAGTTCCCCTTGTATGTCTTTTTAAGATTGTTCACATAGTGTTTATTTATTCAGTCAGTTCTGCCTGAATTTGAGCCATATCCGGCCATACTTAACTATCAATCGTATTCGCAGTGCAGCTACAGTGACTGTGGGAGGAAGACACAGTCTGCCTGGACATAAGCTGCATTCTGAGAGAGTCTAGCTCTATTCCACCTGTCCTGCAAAGCAGTTTTAAAAGAGACATCCCATCCATCCATTCATCCACCCGCTGTCCATTGAGGCTTGCCAACGAATAAGGACTGATGATATACCCATTTACTCTCACACCAGCAGCATAAAGAGATAGAAACCAGTACTATCATTTAGTTCCATTGTTTTGCCAGTTACATTATATTTAAGCTATACAGTATATACAGTATATAGCCTTTTATAATAATTATACTATTATCATATATATTGTCATTTCTTTCCCTCCTTCATCTCTCCATATACATCAATAGTGAATTGCAAACTCTTCTTGGAATGCAATTCACATTATGATCTTCATTCTATGGGCTAGGGTTCCCCTTTATGTTGTTTTGTTTTTTCATTTGTTTTGATCGTTTATATAGTGTCTGTTTATTCTAGTTCTGTTTAAATTGAGTCAAATTTTCTTTGTAATGCTAATAATGTTATCTATTTTCATTTTATTTTGTGAGTGTATTTTAACCCTTTCCTTTACTTGTTTTTAATTAAATTGACATACTTAGATGGCAGCGCCTTCTGTTTGTTTATTGTTTTAGTGCACAGAGATAGTCCATACCCTGTTAGAGGAGCTACAGCCATTTTAGAAGTACATGCAATACATCTGGACCTACACACAGAGACTACAGCTTCTTGCTTTGGACTTTATCACTCTCCAGTTGCGCTATTGAGTTTTTTTTTTACTTTTTTGTCCTGTGAGTAGGCACTGCTGTGTCACACATTTCACAGAGCCTGCCTTCTGAACTATAGAGGTGCTGAGAGGAGGAGTTTCAGGAGGCAGAGTCAGAACAGGAGTTTCTACTTACAAGCAGCAAGGTATCATGGGATATGTAGTCCTTAGAAATTGAAAGTAAACAACAAAGAAATGCAAAGTATGCAGGGAATCCAGGAAGTGGTGGAAAGAGATGGCCAGCAGACAGGCAGAACTCATGACACAGAAGGAGATTTTTCAAGTATGTTTGTGTTGGATTGTCACAAATAACTATTGTTTGTGTTGCTATTTCAGTGCCAATGTTACAATATGAAAGCATTTGTTGTGGCTATAGAGTTCCTTTAACCGCTTCCCGTCCACCCTATAGCAGTAATACTGCTGCAGGGCGGAACGTGTGCGCAAAATCACGTATATATACGTGATTTTGCACTTCTGGGTAGGGTGCATGAGTAAGCCCTACCCGCGCTGCTATTTGAGGCCTTAGCTGTCAACCACCGGGTCCCGGACGGTGATTACTCACTAGCACCCGGTGATCAAGGAGCATTACCGATGGAGGGAGAGAACACTAAGTAAACAATACAGTTCTCTCCTCTGTCAGCTCCTGCACACTGCTATGCATGGCTTTGCATAGCAGAGCCATGCAAAGCAGTGTGCTTACAGTGAAGCACACACACCACACAATAAAACACACACAGTTAACCCTTTCGATCACCCCACTTGCACAATTGGTGGCTGACTAAATACTTTTTTGCCACACCGTATATATACCGCCATTTTTAAACACTATAACTTTCATGTAAACCAATTAGTTTACATGTATTGGGATTTTTTTATTAACAAAGACATGTAGCAGAATACATTTTGGCTTAAATTTATGATGAAATTAGATTTTTTAATTTTTTTACTGGACATGTTTTATAGCAAAAAGTCAAAAGTATTGTTTTTTTTCTTAAAATTGTCGGTCTTTTTTTTTTTTGTAGCGCAAAAAATAAAAACCACACAGGCAATCAAATACCACTGAAAGAAAACTCTATTTGTGCTATTTATGTAAATTTCATTTGGGTGCAGCTATCGTTACATGACCGCACAATTGTCAGTTAAAGTAACACAGCGCATTAATGCAAAAAATGGCCTGTTCAGGAAGCGGGGTAAATCCTCTGGAGGGCAAGTGGTTAAATATATTCTTTGATAACCACAAATGATTTTTGAGCATCAAAGGCATTTGCAAGCCCAGTTATTATCCTTGTAAAAGCAGCAGTGACATCATGGGCATGTAGTAGGACAGCATGTTTACATGTTTTAACCTCTGGACCCCGGTGATGGGTGATGCCCAATGGCCCACAGGAATCCATAAAATGGGGTTTTCAGTTTTTTACTCTTGGGATGGTCCTCCATTGGTTCGTTCCCATATATAAGCCCCTAAATGCAACCCAGCCTAGCTTGACCAGGATCCTGTTGCTTATCTGAACCTGCACCAGCAGCTAGGGATCCCTCATCCCTGAAGTGTGCAGGAAAGTTCCAGGGAAAATTGCTGTTAGTCAGGAATAAAGCAATGTCCAGACTGATGCATATCTTTTATGTTGCTTTACAAAACAGTTCAGATAAATAGGGTCCTGCACATTCAGCCACTCCACAGGTAGTGGCACAACAGCTTGGTAACATAACATAAACAAATTCTTTAGAGAGAGATTGGGTCTGCTAAGAGAGACCTGTGTAAAAATGAACATAAGAGGGTGCACTGACATTATCCAACAGCATTTATTAAAATCATCACAAGATATACTTACAAACATATGAATAATATCGAGCCATTTGTCCATAGCCCAGTAGTCCTAGATTCAACATTGAAGGGTTTGGCTCTGATGAAGAATGTGATGCCTTCAAATCGCGTCAGTCAGTTGGGATCCCAGTGAGGTCGCCCTGTATTCTGGAGACTGTAGAGTTTAGGACTATTGGGCTATGGTCGAGCAACTCGATAGGTGATTTTATTTCATTTATTTGGAAGTATAACTCATGATGATTTCTAATCAATGCTGTGCGCCCTCTTTGATCATTTTTATAGAGGCTTCAGGATATCCCCAGTCCTAGAGGGCATCAAGGCTTGAAGTGATTACCCCTGTGACATGGAGTACAATCTATACCTATACCACACTTATGCACAGGAGATATCTGTTACTGTTGTGAGAGAGACCTGTGCCCTGGCCTACTGAAATAAAGTCCAGTCATCCCCAAGCATGGGTCATGCCCTTAGTCTTATCTCCTACAGAAGAGGGATAAGTCTCCAAACTTCTTCCTAGAAGGGGAAGCATCCATGAATCACATATTTCCTGGCTACAGGCTAGTTCTTCCCATAGATTAGACTGGTCAGGCTCCACCCTCCTAGCCTATCCCCTACAATGGCCCAATCTGGGACAAATCATCAGCTTGGCAGATCAACTTGCACATATCTATTTGGCACCACTCTCCAATAGGAATGTCTAACATTTCTATAGAATATAGTCAATGTTACCTTTCTTAGCAAAAAGAAAGTCAACACCATCTCACAAATGCTGTTTAGTATATAAGCTGCCAGAGCTGCCAGAGTCCCCTCCTATGCCCCGTTCCACCCCACAGCTACCATAATCTGATGGTATTACGCAGCCTCTCTTCATCCCAGTTATATATGATTTTTGAAGAAATAACAGTCATTGCAGCATTACTTACATAACAAGAATAGATAATTGGATTTTAAGCACAAATCCATCCTAATCGTGTTTTCATTCCATCAGTAAGCTGGACAAGCTTGCAAGGTTTTTAATTAGAGAAGTGGGTAATTTACTATACATCATGTTTAGTTGTGTGAGATCAGCATATAGACTTCAGAAATGTGTGTAGTATGGCACTTTCATTGCAGATATAGTCTAGTAATACAGTTCTGTGAAACCAAGATAAGGGAACTGGGCCACACAATCAATACATCATTTTATGGAATGCAGATAACATCATAGAGGAAATGGTTGCGAAGCAGGCCTCTATCAATTAAAATTTTTCCCATAATAGTAAATATGTTTCTGTTAAAGCCAAACTCTAGCAAAAAAATACTTAATAATTGTGCACAGAGGTAGGGGTGTTAGAACCCCTATCAGTTTTTTTTTTATTTCTAATAAAGCTAAAAGATGGGACTAAATAAAAAAGTAAATAATCACAGAAAACAAACCATATACCTTATGTACAAGACTTCACTGTTTAACTGTCTTTGAAGTTCAATATAAAGATTTATGTGTAACTCTACCCAAAAGGAAATGAAAATCCAGTATTATCCAACACATTTAGAAAAAGCAGTGTGCTTTCTCATCCAGAACCAACCAGCCCGGAAGACCATGCCTATGGGCTGGTATCCCCATAGCAAAGGAGTGGTGAGCATGAAACTCCTATGCCATGTTGATACCAGCCCATTAAGGGTACTTTGAGAAGGGTTCCTCAGAAAACAAAGGTTCTCCTCCCAAAGTAGCATTGTCCAATAGTGTTGTCAAGAGTGCAGAGCTTATTGAACCATCTACCTGTACTCTACTTGATAAAAGGGTTTAGGGGTCTTTCAGTTAAATCAGTAATATAATAAATATTTGTAGTTAATATTTACCTTCCAGGGTACAGCGATATGAGAAGATGTCTTACAATGTCTATCCAGTTCAGAAGAAGGTGTAGCAGGACCTCCCCTTCCTCATTGTTCAACCCTTGTTTGAGGAATAAGTAAATGACAATTCTTATCATGTCATTGTGCCCAGAGAACTTTGGGGAAGGAGTTCCATCAACATCATTGCCCAACACTGGATTAATACCAAATGAGTGGCTTAACTTACTCATATGCATGGCATACTGGTTGGGGCTTCAAGGGACTGCTAAAAGCAGTTCACCAAAAATGGGATTACCACCTACTTGTAGGTAAGTACATAGCCCACCGCTTGCGAACAGCACCGCTGATAAGGGGGTACCACCAGTCCTTCTGTCTGGGCCCAGGCCAGCAGGGGGGCCCAGACAGCTGGATGAATCTGATATGGGCAGGGAGGGTGATCAACATGGCGGGGAGGGCAGTTACTGGAACCGATCCCCTGTATGGCTCTCTCTGCAGCAAGTGAAAGCTGGCTTCTTCTCCTCTCCCTCCTGCTTGCTTTTAGCTGCTGCAGAAAGAGCCATACAGGGGATCAGATTCAGTAATTGCTCCCCCTGATGCACCCATCACCCTCCATGTGCACCTAACATTTCCTACTGCTGCTCAAGCCCCCTTGTGTGCCCCCCCCCCCACCTCTGCAGTGATGACAGCTTCCTTCCTTTCCTCCCAGCCGGTAGCTGCAAGCACACAATAGATCCTTGAGGATAGAGAGTGGGGGAAGAGTCTGATAAATACGTCACATTTACCAGCCCCTTCCTTTCCCGAATGAACACAATAAGTGATCAGTAATGATCACTCACTTTGTTCATATATAACTGAAGCATAGTAAACTACATTTAGGGAGGGGGCCGTCAAGTGGGCTGTATGGGGCCCTGTGGTTTCTAACAGCAGCCCTGCTTGCGGACACCCTCTTCTGGGTACCAGGGGTGCCAAATAGCACTGGGAACTGATGCTTTAGGAGTAACATTCTTCCTTTTTTTGGGGAAACTCTTCTCAAAGCACCCTCTTTCCAATACTGAAGGACATGAAGGTTGGTATCAACATTGCAAGGGGCTGCAGGGAAGCTGCACTAGAAAATGCAATGGTTTGTCAACTTGAGCCGGGTAAATTCAGTAAAAAATAGTATGAGGGAATGTCAGGTGAATGTCCAGGGATTAGATTACCATTCTCATAGCGTGAATGTTAAAATAAAGATCTTTTCCTTTTGAAGAGCAGATGTTGCTGAATATCATGGAATCTATGTAGATTTCAGTAGGTGAATCTTGGGCAAATTTCCACCAAAATGACTTGATTTATAGGGAGCATGTTCACCAAAGAATTTTGGATGAATTGCACATTGAATTAATGATGAATATACCCCAAAGTAAAAACCTGGGTGCATGATATGACCTACAGAGGCTTGTGACTCCTTTCAGCAGTCTCTTTACCCTTTTCATTATTGAGTTGGGCACCAAGGGTATGTAGGAATACTCCAAGTGTCTTGATCAGAACACAATCCATCAGACGGTGGTGTTTCGATAATTTTCAGTGTATTAGGAAGCAATTGTCCAATAAAAGGTAGCAACATCACACAACTCAGTGTGATTTGAATACAATATCCCATGCATTGGAGACATGCCCTTGCAGATCGCACCCTGCTGAGGACGGCAGCCTGGACTCCGGCACTGTCAGACAACAGTACTAACCAATTAGCATCTCTAAACTTTTCTATAATATATTCTGTTACTGAATAAATGTATTGCAAGCAGAATTTTTATTTAGCTATAAAAGGCTATGCATGAAATTGTTAGTTTCATGCATTGTTAGCCTTTCATGAAGCTTATTACAGGCGCAGAATGTCAATTGCTTATTGACAGAAACCTCATGTATATGTAATCCAATTTGTAGATTCACCAGCACAGCAATTTACAAGATTACAATGCATGTATGATACCAAACATAAGTATGAGAGCAAACATATTTACAATAGGGAGGCCAGGAACAAGTCTGTATAGAACAACCGTGTCATTGTCACTTGCCTACATGATCAGCTTAAAGTGACAGCTCTGAGTCTGCTGGGGCTGCTTACATCACATCCAAGATGGCGCATCCAGCAACAGTCTCAGGGTTTTTAGATGTCTACACAAAATAAGGCTTTTTGCAGGTAGATAACATGCACCAACTATGTTAAATATACATTTAAAGGTCTATGTACAGTATAATACATTTTCCATACAGATGTCTTTAGCAGATCAAATGATCACCGTATAATCTGTAATATGAGTATCTCCTATGATCATCAGCTCCATCCAGTGGCCATAATGTGGTATGGGATTGAGAATGAGATAAGCACAGTGACTAAGTGGTTAGTACTTCCGCCTAGCAACTTTAGGCTCATTGGTTTGAATCCCAACCACAGCACTACCTGCCTGGAGTTTGCTTGGTCTTCTTGTGCCTGTGTGGGTTTCCTCCCACACTCCAAAGACATTTTGGTAGGTCAGTTGGATCCTGTCTTAATTAGACCTAGTATGTGTATGTATGAATGTGAATTAGAGACCTAAGATTGTAAACTCCTTCAGGGCAGGGACTGATATGAATGCAAAATATACACTATATTGCCAAAAGTATTGGGACACCTGCCTTTACATGCACATGATCTTTAATGGCATCCGTAGGGTTCAATATTGAGTTGGCCCACCCTTTGAAGCTCTAACAGCTTCAACTCTTCTGGGAAGGCTGTCCACAAGGTTTAGGAGTGTGTCTATGGGAATGTTTGACCATTCTTCCAGAAGCACATTTGTGAGGTCAGGCACTGAGGTCAGACGAGAAGGCCTGACTCGCAGTCTCCGCTTAAATTCATCCGAAAGATGTTCTGTGGTGTTGAGGTCAGGACTCTGTGCAGGCCAGTCAAGTTCCTCCACCCCAAACTCGCTCATCCATGTCTTTATGGACCTTGCTTTGTGCACTGGTATGCAGTCATGTTGGAACAGGAAGGAGCCATCCCCAAACTGTACCCACAAAGTTGGGAGCATGAAATTGTCCAAAATGTCTTAGTATGCTGATGTCTTAAGAGTACCCTTCATTGGAACTAAGGGGCCAAGCCAGGGGCGGACTGACAACTCATGGGGCCCCTGGGCAATAGGGGATCATGGGGCCCCTGTGTCCTTGCCCAAACTCAAAAAAGCCTATGAAAAAGGTACCAGGGGCATCTCACGGGGCCCCCTACTGACCCCGGGCCCTCGGGCAGTGCCCGAGTTTCCAAATGGTCAGTCTGCCCCTGGGCCAAGCCCAACCCCTGAAAAACAACCCCACACCATAATCCCTCCTCCACCAAACTTTATACAGTACTTGGCACAATGCAGTCAGGCAAGTACCATTCTTCTGGTAACCGCCAAACCCAGACAAGTCCATTGGATTGTCAGATAGAGAAGCATGATTTGTCACTCCAGAGAACACGTCTCCATTGCTCTAGAGTCCAGTGGCAGCGTGCTTTACACCACTGCATCCAACACTTTTCATTGCACTTGGTGATGTAAGGCTTGGATGCAGCTGCTCGGCCATATAAACTCATTCCATGAAGCTCTCTATGCACTGTTGTACTAATCTGAAGGCAACGAGAAGTTTGTAGGTCTTTAGCTACTGACTCTGCAGACAGTTGGCAACTTCTGCGCACTGTGTGCTTCAGCATGCGCTGACCCCGCTCTGTCATTTTATGTGGCCTACCACTTTGTGGCTGAGTTGCTCTTGTTCCCAGTTGCTTCCATTTATTATAATCCCACTAACAATTGACCGTTGAATATTTAGTAAGGAAATTTCACGGATGGACTTATTGCACAGGTGGCAACCTATCACGGTACCACGCTTGAATTCACTGAGCTACTGAAAGCGACCCATTCTTTCACAAATGTTTGTAGAAGCAGTCTGCATGACTAGGTGCTTGATTTTATACACCTCTGGCCATGGAAGTGATTAGAACACCTGAATCCAATGATTTGGAGGGGGGTCCCAATACTTTTGGTAATGTAGTGTATACGTGAAAAGATGTGTAAATTTATAATGCTATATAAGTACCTATAATAAAAATAAAAACTACATACAATACAGTGATAATTGCCTGTGCAAATGCTTACAGAGGTTGCAAACTGCTACATATACCCAGTGAAGTGATTAGCCTCTGGTGATACAAAGAGATTAAATAATACATATGTTGTACCTGTTTATCTGTAGCACTCTCTCTTGTGCAGCCTTCTAAAGAACACATTTTACATAGCATTTCTGATTGTCAGAAGGCAGAAGGGGTAGGGAGATCTGATGTCTCACACTGCACAGCATAGAGAGGAGAAGCAAGTGTAATCTGAGACCTGAGTGGAGGGAATAGAGTTACCCCCTACAAAGATCATATACATGAACAGCCAAGGCTCTCAATCACAGGCTGTGTGATGGAGTCCCCCTTGCTGTCCCCCTGGACCCTTAGAGTAGGTATCATCTGTCAGGGTGACTCATGTAGATGCTGAGGAATGAGAGAGGAGACAGAAATTACAGTCTGTGCTTTAGATTGTAGCAAGTGCACACCAGAGAAGGATATACTTTGTTCATTTTTCCTGTCAGAAGTTTACAACCACTTTAGGACATCTACACAGCAAAGTTTTTATACCTAGTCCCCATAACCATATGGGAAAATGATGATTGAAATGAATGGTCTGGTGACAGGGTCTCTTCAGCTAGACAAGGGCATTACCTTGGTTTTTTTGTAATTTTGCCACCCTCTTTTACCCTACTGAAGTCAGACGTTGTGTACACTACAGCTGCACTTCATCACAGCACTGTATATGTAAAACATTACAGAGATGACGCAGTGTGGAATTGTGTTAGGATGACACTTAGACACTCTTCTTAATGTGTTTGAATACAATTTACTGTATCCAGGCTCTCTAGGTCACAACTCTGCTGTATATTCGGTGTGACAGGCTTTGAGCATTAGAACCTCCTGAGAGGCCATAGATCCTTTACTGTCACCCAGCAGGTCTGCTCTCTGTCTCCCATCTGCTGTGTTATTGTCAGTGAGGTCATCTACACTGCTTGCTGCACTATATATTCTGCTCCCATTCATGCTGTTCATGTACTCCTTTTTTAGGTAAAAGGAGAAAATATGTTGGTCCCTATTGATATGTTCTTTTTTAAAAAGTTTCATGGCAGGTGCAAAAGACTTAAAGTATCATTAAATCCACAGCAGTTTTTAGCTTAACATATTGAGCGTAATAAAATACACATTCCTCAGTAAACTATTTGTTAAAATTCTTACCAGCGCACTTCACTTGCAATTTGCGACATTCAATTCTACTGGCTCCTCAATACTGCTTTCCTGAACTTCCAGTCTGCACAGGAAAGCGTTCACAGTGGACAGTGCAGTCTCCAGTCGGTCTGTTAGCTTGGAGAAGGAGGAGGAAGGAGGAGTGTGTTGCCACCTAGGCTAAATGGCTGTGTGTTTCTATTGATGCACACAATGTAGTGAGACGCAACTCTAGTCCCTGCATGCAAGGGTGGCTCCAAAGGTTGCTACAAGAGAAAGGAGCCACCCTGAAACAGGAAACCTGAGGCAATAGTTATGACACCAACTTAAACTGGAATATAGGCAAGGATTAAAAGGTAAAGAA